>NC_042622.1:202195687-202503487 GCF_901001135.1 Rhinatrema bivittatum | reverse complement strand
AAATACGACGAGTGAGATAATCAAATTTGCAGATGACACAAAATTGTTCAGAGTAGTTAAATCACAAGCAGATTGTGATAAATTGCAGGAAGACCTTGGGAGACTGGAAAACTGGGCATCCAAATGGCAGATGAAATTTAATGTGGATAAGTGCAAGGCGATGCATATAGGGAAAAATAACCCATGCTATAATTACACAATGTTGGGTTCCATATTAGGTGCTACAACCCAAGAAAGAGATCTAGGTGTCATAGTGGATAACACATTGAAATCGTCGGTTCAGTGTGCTGCGGCAGTCAAAAAAGCAAACAGAATGTTGGGAATTATTAGAAAGGGAATGATGAATAAAACGGAAAATGTCATAATGCCTCTGTATCGCTCCATGGTGAGACCACACCTTGAATACTGTGTACAATTCTGGTCGCCGCATCTCAAAAAAGATATAATTGCGATGGAGAAGGTACAGAGAAGGGCTACCAAAATGATAAGAGGAATGGAACAGCTCCCCTATGAGAAAAGACTAAAGAGGTTAGGACTTTTCAGCTTGGAGAAGAGACGGCTGAGGGGGGGATATGATAGAGACGTTTAAAATCATGAGAGGTCTAGAATGGGTAGATGTGAATCGGTTATTTACTCTTTCGGATAGTAGAAAGACTAGGGGGCACTCCATGAAGTTAGCATGGGGCACATTTAAAACTAATCGGAGAAATTTCTTTTTTACTCAACGCACAATTAAACTCTGGAATTTGTTGCCAGAGGATGTGGTTAGTGCAGTTAGTATAGCTGTGTTTAAAAAAGGATTGAATGTTTGACTGAATATCCATGTTTTGAGCTCTTTTTTTAAATGATTTAATGTTACTTTGGGAGCTCAAGTGTTCTGGTAGTGAGTTCCATAATTTCGGACCAGCAATGGATATGGCTCTGTTCCTTGTGGTGGATAGCTTGGCAAATGGGAGTGGTGGTATTTCTAGCTGTACTTTACTTGCTGTTCTAGTCGTACATTGTGATCTGTGTATATGTATGACATTGTCAAGGAATAATAATCTCACCCTATTTTGCGTTTTTATAAAATAGCAATTTGTTGAGTAATGATTAAAAAATAATTAGTTGCGGGATGGGGTAAGTTTCATATATTTTGACGCATGCCTCCATGGCCTTGCCTCATTTTTTGTGATATAATCATCAACTTACCTCCCTCCCACTCACTTTATTTTGTTCAATTTTTTGAAATTTTATGGAATACTTTACGAGGTGGAGATCAAAAAAGAAGTTTAAATTATAGTGAACAACACTGGATTTTTAAGTTGAATACGGTAGTTCCGGTTGGATTAAACGAGGAGATAGAGTGGGCGACTTTACTTTAATTATTCAGTGAACAGCGACTCCACTTTAACCATTCTGCAAATAGAGACACTCTGAGAACAGAGGCAAACCCTAAGCCAATAGCGAAAGAGAAAATTATGCTAGACGCAAGACGTACCTCTATCCATTGGCGGATAGACGATCTGCTGACCAATTTAAAAAGCAAGTTTTGAAAGCGCCGGTAAAAGAACGCCGTCACTCATAGCTAGGCAGCCTGAGAGCGAGGAAGGAAGAACGCCATTGACCAGAGTTTATGAACCTGAGGCGAGGAAAGAAGTACGCCACCGACCAGAGTCTATGCACCTGAGAGTGAGGAACACAGAACACAGACACTCTCCCCTGATGAAGAAAAGGACATCTTTTCGAAACACGGCTGTGTTGGGAGATAAGTTTCTGTGACTTACAATATTGAATTGGCATTTGTGAGCATGTAAGAAACAAGCCTTTGTGATTTGTAAGATTTTTTGGCGTTTTCAAAAACATTCTATTCTGTCAGATCTTATGTGATATCACTTCCCATCTGTTAAGTCATAAGATTCAAGTCCTTAGACCAAGCAAATATTTAAAAGTCTTCAATGGTAGAAAGTTTCAATGAATAAGGAAGCAGTTTGATTTTTGAAACAAAACATTTTAGAGAGATTGAAGGACATAATTTTTGGTGAACTTGGGGATAAGGTGAAGAGGATATCACATTTTTTAATAAATTGAATAAAATAAAGTATTCCATAAAATTTCAAAAAATTGAACAAAATAAAGCGAGTGGGAGGGAGGTAAGTTGATGATTATATCACAAAAAATGAGGCAAGGCCGTGGAGGCATGCGTCAAAATATATGAAGCTTACCCCATCCCGCAACTAATTATTTTTTAATCATTACTCAACAAATTGCTATTTTATAAAAACGCAAAATAGGGTGAGATTATTATTTTTTGGATACAAGATTAAAGATTTTTTGGTCTCATCTTGGCGGAGATTAATACGAATAATTATTGATATTGTCAAGGGCCATGTTATCTGCTTTGTATATTGCGTTGTGTAAGATTGTTAGTATTTTGAATTCAATTCTTTTTTCTACCGGTAGCCAGTGTAGACTGTTGAGCACGGGGGTGATGTGGTCTGATTTCTTTTTGCCAGATAGGACTCTAGCTGTGGCATTCTGTAGTAATTGGAGTGGTTTTAAGGCCACTTTAGGTACACCTATCAAGAGTGAGTTGAAATAGTCAAGGCTGGTGAAAATAAGAGATTGTAAGACTATTCTGAATTCTTGGTGGTGAAGCATCGGTTTCAGATGTTTTAGAATTTGGAGTTTATGGAAACCTTCTTTTGTTTTTGTTGTGATGTGCTTTTTGTAGTTTAGTTCACTGTCAATCCAAATACCGAGGTCTTTTATGTTGTCTTTAAAGTTGTATGTAGATGTTGTCTATTTGGAAGGATGGGGCGGTTTTTGATCCTGACTTTTTTCTTTCTATTAGAATGCATTCGGTTTTGCTCATGTTTAGACATAATTTTAGGTGATTCAGCATATTTCTAATCAAATCAAGATGAGAGGCAGCTAGTATCAGTGCATCTTCGATGGTGGAAGTAACTGGAATGAGGAGTTGTATGTTGTCAGCCTACATATAGTAAGTTACGCCTATGCTTGATAGGAGTTGGCATAGAGGAATTAGATAAATATTAAAGAGTGTGGCTGAAAGAGCAGATCCTTGAGGCACTCCTGTTTCAATGGGGATGGCTTCTGATGAGTTGTTGTTGATGGAGACTTTGAAATATCTGTCTTTTAGGAAAGAAGTGAACCAGTCTAGAGTTTTGCCTGAGAGCCCTATGTTTCCTAGTCTTGATATTAGCCTTTTGTGGTCAACTGTGTCAAATGCTGCGGAGAGGTCGAGGAGGATTAGTAGATGGCTTATTTTGTAATCAAAGCCTCTTAGTATATTGTTAGATAGGTTGAGTAGTAGAGTTTCTGTGTTGAGGTTTTTCCTAAAGCCGTGTTGGGTGGGATGTAGTTATCGAGGTGTTCATTGAGTTGTTTCAGGACCACTTTTCTCTGTCATTTTTGCAAGTAGGGGTAGGTTTGATATTGGACGGTAGTTGTTCAAGTCGTCTGGGTTCAGGTTCTTCCTCTTTAGTATTGGTTTCATTGTTGCAATTTTTAACTTTACTGGTAGCTCACCTTCTTTGAGAGATTTATTGATAATTGCTGCTACTGTTGGGGCTACGAAATGAGCAATTTCTTTTAGCTCTCGAGTGGGGATGGTGTTTAGGTCATGGCATGCTGGGTTTATTTTTCTTAGCATTTTTTCTGTTTCCGTGGTGGAGATAGGTTCGAAATTAGACCATGGTGTTATATTTGTTGTGGATATTTGGTTTTCTTTGATCGAGGAGTTGTTGAAGGCGTCGGTTATTTTGGTTATTTTGTTCTTGAAGAAAGTAGCCAAGTCTTGGCTTAAATTTTTGTTTTCGGTTGTGTCTGAGTTGGTGTTTTGTGAAATGAGGTTGTTTACTATGTTGTAAAGGGATTTGGAGTTATTGGTGGATTTTTTTATCTTTTGACTGTAGTAGTTAGTCATGTTTAGTATTCAGAATCTTTTTTTTTATTTTTTATAAGCGGCTAGTTGCGTGCGGTATCTCTGCAGGGTTACGGGACACTTGTCTTTTTGCCATTCTTTTTCAACTTTTCTGAGGTTGGATTTCATGTTTCTTAATTGAGAGTTGAACCATGGGTTACGTTGTTCTCAGCGATTCTTTAGTTGTTTAAATTTCTCAGGGTTTATATTATTTGCGGTGTCTTCTGTGATTTGGAACCAGGATTGGATCACGTTATTTATATTTGAAAGGTCTAGATTTGCTAGTTGTTTTCCAAGTTCTTGTTGGATAAGGCTGGTTTGGAAAGGTGGTCAGTATTTGAAGGATCGTTGTGATTCATTTGTTTTTGCCGTGTTGTTGATGTTTGCTTGCGTTTTGCATTGAAAGAGGTAGTGATCGGACCAGGGGACTGGTCTGTATGAAATAAATGTTTCTGAAAAATAGTTATTCGTGAAAATCAAGTCCAGTGTGTGTCCCGCTTTGTGTGTGGGGTTGTTCACTTGTAGGTTGCAGTTTAGACTTGATAGCATGTCTAGTAGGGTTTGGCAATTTTGTGATCTGGGATTGGCATCTGTGTGAAGATTGAAGTCGCCAAGAATGATAGTAGGTTTTTGCATGCTGATGTTTGTTATTAGGAATTCCAGGAGCAGAGAGATAGCGTTATCTAGCAGTTTGGGTGGGCAGTATACTAGGCATATTTGTAGGTTTAGTGAGTCAAAGAGAAATATTTCATATTGTTTTGGGAGACTGTGTGGAATCACTTTCATTGAGAAATGTTTTTTTTATAATAAGGAGTAGTCCTCCTCCTCTTCGGGTCTTTCGTGGGATTGAAAATGTGTCATAAGCATTGTTGTCTAGTTGGTTCATTAAGATATGCCATACTGGGTCAGACCAAGGGTCCATCAAACCCGGTATCCTGTGGCCAACCAAGTCACAAGTACCTGGCAAGTACCCACACTTTCAATTAATAGATCCCAAGCTACTAATCCTTATTAATAGTTTATTGACTTTTGCTCTAGGAACTTATCCAAACCTTTTTAAAACCAAGCTACACCAACTGCCATAACCACATCCTCTGTCAATGAATTCCAGAACTTAATTATGAATTGAGTGAAAAAGAATTTTCTCCGGTTTTAAAATGAGCTACTTGCTAACTTCATGGAGTTTTCCCTAGTCCTTATGTTATCTGAAAAAGTAAATAACAGATTCAAATTAACCTGTTCAAGTCCTTTCTTGATTTTGTAGACCTCTATCATAGCCCCCCTTAACCATCTCTTCTCCAAGCTGAGCAGCCCTAACCTCTTTAGCCTTTCCATCCCCTTTATCATTTTGGTTACCCTTCTCTGTACTTTCTCTAGTCAGTGCAACTATATCTTTTGAGATGCGGTGACTAGAACTGCACACAGTATTCAAGATTCAGTTTCACCATGGAGCGATACAGAGGCATTATGACATACACCATTTTATTCAGCATTCCCTTCCTTATAATTCCTAACATCCCCTTTCTAATAATTCTTAACATTCAGTTTGCCTTTTGATATACTTACAGACCATTCAAAGCAGAACAGTTAAGCAGACACTGTCATGGTGGGTAAATGAGCAATTTGAAAATCATTGTTTGCTTACAGTCAAAAAGTAATAAAGATATAAATAATAGAATTGTCCTGTCCCATGCCAACTCCTGTTAATCTGTTACTCTTTCTTGATTCAGTGTGCATAACTTCAGTGCCTCAGAAGAGTTGTACAGAAATACAAACCAGTGTGGTGAGGCATACCTGGCTACAAAATTTAAAAAGGTTCATTAAAGTTTTATTAAGGAAACTGCCAGGCCAAAAACAAACAGTTATTAAAGGACTAGCCAAACAGCTCAGTGACAGTACTACTATCTAGGAGATCTGGGTTCAACTACCAAGCCCAGTTTCTGCTCCTTGTGTTAGCCAAGACAGGGGATGCTGCAGAGGTAGTATTCAAAGCTCTGGGGTAGGGAGATGGGGAGGAGTTTCAGCCATTGCACAGTGGCAACATATACTGGCTAGGCATACCATGTACTGGGTTATGCAGGGAGCAGTGGTCTGAGGCTATAATAATTGTGGAAGAAAGAGGGAGGTTAAAAATAGGTGGCAAAAACTCAGATAAACTTATGGTGTCCTGAATCAGAAAGAATGGATTCAACTGAGTTGGAAGCCCAAATGGGGTAAGCTGAAACTGCCAGACCAAAAATATATATATATATTAAAAAGAGACAGCTTTATCGCTTAGTGGCAGTGCTGAGTGCTATCATCCAGAATTTTATTCCTGAGCCTGGCTCCCCTCCTCTAAGTCATTTGAAAAGAAATGGACACATCTAGAGCCAAAACAAAAACTCTCATCCACTTGAAATAAGCTTGTCAAGATCTCATTTGATGATCAAAGAGCAACACACATGACTATAAAACACAAAGCCATCTTACACAGAGCAAGCATGCATAAAAAGTCACACTACACCTCCATTCCTTACAGAAATCTCTTATACCAGCAAGATGACCAGCCTTTTAAAAATTCCCTTCGGTATCACACTGTGGTGACATATAGAGCTTTCATGGCATGTACCCCTAATGTGTTTTCCAGAGGCAGAAAGATGCAAGTCCCAATTGTCTAATCACAATAGGGTATAATCTGCCACTCTTTGTGCAGGGACCCAAAAGGATGTAACCAAGAGCAGGAGTGGAAAATATTTAGGAAAAAAAAACCACAAACTTAGAGTGCCAGGGCTTTTTTTGTGATTTTGCTTTTTTTTTTTTTTTTTTTTTTAAATTTTCCCTGTACTTCAGGTTTCTTTTTCCATAGGCTGTCTTTTTTTTTTTTTTGCTTGGTTTTGTTTTTATTTTTTTCTCTCTCCTCTCTATCAGGCCAATACAGTAAAAAGGGAGAGTGGGCAAGCGCCCACTCTCCTGTGCGCGCGCGATACTGTATTTTAATTTATTTAAATTAGGACCGGCGGTAAAAAGAGGCGCTAGGGACACTAGCGCGTCCCTAGCGCCTCTTTTCGGACAGGAGCGGCGGCTGTCAGTGGGTTTGACAGCCGACGCTCAATTTTGCCAGCGTCTGTTCTCGAGCCCACTGACAGCCACGGGTTCGGAAACCGGACCCCGGCAAAATTGAGCGTCTGGTTTTCGACCCGCCAGCCGCGGGCCCATTTTAAAATATTTTTTTTATTTTTTACTTTTTTAAACTTTCGGGACCTCCGACTTAATATCGCCATGATATTAAGTCGGAGGGTGCACAGAAAAGCAGTTTTTACTGCTTTTCTGTGCGCTTTCCCTGCGCCCGGAGAAATTAGCACCTACCTTTGGGTAGGTGCTAATTTCTGAAAGTAAAATGTGCGGCTTGGCTGCACATTTTGCTTTCTGAATTGCGCAGGAATACCTAATAGGGCCATCAACATGCATTTGCATGTCGTGGGCGCTATTAGGTTCGGGGGGGGGGGGGGGGTGGACGCATGTTTTGGACGCGCTATTACCCCTTACTGAATAAAGGGTAAAGCTAGCGCATCCAAAACGCGCATCCAAATGCCGGCTAACAGTGCGTTCCATCGGAGCGCACTGTACTGTATCGGCCTGTATGTAAGAAAAGCTATACTGGATCAGATCAAAGGATCCATCAAGCCCAACATTTTGTCTCTTGACAGTGACCAATGCAGGTCACAAGTACCCAGCAAGAACCCAAAGAATAAATTTATAGCCTCTCTTCTAAACAGGCAAAGAGCAACCACAAGTTGTCACACGCCCGGCATTGCGGCTTTCTTTTGAGCCCAGGCTAGCACTAAGTGCCAATTTCTAAATACCTAGGAATTTTCCACCCTTCCCCTATCTGTGCATGTATTGATCATCAGCATTACAAGTTTACCATGATTCTGTGGCATAACACAGAGTTTACTTTTCCTCACAGAATCACAGCATATGCCCCCCCCACCCCCCCTATTCGCATGCATCTATTCACTTCCTCCAGCCCACATCTCCACTCTGCGACTACAGTGTTGAGATCCTTATTGCTGCTGCTCTACTGTCCTGTCTTCCAACCACACTGTTCTATTTTTAAAAATCAGAGGCTCTGAGTTTTTTTAAACAAAACAGTTGACAGCATGGAGGCAAACAGTGGCTGAAGTCAGGAAGGGAAAATAGAAAATGCAGCAGCAGTTAAAAAAATAAAAATAAAAATCTTACCACTGTGTTGAGGAGGGTGAAGGCTGGAGGAAGAGACAGCTGCAGGGGAAACAGGACAAATGACAGAGTTGGAAAGAGTGGGGCAAAAGAAACTAGCATTGAGGTTGGTGGGGAGAGAAAAAAAAAAAAAGAGACATGGTGGGATCATATCTAGTAGGCTGCTTAATGTCTAGTTTGTTCTCTTTTGTTTTAGATTTTGTGTTTCCAGTTTTGGACTGGTTTTTGCTCATTTTATGAATTTGTCTTGCTCTGACTTTATAGTGTTACTTTATAAGCTGGATTTTTATGACGATATTCTTGCTTGGTGCATTTCAGCAAGCAAGCAGACAAAAATCTAATTTAATAAATAAAAAAATAATTGAGACATGTTAGGACGGGAAGAGGAAGCAGGCATGGAAGAAAAAGGGGTGGAAGAACAGAGAAAAAAGAAGGTGGGAAGAAGAGGAGAAGAGATACATGGAAAAAGGAGAAAAGTGGGAAGAAAGGAAATGAAACTGAAAGGAATGTGAAAAGGAGAGATAAATGAATAGGAAAGCATCTTTGGAGGGGGGAGGGGGAAACAAAAGAAGCAGAATGTAGTGAAAGGGTGAGATAAGTGAAAAGGCGATAAATGTAAAAAGCACCTTTAAATTAGAAATGGGCAAACTGTTCCTACACCTAAAAATGTGGCTAGCACTCAAGCTTTCCAAATATTTTCCACTCCTATTAATTTGGATCACTAGGACAGCAGATTGCCCATGTGGCTACAGGAGGGTCCAAGAAGGTAAATTTCACCAAGGGATTAACAGTAGTTTCTCATTGTTGACTTTGCAGCAAGTACTTGCTTTATGTTGTATTGATTATTTGAGTGGCTATTTGTATTTGACTGCAAGTTTTGGATGACAGCATGACCTATGGGAGACCACCCAATAAAGACTGTAGTGATATTCACTAGTCATGTACTTGATGTTTTCAATAGTGTGGGAGAGGTAAGGGTTTATTCTACTGTTCAGTGTTATTCAGATATATGAAATAAGTTCTCGTTCCCTTTTTGCTACATAGTTGAATGTGTTTAGTTGCATTGTGGACACTGAAAAAGACCGATTTCTGATGTCTTTTGTTGTTCTCCTGTGTTACTATTTCACATTTTTTTGTTCGATGTTTAAATTGTGAGCCACAAACAATATTTTATTGTATTTGCAGAACTTTTTTTTTTTTTTTAAACTCTTCATTTATAAACATCGACATGAACAAATACATTACAGACCTGCACAAAAGTCAAGTACAGAAAATATCCTGAAAGTTAACAACTATTTCTTATAGAGAGCAATCCAAACAATAAAATTCAGTATAGTTACCCAACAGATGTTCATATTTAAGTTTTTCACACTTCAGAACATATCAGAGATATTTAATATCCACAATTTCTCTACACTGCCTCCACCAGTGATCAAAATTAGGACTATATTTCCACAAGGTGGCAATGGTGAATTAGGCCACCAGAAGAAGCTGAGCAACTAAAGGTTTGTTTGGTTGAGAAATCAGCAACCCAGCCATCTAACAAGTAGTCCTAGGAATGGGGTCATATGAATTTCCGCTTCTACAAAGTCCAAGATTTCTTGTGTAATGTCCACCCAAAAGTGCTTCATCTCAAGATAGCTCCACCACATATGAAGATAGGTTCTGGATTCTCTACACCCTCTCCAGCACCTCGCTCCCATTGCTGGGAACAATTTTGAAGTGTATTTAGGTATACAGTATATTCTATGCAAAAGCCTTACCATTAATTTCACCCACCTGTTGCATATTGAAACGTTGTGCAATGCTCCATATTGCCCTCAAATTATTTTCACTTAGTGCAAGACCCAAATCTGCACTCCCCTAACTTTGATAAATGGAATAGTCTTACCATATTTAGCATATAAAATCCCCCAATAAAATTTTAGAAACTCCCTTAGTGATAGGGCCTTCATCACACAAAAACTCCTCCACCCCATGCAATTGCTATAGGGGGTGCCGCAAGTTACAAATGTCACCCAGTGCCTATTCTCAATTGCAGATACAATTAAAAGGAATCGTTATTCTGCTCAATCCTGTTGAAAGCCTCGAAAGTGCTCATCCTCCCACAACTGATCCAAATCCTTACCTCTCCAAACTTTAAAGTCACATCCAAAAGTACACCCTGCAATTACCCGCATTCTTATATACAGGTTCCACTGGTGGCAAATGCTCTGAAGACCTACCAAGAAACCGACGAACCTGATACCACATTCAAAGTGTGAGCTAGAATAGGGCTCAACCTGCACACCACTCTACCAACAGGAGAGGAATCTAGCAGAAATGCCAATGTGGTTAATTCAACAATATTTGCCTATTCTTGCTCCAATGGCAGGCAACAATCATCAATGTTAAAGAATCAAGTTTTTAGTAACAGTATTTTGGCCGTCCAATAATATACTCTAAGATTTGGCAGCATCATGCCCTCCTACATCTTTGCTTGTATTTGCGGAACATGTTTTTAATAAATAATGAAATAATATAAGCAGGGTTTGAAAATCTACTTGCCTGCTCACCTGGGGTAAGTAGATTTTCTTGGCAAGCAAGACAGAATTATCTTTGGCCCCAATCATGGCCTAGGAGGAGGAGTATGAGGAGAGGTATCTTTGGCCCAGGCAAGTGGGGAGGAAGTGTCTGGTTCCCACTGGGGCCTGGGAGAACAGAGAGGAATGCAAAGTGATAGTGGAGTAGAGGGTTTGGGGAAAAAGAGGACAGCACATAGGTGGGGTGGAGAATTGGGGGGGGGGGGGGGGAGGAAAAAGAGGTTGTTGCATGGAGGCAGGAGTGTGCCATTGCTGAAGAAGAAATGCATTTACCATGTACTTTCCCCCTTCAATACAAGTTACTGGGCAAGTGCAATTCATCCCTGGCAAGAAAGTCCTGGAAGAATTTTAGAAACCCTGGATATTTTTTTAAGGTGCTCACATCGTGTCAGCTTTGGGTTTTTTTCTGTCTCTGTAGGTATGGTGTTCATCATATCCCTTTTTACTTGGTTAAGCAGGTTTCAAAGAAGGATTTAAGTATTTGTTACCTTATATAGTTTCTCTTCTTTTTCAACCATGCAAGGACAAAGCTCTTGCAGCTGCAGGATCTACAGCAGTCAAGAACAGCCATCAAGCCCCTCCAATAGTAGCCACAGCTATGGAAACAAGAGACCATTCACATTCTATCCCCTCACTCTGTCAGAAAGCACCAGTGTATGCAGCTTTATTTCTTTATATTTTCTGTTCAACAAATATTATATTCCTGTACTTCTAGTGTGTGGAGTCAGATTTACTAAACTTTTGAGGTGTAATGTGGCTATACTGGAAGATTTTATGGATTTCCAACAGCAAGTATTGTGTGTGTGGTGTGAGGGAGGGCTATGAGTGAATTATGAGTGCAGTAGATTGTTAGTTATGAACATATATAGTAAAGTGACATATTGTTACAAGCAGTCAGTATTGGTAAAGCCACGAATGCTTACGTGGCTGAGCAGTATGCCATTACTGCATGTGTGTTTTTGCAATCCTAGGACTACAGGAATGTTTAGTTGCATAAACAAGTTGTGTATGTAGATGTCTAAGGGTTTGCTATGCATGCAGAATGGTCAGAAAGAGCAAGTGTATGTGTGTGAGGTGTGACAGAAGAAAGCAAGGAGAGTAAAGGTGTGAATGTAAAGTAAATTTGGTTTAGATGAGAATAAGATGGAGTGTACGTTGTACATGATATTCTAGCTATGAGGGTATAGAAAAGTGTTTGTGTTAAATGCAAGTGTTGCAATCTTCACTGGAAAATACAGAACTGGCTGTTTAAAAATACGTATTTTGTATGTGAAATTAAATTTTGGGGAAGGTGTTGCATTTGAGTGGAGCAATGTGTTAGACACAGGAAGAGAAATGGGCTGGGCCAGTCTGCTAGGTCACTGCGGTCCAATGTCACACCAGAGAATCTGGTTCAGTCCTCAAGCCTAGCTTCTCCTCTTTGGGACGACCAGGGCTGAAGATATCATAGTTACCAAGCAGGGGTGAAAAAAATATTTAAAAAACTCGGGTGCCAGGTGAAAATATTATTTCTAACATTTTCTATTTGGCTTTCTTGCTTTATTTTGGGGTTGGTTTTTTGTTTTTTTTTTGGGGGGGGGGGGGAGTTTATTTGCTCTTTTTTCTATGTTTTTGGGTGGCAGGTGAGTGGAGAAGAAATAACTCTTCTTCCCACTTCTTTTTCCTAACATATCCTTTTTTGTGTGGTGATGGGGCACCCCTGGGCCATAAAGGCTCATCTTTGGCCTGGGCCAATCACAGCAGCTTCAGCTCCCTCTAGGCCTGAATCCACCATAGCAGCCTCTGCTCCTTTTGGCCTGGACTAGTTACCAACTGTTAGCAACACAGGTGGAGCTGATACCTGGAAACCTGCCACCCCATCATCCAGGCATAGGGAGTCTGAATCATTGTATTATAGTGACACTTAGTGGCCAGATACAGGGTGCACACATACTGGGTTCCAGAGGGAACTGTAGCTCTTGACTGAGGGCTGTTGCTACAATGGCTGACTGGTTAGAGGGCTGGGATGTAAAAAACTTTTGAAGAACAACCCTGGACAGTTTCAAATGAAGGCTTATGGTACTACATTCCCAGTATTAGGACAGGTTGTGACTGAGCTGGAAAGTCATAAAAGCAGGAGGAAATAATTGGGTCAAAAAGTGTGAATTTGGTCTTTATTGAATAGAAGCAGTATTAAAAGGCGATATTCATATTTATACCAGTCTGAAAAAAAAAGGCATTTGGTATGCACAGGAGGCAGCTCCATATTAATAACCTCTGCCCACAGACTTGCCACACTATTCACCTAAATACTTAAGTACCCTTTATTCACCTCCCAGATTCCCCACATTTAATTCTGTTCCTTGCTTGTGTAATTCCTGCGCTGAATGCTGTCTCAACCATTCAGCTCCAGTTACTTCCTTACTGAAACAATTTGGACAGTATTTTACATTTTCTATGCCTCTTGAAAAACAGGAAGATTAGCTGGCACAAATACAGTTTTTTGGCCTCCAAAATGAATTTAGGTGGATCAAGCTCTTAAACTTTTGATTTATCAAATCTAGCAATCCCCCTTTAAGATATCAGCAATCGCTACATGCCTCTTTTTGAAATGCAAAATGTACACAAGAAGAGGACATATTCAACAAATAAATTTGTTTATTCATGTATACCAATTACCTAACATTAAAATCTCTCTAAACACACTCATCCATCACACATACACCCACATCTAAAATCAATATTCATCAATGAACATGAAGTATTCTGTATACAATGTATATAATTTTTAAATATAATTTTGTAATTATACAATGTATATAATTTTTTAAATATTTTTTAAAGTACTGATGTTAGTCCTAAACATCCAACAAAGATCTTCGTTTCGCCAGTTTTATCTTAAAGGCTTCTTCAGGGTTGGACTTAAACATCCAAGGAACAACCAAAATGACTTCCCGAACAGTATTGTATTTCTTTCTGGTAAATCCTTTACATTTCTTCCTGATTAATCCTTTCCAACAGATATCTTTAATATCGTCATCAACTTCATAGAAAATCACCCACTTGGCTCAGTATATATCCCGATCTCAGATCTATTACATCGCGCACCCAAATATCCACTCTTAACTCCTCATATTGAGCTTATGAAGATTATAGCCCCAATTGATATCTGATTCTTCAAAAATTCTTCAGCGGAATGATTACACGATCAATCAATATTATTCATACCACATCAAGTCCCAGAGGGGAATTCACCATCCGGAAATGACATCTACTTCACATTTGAAAAGGGATTCAAACGTGAAGTAGATGTCATTTCCGGATGGTGAATTCCCCTCCGAGACCTGATGTATGAATAATATTGATTGATCGTGTAATCATTCAGCTGAAGAATTTTTGAAGATGGTGAATTCCCCTCTGGGACCTGATGTGGTATGAATAATATTGATTGATCGTGTAATCATTCAGCTGAAGAATTTTTGAAGATGGTGAATTATATTTAAAAATTATATACATTGTATACAGAATACTTCATGTTCATTGATGAATATTGATTTTAGATGTGGGTGTATGTGTGATTTATTTATTTTATTTATTTATTTGAATTTCTTATATACCGGCATTCGCGATGGGAGTCGCATCATGCCGGTTTACAAATAACAGGGTGTGATAAGAGGATAAATACTTAAAAAAAACTTAGAACATTAACAGTGTGATAGAAGAATAACGTAGCAGTTACAATAAAACAGGGATAAATGCAAACTTGGAATGTAGAGAAGGCGAGAGAAAGATTAACAATGAGATAAAAGATAATAACCAAGGTAAATAAAAACCTGCCAATTTAAATGAGTATGGATGAGTGTGTTTAGAGAGATTTTAATGTTAGGTAGTTGGTATACATGAATAAACAAATTTATTTGTTGAATATGTCCTCTTCTTGTGTACATTTTGCATTACTGTAACGAAGAGGTAGTTTGTCTTTTGACCCTTGTGTGACTATACCAGAGGTTTCTTTTTGAAATGAGACAACAATCATTCTCTTCTAACTTGAATTTGGAAATCTCATCACATTAAATAACATTTAGTACAGTTTGTGGGGTGCAATCAAATACCATGTGTACTTCAATTTTCAAAGAACAGACTACCAAAGCTGGGGTCTCATAGATTGTACCATATCTACAACCAGTTCAGGGCTGTATTAGACTAGACCTACCTTTTACCAGACATCTTGGAGAAACAACCACGTTTTTACTTTCTTGCAAAAGCTCAAGCCATCTAATTTCAATCTGATATCTTTTACTAATTTGTTCCACAACACAGAAGGAGGGCTACTACTGAGAAAGTTCTAGCTCATAACCTTTCAGTTTACAGAGGCAAAACAATGCTAAAAAAAAAAATATATATATAGGGGGGGGGACGGGGACGACACTACTTGGTTATACCAGCAAGTGACACTACACAACACCTGCTGCTTGAAACCTCTCATCGGGTAGGTAAAATAACAATACTAGTTCAGGAATAAACTATACAAGCAAAAAAAAAAAAAGGAATGAAAGTCCGCATAAGTAGTATCAAATTCCTCCTATGGAAAAAAATCTCAAAACATTGGTGAAAACCCTTACTACTATATTTTATACTACATACAAAAATCAGTAAACAAATTCACACCATATGGTTATTTACTTTTTTTTTTTAATAAGCACCAGTTGTTTACAAAATTTAAAATAATCCCATCAAACTTCGAATCAAAACATTATCAATTGTGTATCACATGTGAAAAAAATATTTGCTGAAAATAAATTCTGTAACAAAGGAACACTCACTCCATTTTCTAAAGTTATTTCAAACTTTTCTAAATAAACTATAAGAGCCAATTAATTACAGGCCTCTACTTCAGTTGAAAAAAAATATATATTTTTTATTTTTGGTGGCTAAAAGTTTATTATAAATTGAGTGATAAAAGGAAAAATGAGGAACCTTAACAGTGATTCCCAGACGCATGCATTTTTTAAATACAGATGACTGCTCTCAGCGTATTGCGTCACTATGTCTTTTGCTTAAACTGTTACGCTGAAAACAAAGTTAACCAAACGAATCTGAGTCACAGATGTCAATTAAAATCCAAAAAAAAAAAAAAAACCAGTCGTCCCTCACATCCGCTAGGGGGAGGGGAAAATGCCGAGCCAACCAAATATATATTTGCTGCCTCCTGTAAGTTTATGCGAAGGTCTATAGATCAGAAGCAAGCTCCGTGGCGAGCTCTGCTGGTGTCTGAAACGCTTCCCATACTGACACCCTGCGCTCACGAAACCAGTCTAATTGCTAGGAGTATGGCTCCAAGACGCTACTAATCTCGAAGGCATTAACACAAATAAAGTCTCATCTTTTCCTAAAATTTACATAAATACTTACGGCTTACCAGAATTGGCTATGTTTAAAGCTGAGACGAACTACCAGCACTTTAGATAGCTCTGCGATAATCCGATACATAAACAGGCAATGCTAAATAACCCGCGTCGCTTTAGGAAAGTACAGTACCCTCTCACTACAATCAATAGAACACGTCTATCCCTGCTGTTTAAATCCAGTGATCGCCAAACTACAAACTGGAGTCAAGATCGACATCATCCTCCTTCCTTTTTAAAACTATAATAATATTTCTACACCTGATAAAGTAATAATTTTCACCTTTATGTTATTAAAGAGAAATTGACATAATCCCCCCCCCCCAAAAAAAAAGGTTCTAGTAATCTATAAACATTTTACCTGCACTAGCTTGATTAAAATAGTTGAATTATTCAATATGCATGAACTTTTCAACAGTAGACTATAACCTGATACATACCACGATATAACAGTCTTCAACTTTTTATAAATCATTAGTGTTCTAAAGTTTCTGCCAAAAATCGACTAAGTCCTTAAAAACCCAAACAAACCCATAGCAGGTCGACGACTTATAAATTTAGACTGAGCTGATCGCGTTTAAAAAAAAAAAAAAGTTTAGAAAAAGCAAAATCATATTTCTTTAAATAAAAAAAACAAAAAACCTACAAAGTTAAACTGTCAACAAACTGTGGGGCGGGCGGGGAGACGGGTCGGGGGGGGACACACAAACGTCAAAAAGCCCATCCGCACTCAAAACATTCACAAATAATAATAATAAAAAACAAACATTTGGAACCTGCTCATTTTAAAACTACAGCTGTCTTTCTGGAAAAAAAAAATTCTACCGGAAATAAAAAGTGCAATTAATATATAAACAAAATAATTCGCAAGTAAATCCAAGTCAGGGACAAGATTCTCTCTTGGAGCTGCAGAGGCTTTAAAGGGAGACAGGCAGACTGGCACCACAGCGCCACCAGCCCCACGCTGGAAAATAATTAACAAATTAACCAAAGTTTAAAACAACAACAAAAAAAAGACAACATTTCACAAAAGTCCAATAAAAAAATAAAGTTGGCGGTGACAGGGCGGCGGGAAAGCCGTGAGGGCCCGGCGGAGAACGCGGCGCCGGGGAAGTGCGGGCGCCATCTTGGCTGATCGATGAATTGAACAAAGAGGATCAATTTCTGATAAAACGTTATCAATGAGAGCGGCCGGAGACGGAGGAGAATGCCCGCGCGCCGGGGCCCCCGCCGGCCGAGCCCACAGCAGCGGCGGAGGGAGGGCGACGGAAAGTGGTGAGGGGGGGGGTGGAATCGGAGAGACGGGAGGGCGGGAGGAAAAGGAGCCTGACCTGCAGCTGCTGTAAATCAAAGCGCTTCCAATATTGAAACATCGATCCCACATTGGCCGCCATCTTGAGACATATTGAGACAGAGTGAGAGGCTGATAGAGAGGGGCTGGAGTTCAGCGGCGGCGGCGGCAGGAGGGGGAGGAGGAGGGGGAGGGCGCAGCGCAAAACCCGGTCTGGCTCTCGGCGCGTGGTCTGGACTGGGAAAGGGGCACGCGCGCGCGCGCCAGATTGGAAAGGGACCGCACGCGCGCACGTCTCGGACGGCAAAGGGAACGCGCGCGCCTCTTGCTGCTAGTGCTGCCTCTTGAGTGAGAGTTTACTGAAAAACACGCACGACTCCCTGCTTCCAGACTTTTGGCGAATTAATTAAGCCATAAGGGGAAGAGCAAAGGAAAATAAAAAGTGAGGAGGGGTGGGGGTGTTCAAAAAACCCATAGGTCTGCTAACTTTCAACTGAAAATTCCGAACACTTGGCCGAATGGAGTAAAATTTTCACCTTTGTCCTGCTATATGAATATTTATTTAAAAAATGAATATATATATATATATAGCAAACAAAAAATGTGGCAATTTTCACTCTACTAGTGCTGAAGCATATATACAAACAAACTCCCCAACATACAACAGTCGGAGTTAATAAGCACTATTATGATGTTTAATAAATCGTTTCAAAAATGTGGTTTATTTTGAAAATATGAAATTTTATTAATAGCTTCAACCAAATCACTAATAATTTATGTGAATAAATATATTACAAATCATGAAATATTTCATACATACTAAAATCCTCGCTAAACCCATTAGCTTTAGTATGTATGAAATATTTCATGATTTGTAATATATTTATTCACATAAATTATTAGTGATTTGGTTGAAGCTATTAATAAAATTTCATATTTTCAAAATAAACCACATTTTTGAAACGATTTATTAAACATCATAATAGTGCTTATTAACTCCGACTGTTGTATGTTGGGGAGTTTGTTTGTATATATAGATATATATATATATATATATATGCCTTATTACTAGAAAACTCTGTACAAATGGATGTACAACCAAATGATCCAAAATATAAAAATGCCAATAACATTCCATTAAAACAGTCAGAAAAATTACATTTACTTAACAACTGCAACCCCAACCATTAGGCAAACATGCGCTTGATCTGAAGAAGAATCACAACTACAAGTCATTTATCTGGTCTCACAAACTTTCTAATAACTCATGAAATCTATTTTGCCCCATTATTGTTGCATATCCAGTGGGAGCACTGAGAGGAGAAGATCACCTTGCACTTGTCTACACTGTCCTATGCATCACCTTGCACTTGTCCACGTTATATTTCATCTGCCATATGGACACCCAATCTTCCAGTCTTGCAAAGTCCTAAGAGAGGGGGTGTGAGAGAGAGGAGGGTGAGAGAGCAAAGAGAGGTGGGGGAGAGAGGGGAGGGGGGTGTGAGAGAGGGGAAGGGTGTGAGAGAAGGGAGGGTGAAAGAGGGGAGGGTAAAGGAGAGAGCAGTGGGGTGAGCAGGAGGGTGTGAGAGAGAGCATGGGAGGTGAGAGAGTGGGGGGGGGGGATGCTTGAGTGTGGATGCCAGAGAAATGGAGCCTATATGAGGAGATTGTGAAGGAGTGTGTATGTGTGTGAGAGATTGGGAGCAAGTGTGTTTGAAAAAGGGATTGTGTGTATGTGAGGGTGCTAGCCTGTATGAAAGGATTGTGTGTGTGTGAGACACAGCCTGAGTGAAGGGGTGCATGAGAGAGAGACATAAGTAGCATGTGTGAGAGAGAAAGGGAGCTTGTGTGGGTGTGTATGCAAGAGAGAGGGACCCTGTATGAGGGGATGTGTGTGTGCGAGAGTGTGAGGGAGCCTGTATGAGGGTGTGTATATGTGTACGAGAGAGAGGGCGCATGTGTGTGAGAGAGGGAGGGACAGAGGGAGCCTGTGTGAGGGGCAGTACAGAGAACAGGGTCAAACTCTGGGACTGGCGATAGAGTGGAAGGGGTTGAGCTTGAGGTGAGGGGAGGGGAGAGATACCGGCAGGTGGAGGTGTTGGGGCCTGAGAGGACAAAGTGGCTAGGAGAGTAGGGAGAGTGAATGGAAGTGACCCTCTTACAGTGAATTTCTAGGGAAATTCTGCTCAAAATATTTAAAATTCTGCATCTCTAAGTAATAACTTTTTTCTATATTAATTTAAAATGTAATTACTTAAAGACTTTCATGTAAATTGTGTTATTTTGACCAATATAAAGTTTGCAGATGTTTGCAGAATTTTAAGATTTTGTGCGCAGAATTTTAAGATTTTTTGGCGCAGAATTCCCCCAGGAGTAATCTACCAGTTCACCTTTATCCACATGCTTATTCACCCCTTCAAAAAAATGTAGCAGAGCTGTGAGGCAAGACTTCCCTTGGGTAAATTCATGCTGGCTGAGTCCCATTAAGTTAGATCTGAAATAGTTCCCTGTCTTGTCGTTCCTGAAACAGTTGCTCCATAAAGCTGTCATTTATTCCATCCAGGAAGTTTATCTCTCCAGCGTGTCCCAATGTTATATTTACCCAGTCAATATTAGGGTAATTGAAATCTCCTATTATTACTACACTATCAATTTGGTTAGATTCCTCATTTCTCTTAGCATTTCATCGTCTGCGTCATCATTTTGGCCTGGTGGACGATAGTATGTTCCTATCGCTATAATGTTCCCCGACACACAGAAACATAGAAACATAGAAAATGACGGCAGAAAAGGACCAAACGGTCCATCCAGTCTGCTCAGCAAGCTTATGGTAGCATCTGCTGTGCCATACAAGTCACCCCCTTACTTAGTTCCCAAACCGTCAAAGTCAGGACTCTTGTTGGTTGCTATCTGAGTCCAATTCCCTGTTACCTTTTGCCGTTGAAGCAGACAGCAATGTTGGAGTTGTATCCAAAGTATCAGACATGTTAGTTAAGGGTAGTAACTGCCACACCAGCAAGTTACGCCCATGCTTATTTGTTCCCCCCCCCCCTCCGCCCCCATGCTCATTTGTTTTCCTAGACCGTAAAATCCAATGTTCTTATTGGTTGCTGTCTGAATCTAAATTCCCTTTTCCTCTTTTCCCCCTGCCATAAAAGCAAAGAGCAATAATGGAGTTGCATCAACAGTATGAAGGCTTACTGGTTAGTACAAACTTAGGCCTGGATTTATCAAAATGCACTAAAGATCGCATGCGATAGGAAAAGGGTTGTGTTTTATGGTATTTGTGCTAATATCTATGTGAAGTGCTATCTTAGTGCAAATTGCGACAACTTTTTTGCACTTTGCGATAAGTGCCAGAATTGATGTATTTCCTACATACAACCACTGGCGGGACCATGTTTAGTAGGTTTGAGAGCCAGCTCACACTAGATTGGTATTTATATCTCTATGGGAGGCCCACCTAGTCACTCGAGGTGAGGTTTAGGTATTAGTGTAGGGGTTAGGGGCCACTTTCACATTCAAGGTGAGACGTACGAACAGAACAGTGCAATTTTACCCAGGTAGAGAGTCCATCAAGCTAGGTTGAGAGAACATTGCACAAATCTCATCTTTGGGTGAGTTTCCTCACTCCGAATCTTCACAAGAGAGCACTGTTCTGTTCGTACGTCTCACTTTGAATGTCATAGTGGCCCCTAACCCCTGCACTAATACCTAAACCTCACCTCGAGGTTATATCTCTATGGGAGGTGGGCCTCCCATAGAGATATAAATATCTATCTAGTGTGAGGGCTAGTTCTCTCTCTCTCTCAGCTTACAACCACTCAAATTCATGTTAAAGCCGTGCAATATGGCTTCACAAAACTGTGAGCCCAGCCCACTTGGTCAAAATTCCCACCCCAATATCCTCCCCTTTTTCTCATTTGCATTGCACCAAACATTATGGTGCTTTCGCATACGTTAAAGGTGTTTTTTGCATGCGAAAACGCCTTAACGCATGTGAAAACGCCATATAGCACTTTGATAAATGACTCCCATAGATTGTAAGTCCTCTGGGGATAGGGAAATACTTACAGTACCTGAATGTAATCTGCTTTGAAGTGCTGAAAAAAGTGCAAAAAGTGAAATATAAAAATCTAAAATAAAAAAAAAAATAAGGGTAGTAACTGCCACACCAGCAAGTTACCCCCATGCACTCTTTTCTTCATTTCCATCCTCTAGCCTTTAGGGATCCACAGTGTTTATCCCATGCTCCTTTGAAATCTTTCACCTTTTTTGTCTTCACCATCTCCTCCAGAAGGGCATTCCAGGCATCCACCACCGTCTCCATGAAGAAATATTTCCTGATGTTGGTTCTGAGTCTTCCTCCCTTTGAAGTGCTGAGGGCATTATGGCTAGTTCTCTCTCTCTCTCAGTTTTCATGACCTCTAGTTCTATTGATTTCTTTCCAACAAAAAAGGTTTGTTGATTGTGCATCATTAAAACCTTTCAGGTATCTGAAGGTCTGTATCATATCTCCCCTGCACCTCCTCTCCTCGAGGATATACATATTTAGGTCCTAACCTCTCCTCATAAGTCATTTGATGGAGCCCCCCAACCACCATTTTTGTTACCCTTTTCTGGACAGCATCCATCCTATCTTTGTCCCTTTTGAGATACGGTCTCCAGAACTGAATACAATATTTCAGGTAAGGCCTCACCAAGGACCTGTACAAGGGGATTATCACCTCCTTTTTCTTACTGGTTATTCCTCTCTCTATGCAGCCCAGCACTCTTCTGGCTTTAGCTATCGCCTTGTTACATTGCTTCGCCGTCTTCAGATCATTAGACCCTATTACCCCATGGTCCCTCTCTTGTTCCATGCAGAACAACCCTTCACCCTCCAAGATGTACAGCTTTTTTAGATTACCAAACCCCAGATGCATGACTCTGCACTTCTTGGCATTGAATCCCAGCTGCCATATTTTCGACCACCATTGAAGCTTCCATAAATCCCATCTCATTCTCTCTACTCCTTCAGGCGTGTCCACTCTGTTGCAGATCTTAGTATCATACGCAAAAAGACAAACTTTACCTTCTGTCCCTTACACAATGTCACTCACAAAGATATTGAACAGGACTGGTCCCAACACCAATCCTTGTGGCACTCTGCTTAACACTGCTCTTTCTTCAGAGTAGGTTCCATTTACCATCACATGCTGTCTTCTATCCGTCAACTAGTTTGTAATCCAGGCCACCACCTTGGCGCTCACTCCCAAGCTTCTCATTTTATTCACAAGCCTCCTAAGCAGGATTATATTAAAAGATTTTGAAATCCAAGTAGATCACATCGAGTGCTCTTCCTCAAACCAATTCCTTAGTCGCCCAATCAAAAATGTCAATCAGATTTGTCTGACACAACTTTCTTCTGGTGAATCCATGCTACCTCTGGTCCAGCAATTCTTTCCTTCAGCAGCGTCTCCATTACTTTTCCCACCACTGACATGAGGCTAATCGGCCTGTAGCTTACAGCCTCCTCTCTGCTCCCACTCTTGTGAAGCAGGACCACCACTACTCTTCTTCAATCACTCGGCACAATGGCCATTTCCAGGGATCTACTGAACAGGACGTGTAGTGTACCCGCCAGCACATCTCTGAGCTCCCTCAGTATCCAGGGATGAACCTCATCAGACCCCATGGATTTGTCCACTTTCAGTTTTCCTAGCTCTTCCCATACATTCTTTTCTGTAAATGGAGTTTCGTCTACTCCACCTCCCTCCATTTTCTTGTTAACTAGCGACGGTCTTTCTCCAGGGCCTTCTTTAGAGAACAACAAACTGAAGTATTCGTTTAATATTTCTGCCATTTCTTCATCTGTCTCCACCCATTGACCCTTTTCACCTTTCAATTTCACTATACCACTTTGGACCTTTCTCCTTTCTCTGATGTATGAAAAATGTTTTGTCACCTCTCTTTACCTCTTTGGCAATCCTGTCTTCTGCTTGACCTTTTGCTTTCTTGATTACTTTCTTCATCTCCCTCAGTTTCACCAGATATTCTTCCTTGTGCTCCTCCCTTTGGGATCCTTTATATTTCTTGAACGCTGTTCTTTTTGTTTTTATTTTTATCAGCCACCTCCTTTGAGAACCAGATAGGTTTCTTATTTCTCTTGCTTTTGTTTACTTTTCTAACATATAGATTTGTTGCCTTAGTAATTGCTCCCTTTAGTTTGGTCCACTGTTATTCAACCTCTCTCATTTTCTCCCAGTCTTCTAGTTCTCCCTCCAGGTACTTCCCCATTTCAACAAAATTTGTATTTTTGAAATGCAAAACTCAGGTCTTCATGTGACTTCTCTGTATCCTATTTGCGATATCAAACCATACTGTTTGATGATCACTGGTGCTGAGGTGGGCACCCACCCAGGCATTAGACTCATTATTCCTGTTAGTGAGCACTAAATCGAGTATAGCTCCCTCCCTCGTGGGTTCCATTACTGTTTGTATGATCAGAGCCCCTTGCAGGGCATCCACTATCTCTCTACGTCTGTTAGATTCTGCAGAAGGGATTCTCCAGTCTACATCCAGCAGATTAAAATCTCCAACAATCACCACTTCTCCCTTCTTTCCCACCTTTTGGATGTCTTCAACCAGATCTTTGTCTAGTTCTTCTGTTTGATTTGGAGGCCTGTAAACCCCTCCAGTAAAAATGGATGCACCATAATCTTTTTTTAGGATGGCCTATAATATTTCTTCTTTACCCCATCTTCCTTGCAGCTCAGTTGCTTGGATTTTTTTTTTTTTACATAAAGAGCTACTCCTCCCCCTTTTCTTTCCTCTCTGTCCTTCCTTAACAAGTTATCACAATCATGAGATTCCGTGAACCATGTCTCCGTGACAGCAACAATGTCCAAGTCTGCCTCAGCCATTAGGGCTTACAGGTCTGGGATTTTATTGCCCAGACTATGAGCATTTGTGCTCATACCTTTCCAGCTTTTCTTGCTCAGGTTAATGCTTTTCTTGGACTTGTTATGTGTCTTATTCAGATGCCTTTTATTATCCCAATCACCCATTTCCATATTATTTGTATTTGGGGGGTGACATTCTCATTTCCTTCTGCCACCCCCGTTGTCTTGTTTAAAGGCCTTATTGCATAGGATTTTAATTTATCTCTTAGGATCTTTTTTCCTGCCACAGACAGATGTAAGCCATCTTTGACACAGAACCATACATGGCCCCAGCCCCCAATTTATTCAAAACTTTCTTCCTTACACCAAGTTTTCAGCCATGCATTGAAGTTATCTAAATGGCTTAGCCTCTCTTTCCCCTGTCCCTGAACAGGTAACACTTATGAAAAGGCAAAAGTCATTGCCATGTGACTAATCTGCTTTGCCAGAGACTGGAAATCTCTCTGTATCACTTAGATGCTGTTTCTAGCAAGGTTGTTGCTTCCCAGATGGATGATATTATCACCTTTAGAGTCTTTGCTTTTTTCTATGATCGCCTTGACTATTTGAACAGCATTTCTATCAGCTGGTGATCCTGAAAGGCTTTTAACTGTAGTGTTTCCCTTGAAAAGAGTTCCCAAATTAGTGTCTCTGACGACTGAATCACCCAGCACAATGAGCTTTTTCTTATGGTTATTGGTTGTATTATGGAATTTCTGTGTGCATTGGGTTTCTTCTTTCGTTTCAGATACCACTTCAATCTCTATTGCAAGAGCTTCTTCATTATCTAATTTAGAGAAGGCATTTTGTACTTGGGTCACTTGAGAGTAGGATTAAATGGACAATTTTCTCAGTGGGAGTGGACAGTGGAGTGCCTTAGGGATCTATCTGTATTGGGACCTGTACTTTTCAATATATTTATACATGATCTGGAAAGAAATACGACGAGTGAGGTAATCAAATTTGCAGATGACACAAAATTATTCAGAGTAGTTAAATCACAAGCAGATTGTGATAAATTGCAGGAAGACCTTGTGAGACTGAAAAATTGGGCATCCAAATGGCAGATGAAATTTAATGTGGATAAGTGCAAGGTGATGCATATAGGGAAAAATAACCCATGCTATAGTTACACAATGTTAGGTTCCATATTAGGAGCTACCACCCAAGAAAGAGATCTAGGCGTCATAGTTGTTGTAGATCTGCTCCTCCAGAGGGAAGGAGTTAGCAATCTGTTGTAGATCTGCTCCTCCAGAGAGGAGGAGTTAGCAATCTGTTATAATTCTGCTGCTTGGAGTTAGTAATCTGTTATCGAGCTCCTCCTGTAGGGTGATCCTTAACAGTTCCTGACGTCAGACGCCGCGGCCTTGATAAGCCGGCCGCGGACACTCAGTCTTTGCCTTGCAACGGGCTTACCTCCTGGTTCCCTGTTGCGTGGTGCCCAGGAGTGAGTTGCCTTGCTACTCACTCCGTTCCTGCTTGCCAGCTGCAGTACCTGCCTGGTTCCTGCTTGCCAGCTACAGTACCTGCTTGCCCGCTACAGTTCCTGCCTGGTTCCAGTACCCGAGTCTTGCTACAGTTCCTGCCTGGTTCCAGTACCCGAGACTTGTTACAGTTCCTGCTTGGTTCCAGTACCTGAGCCCTGTTACAGTACTTATCTACTGTCCTAGTCTGGTTCCAGTTCTCAGTCCTGATCAACAACCCACCTAAGTCCCAGCGGCCGGGCCCCTACGGGCTCCTCCCGGGGGGGCTTCGGCTTCCAAGGGTGAAGCCGCCTAAGTCCCAGCGGTTGGGCTCCTACAGTCCCCTCCCGGGGGAGTACCAGCTTCCAGGGTGAAGAGCACCTCTACATCCTGCCTGAACATCTGCCTCCCGGCCTGCCACATACTAGAGACATTGACCACCTTTCCCAGTCTCCTGCAGGTCGGCCTAAGAGTCCACTAAACTGAGACTCCATAACAGATTGCAAGGCCATGGATTCGGCGGATGTGCCCACTCCCTCGGATCTGCCCGGGATGGCCCAGCAGATGCTACAGCACCAGAGCTGCATTGATACTCTGGCAGCCACAGTGGAACAGCTATCCTCTCGCCTGGAGTCCTTGCCTCCTGCTGAGGGACACAGCTCTTCTGTGACTCAGCTACCGGCACCCTCCCGCTACGCTGGAGATTTAAGGACCTGCTGCAGCTTTCTGAACCAATGTTTCGTACGGTTCTCTCTGTTGCCTCGGCAGTTCCCCTCAGATGCGGTGAAAGTGGCATATATCCTGTCCCTGCTTGATGGGAAAGCCCTAATATGGGCTTCTCCCCTTTGGGAAAACAATGATCCTTCGCTAACGAACTTACAACAGTTCATCTCGAACGTCCGACAGGCCTTTGATGAGCCCGCCTGAGTAGCCACGGCTACATCTGATCTGCTGCAACTCCATCAGGGGGCGCGCTCCTTGGCAGATTATGCTATGGAGTTTCGGACTTTAGCCCAAGAAGTAGGTTGGCAGGATGGTAGTCTTAAGGCCATCTTCTTGGAGGGTCTCTCCGGACGCATAAAGGATGGGATTGCTGCTTGAGATCTGCTGGAGGACCTCAACGCCTTGATAGAGATGGCCGCCCGCATTGACCGCCGCCTACAACAACAGGACAAGGAGCAGCGCTCCTCTCGCCACAGTTTGGCTGTTGGGCCGGCGAGACCTGTGCCTTCTCCTAAGACTTCTCGTCCAGACGCTCCCACTTGCGAACCCATGCAGCTGGGTTGGGCCCCGCTCTCTGCTGAAGAAAGGCAACATCACCGTTCGTTGAAGTTGTGTTTGTATTGTGGTCAGAAGGGCCATTTCTTGGCACGCTGCCCGGAGCGTGCAGAAAACGTCAGCCTAGGAGGTCGGGAGGAGCTCCTCCTAGGCTGTGCTATAGCTCCTCAATGCACAGTGCCTGTTACCCTGGAATACCCTGGAGGGTCCTTAGAGACGATTGCGTTCCTGGATTCTGGAGCCGGAGGTTATTTCATCCTGCAGGACTTAGTCTCCCAGTTGCAAATCCCTACGCATAGACGGGAGGTCCCGTTACGAATTACCTCTATCCAGGGGACGCTCCTTCCAGGACCTGTCCTGATGTCCACGGCACCCATTACTGTCCGCACGGGGCGATCCATTCGGAGGAGATAGCCTTCCTAGTGTTGGATAAGGTTGTCCACCCCGTGGTGCTAGGGTTGCCGTGGTTACAGAAGCACTCACCCACGATTCAGTGGGATACTCTACAGATTGTCAAGTGGAGCCCTTTCTGCCTAGCTAACTGTATGAAAGTGCCTAGGACTCCCGCACTTCCATTGATGCACTCTGCCCTAGGTCCTCCTGCACCTTATGAGGACTTTATGGACGTATTTTCCAAGACCAAGGCAGAGATCCTTCCGCAGCATCGTCCGTATGACTGCACTATAGACCTGTTACCTGGTACTATGCCCCCCCCCCCCCGAGGAAGGGTGTATCCCTTATCATTACCCGAGACCTGGGCCATGTCCGAGTATATTTCTGAGAATTTGGCCAAGGGGTTCATTCACCCGTCCAAGTCGCCTGCAGGGGCAGGCTTCTTCTTTGTCAGCAAGGACGGCTCGCTGAGACCGTGTATAGACTATCGAGGCCGTGTAGGTACTGAAGGGTCCGATGGAGACCGTTACCTGCTCCCGTTAATCCCGGAGCTCTTCAATAGGCTCCAGGGAGCGAAGATTTTCACAAAGTTGGACTTACGAGGTGCTTACAACTTAGTCAGAATTCGTCCCGGAGACAAGTGGAAAACCACTTTTAATACCAGAGACGGGCATTACGAGTATCTTGTGATGCCTTTCGGCTTATGTAATGCTCCGGCGGTGTTCCAGCACCTTATGAATGAGGTGTTACGGGACCTTCTGAACACCTGCGTAATTGTTTACCTCGACGATGTGCTAGTCTACTCCAGGACTTGCCTTCACACCGTCAGCATGTCCGTCAAGTGCTCCAAATACTTAGGGAGCATGGTCTGTATGCAAAACTAGAAAAATGTAGTTTCGAGAAGACGTCCCTGCCGTTCCTGGGCTACATAATCTCTGCAACAGGCTTTCAAATGGATCCTGAGAAAGTGGCGGCAATTAAGAACTGACCCCGGCCAAAGGGCCTTAAAGCATTGCAACACTTCCTCGGCTTTTCCAATTTCTACCGTCACTTTATTCCTGACTACTCCCGTATTGTGTCCCCATTGACTGCCCTCACCCGAAAGGGGGCCAACGCGGTGGATTGGCCTGTTCCCGCCTGCCAAGCCTTCGAGGCCCTTAAGGAAGCGTTTTGTTAGACACCTGCCTTCGTCATCCAGATCCCAGCCGGCCCTTTGTAGTGGAGGTCGATGCCTCCAATGTGGCCGTGGGGGCCGTGCTGAGCCAGTACTCTGATTCTGGACAATTGTTACCCTGTTCTTATTTCTCAAAGAAATTCTCCCCGGCAGAGAGCAACTATTGTGTTGGTGATAAAGAGTTGCTAGCCATGAAACTTGCTCTGGAGGAATGGAGACAGTGGTTGGAGGGAGCCAACCATCCGGTTACGATTTACACCTCTACGTCCTGCCTGAACATCTGCCTCCCGGCCTGCCACATACTAGAGACATTGACCACCTTTCCCAGTCTCCTGCAGGTCGGCCTAAGGGTCCACTAAACTGAGACTCCATAACAGTGTGTGTGTGAGGAGGGGTGGGGGGGAGTGTCACTTTATCCCTCCCCTCAGGCATCAGATTTCCTTGAGCCGCCCCTGTTGCGAGGACCTACAGAAAGACCTTGCGAGACTAGGAAATTGGACATCAGAATGTCGGATGAGATTTAGTGTGAAAATGTGCAAAGTGATGCACATTGGGAAAAATAATCTCAACTACAGGTGCACAATGCTGGAGTCCATATTAGGACTCTCCCAGGAAAAAGACCGTGGAATCCTTGTGCACAGTACATTGAGATCCTCAACTCAGTTTGAAGCAGCAGTCAAAAAAGCAGAATGCAAATACAATGTTAGGAATGATCTGAAAAGGAATGGAGAATACTGCTCCATGTAAAAAAAAAAGGACATATCGGAACTGGAAAAGATGCAGGCAAGGGCAACAAAAAATATGGAACAGCTCCCCTATGATGTGCACGTTAGGTCTGTGCAGCTTGGAAATGAGACGGCTGAGAGGGGTGACACGGGTCAATAAAGAACAGGGGAAACTTCATGAAACAACCAGCAAATTTAAAACAAATCAGAGGAAGTAATTTTTCACTCATTGCACGACCATGCTGTGGAAGCTGCTAGCAAAATTTAAAAGAGTTTCGGATAAACCTCTGGAGGAAACGTCCATAAAGCTGAATTAGTCGGGTAAACTAGAGAAAGCCCTTGCTATCCGTGGAAGGAAGTAACAAGAAACAGATCTACATTTTGGGATCTGCCGGGAACTTGTGACCCAGGCTGGCCACTGTTGGAGAAAGGAGGCTGGGCTCTATGTATCTGTCTAAAAGTTACCGTCCCCATTCTCAGAGCCCTCTTTTTAAAGTTTCACAGAGGGACTGTGGACATGGACACTGATAGAATATATTAAACTGTTCGTCTTAGCCTATTATTTTGATCCATCTCATGTCAAAATGTTAATAATGTTCAGGTGGAGAGCCTGGCTGCCTTTTGTTTTCTGAAAATCTCCATTTTTGTATTTTTTTTCAGAACCAGACGTTTTTGAGATTCGTGTGCTTTGTTTTTGTTTTCTGGGTTTTTTTGGGTGACTTTAAAGCAGCTCAGAGTACCAGCTTGGCTTGAGTTGGGAGCATAGAGACAAACACTCTGGATGCCCTACTGCCACAGGCACCTTTGACCTGTGGACTTTGCCCTGAATTTTAAAGGGCAAGGCCACACGTGCTTGCCTTTTGAACCTTTCTACCTGCTGCTATTCGTGCAGGGAGATACATAATGGTACTTAATCTGCATGGATTTTAAACTTCAACGTTATGAGTGTTATTTCCGGTCCTGCCCCGGAACCTGCCCCCGGGAACGCCTTCTTGTGCAGCACATGCATGTACTTTTAGGAAAATTAACCGAGAGCAAGTTTCAGATGGCCGCTCATGCAGGTAAATGGCTTTGGAAATTGCCCTCTATAGAATTTCATGGGGTTTTGTTTTAACCTTTATTTTATATGGTAGTGTGTGTGTGTTTGTTTGTTTTTTCCTTTTGTATATTTTGATGCTTCATTTGCATTCTGTCCACCAGATCTTTATTTTAATAATGCATTGGAAACATCTAAAATTTAATTCGAACACAATTTTGAAATGTCCTCTTTTTGTTCAGTGAACTGGTATGTAGCAGAAAACTTTGTGCTGGGTAAAACAGCCTGGAAAATAACTTGAATCATTAGCTTTACATAAGCAGAAAATTCATTGCTGAATTTCCTAGACTTTTTCCTCCATGCATTAATAGATATTGTGCCTATAGCCACTTGAATACAAAGGGTTTGGCTACTGTGTAAAATGTAAATAGAAGCCCAATCTTTACAAAGTAATGGAAAGACTGTGCAAACAGAGGAAAGGAACAATTGGAAAAAGGTCAAAGCGGAAAGCAGCCAAGCAGAAGCTGACACTTTGCAAGGGCAGAATAACTTTGTAATGATTTGGGCTGTAGTGATGAATGGGGGAAGTACAAGAAGTGCCACCCAGAACTAAAGGGGCCTACTTTCCAGGAACCTGCCTTTATGGTCCACAGATGTGCGTAGATTTAGGGGGGAAACCCCCCACCTCATCGGAGGCCTCTTATCCCCCTGGACGTGTTCCTAAAATTTGGTGAGGCTAGGACACCAAACAAAAAGGTTATTAGGGGGACACGCACACACATCTCATCTCATCTACTTTCTTCAGAAGTCGCTGCAGTGTGGCTACATTCATTTCAGTGAGGGGTTGGTTTTTTTTCCCCCATTCATTCCCACCATTACAATGATAACAGCCTGAATTGTCACCCAAGCATTATTGTAGTGACTGATGGTGAAAGATGCAATGGGACTGACTAATGGTGAAGTTATTTTGTGATGTCTTAACCCCATGATAAGAGGATATCAAAATCTCATTCTTTTCCTATAACAGTTACCCCATACCAGAGCCAGAGGGAATAATGGCAAAAAGGTACAGCATACATCATTTTAGGAGGCCTAGCCAGGCAGGGTGTGGCCCTCGTAACTGAGTAGGCATCCTGGAGCCAGCTCAAAAGTGGGGGAGGAGGGGGTAAGGAGCCAATACTACTTTTAAAGTTAAACTCAAAACTTGGCTCTTCCTTCAAGCCTTCCCTGAGAGCTAAGTGCAAGAAGAGCAATAACCCTCCTGTTATTACAACAATAATGTAAAGTTCATTTGCCTTATTTATATGTTTTTAAGTTGATCCTAGTTGTATTTTACTCTATAATAGATTAATCGTTTGATATGTTCCATGTAAACCGCCATCCCGGCGATAGTTATCTCTGTTAAATGTGAACCGGAGTGATATGTATTGTATACAGGAACTTCCGGTATATAAAAACCAAAAATAAATAAATAAATAAATAAATAGGAAGGCCGTGAGTTTCAAAATCTCAATGAGGCATCAATGGGAAGAGTTAAAAAGCAGGAGGAAGGGAGGGGGGCAGCACTGTTCCCATCAGAGAGCAAGAAGCACCTTCCCACCACCCCCAGCTCAGGAGAGCAGCAGAGAAGGTGGAGGCCTGGCATTGTCACAGTCTATAGGCATTAGCCGCAGGCTCTCACTGGCACATAAAGGGGAAGATTGGCAGTACAGGGGGGCCCAAGCACCAGTGAAAAGCCAGGGGGCGCCTGGGTTCGGCAGTGCCATTGGTTGGCAGGATGGGCAGCTCATTGAAGAAGTGGGGATTGAGGAACAGGCCAAAAAAGGGGAGGCCTGATGTTAAAAAAAAGGTAACCCCCAAGACCAGGGTAGGAGTGGTCTGGGGATGTGTAAAGGAGGTAAAAAAAAACAAACAAAAAAGTGATTGTGTTGCACAGGGCCAGGAAAGGCAACCAGAATGGGAAGGCTGAAAGGAGACCGGGGTAAATAAGTGATGGAGTTACCCAGGTCTGAAAGGGTAGGTGAAGCGGCAGCACACTGCATGGAGTGGCAGTCACCAAGAAGCCATGTGCGACCGCTGTATACCTTCAAGGTGCGGAAGAGCGGAGGGCAGCCCCCTCCCCTGGGTATCATCATCAGCTGGGCTCGCTGTGGGAGGAAACTGATAAGGGGGTGCCGGAGGAGGCGTACGTTAGCTTTGTGCTGTAAGTTTGTTGCTGTTATGCACCAGGTTGCCCTATATTTATAAATGTTATATTATGTTTAAATTGTAAAGGCTGTGGTCATTTCATCCACTCAATAAAAGGTTCGTTTTGAGAATTAAGAAGATGTCATTATTGTAAACAGTGGAAAAGTGGGAGGGGGAGGGTAGAGAGGCTGCGGCATGCATCGGTTATGTCTTAATCCCATGAAATGAGGATATCAAAATCTCATTCTTTTCCTATAACAGTTAGCCCATACCAGAGCCAGAGTGGTTAAGCTAAAGATTATGGAAGTTATACTTGCTAGGCACACAAACAAATATTTTCTTTTCTAAATAAACAAGCCCAATAAATGTACTCCATCACTCTGAGCCACACACTGTTCCATGATATTATTTTCCTATTCAATTTAATCTGTGTGCTCCTGGGACACTTTTTCAAGGTCTAGACTTATAAAGTAAGGCACTGTACAGCCAATGAGGTGATAAACCTACAATAAAACATACAAGTCAGTACAAATTAGGCAGAGAGCAGATGGACATGGGGCGGGGAGGTGGTCATGGTTTGATTCTGTCTGTCATGCGCTGTCTGATGCTTGAGCAAGTCATGTGATGTCCCTGTCTATAAATTAACCGGCATTTGGACGCGTGTTTGACGCTCTAGCTTTACCCCTTATTCAGTAAGGGGTAATAGCGCTGTAATGGGGCAATGGAATAGTAACCCCCCCGAGACTAATAACGCCCGCAACATGCAAATGCATGTTGATGGCCCTATTAGTCATTCCTGCGCGATACAGTAAGTAAAAGTGCAGCCAAGCCGCACATTTTACTTTAAGAAATTAGCGTCTACCCAAAGGTAGGCGTTAATTTCTGCCGGCACCGGGGAAGTGCACAGAAAAGCAGTAAAAACTGCTTTTCTGTGCACCCTCCGACTTAATATCATGGCGATATTATATCGGAGGCCCCAAAAGTTAAAAAAAAGTTAAAAATAAAAAAAAAATGTAAAATGGGCCTGCGACTCGCGGGTTGAAAACCGGACGCTCAATTTTGCCAGAGTCCGGTTTCCAAACCCATGGCTGTCAGCGGGTTTGAGAACCGACGCCGGCAAAATTGAGCATCGGCTGTCAAACTCGCTGACAGCCGCCGCTCCTGTCAAAAAAGAGGCGCTAGGGACGCACTAGTGTCCCTAGCGCCTCTTTTTGCCGCGGGCCCTAATTTAAATAAATTTACTGAATCGCGCGCACAGGAGAGTGGCCTGTGCGCGCGATTTTTACTGTATCGGCCCGTTAAATTGGCACATCACAGCCCTCCAAGTTTCCCAAGCCCCCTTTACTATTCCATTGCCCCAATTGCAGTGCAAAACTTTCACAGTGTTTGCCACCTCTGGTTCCTTTCTACCATTTGGCTGTTGGGTAAAAAAACAAAACAAATAAACAATCACAGATGCAGTTGTTGGAGCCGAACTGTCTGAAGCTGCATGCGCTGCCCTAAATGACTGAGATCCAAATGGCTCGGGGGAAAGGTGCGTGTAGGATTTTTCACCTTATCTCCACCTAATCCTTTCACTTGGCACATCTCAGCAGAGCCATGTGATTGCCATTAAAGGAAGACGGACTGCCAACTCTGTGCTCAAGAGCTGTTGGGCTAAGCAGTGTGTGAACTGGCAAGAAGGCTCAAGATGCGCGTCGCTGTACATTTTTGTAGAATTGTTTAATTCATGTTGCCTGTCGCTGGGGAAGCATTTCTTCAGATGCAGTGCTGGGGTCATTCTGATTAGCATCCGTTTGTGACCCTCAGGTAGGACTGGCAATGGAATTTCGTATCACAAGGGATAATTGAGTCATTCTGTGTTTAACCAAAGTCCTGCTTTTTTTTTTTTGGAACTGGCAGTTTCCTGCAGCTCCTTTGCACTTCTAGTTCAATCAGAACTAGGGGTAGGGTGTGATGTCGTGAGCCTTCATTTGCAACTATTCTGGGAGTGGGGGGGGGGGGGGAGATTTGTCCTTCCCAATTTACTTTAGTCCACTCATGGCATCAACAGTCTTTCACTGAAATTCTGCAGTCATGGGTCCTAAATCTATCCACTAGGTGTCGCCATTGCACGATGACTATGACTCCCCCTCTCTTCTGCAGCATGCCAAGCCCTGGCCAGTTTGAGCAGCAGAAGATCTGAGCCAAAAACTGAACGCATGTCCCCTCCATATGGCAATGCATTTTTGCCTGCTTTGGTGCTCCTGAGCCACCAAAGGGGCATAGTTCTGCTTTTTTAAGGAAACTGGAGGTACAAGTCCATACATGCAGTGAGGTAAAACCAGGATTAGTTTGTCCCTTATGGCATGGGAATTGCTAGCAACCTGAGGGGCTGATGCAACATCAAGTGCGAAAAAACGTGCGTCCAAATTGGGCGCACGTTTTTTCAACACATGCACATCTCCTTCTCCTGGGCACCCGATGCAATAGGCAAATGAGCTGCCGTGCAAGAAAGGAGGTGCTAGGGATAAACTGTGCGTCACTAGCGCATCCATGGCATCGGACTCCCAGGAGATGTGGCTGTATGTGGGTTAGGAAAATGGACGCACAACTGAGCGTTCGTGTTCCTAACCTGACTGCTGTCAAGATTTTTTTTTTTCATGCTGTGTGCGGGAGCACTAGGGTGCAGTCCGGATTCGGAGGAGAGAATGTGCTCTTGCCGTGGCAAGACCACAGAGGAAAGACCCCAGGGGAGCACCAAAGCAGGCAAAATGCATCTGTGCACAGGCGGACAGACTAGAGACTCGGAACCCTGACCTCTGCCAAACCCGAACGCACCAGGAAAGATTCAGCAACGCAATGCTGGTCTCTGGGGTAGCCCTCCGGCCACTCGATAGCCCTTTTGGACCCGCCGCCTGGAAACAGCAGGTGCGACAGGTCGGCCAGAGGTCAAGGACAGGCGATGGCACTGAAACAAAGACGAGACGTAGGCACTTGGAGACTTGGACAAGGTTTCAGGGTACTCGGAGACTTAGGCAGGTACTGCTCCTCAGGGTGCCCTTCACAGCCCCCCTTGGGCTGGTCACGGACCACCCTGTCCCACTGCGCCCCCTACACAACCTACAGAGACTGGACACAGACCACGCGGAGTGTGGGAGAAAAGAGAGGGAGGAGGTTGGAAAGACGGAGGGAGTGGAACTTTGTTGGCTTGGTCCCCCCAACCAAAAAGGCATTCTGCTACCCCCGAGGGTAGTAGCAAATGCCACTGCTAAGTTATAACAGAAAAGTTAAGCCATTTTTTAATTTCTTATCTTTAGCCAGCAGGGATTCGCAGTGTTTATTCCATTGCCCTTTTGAATTCCATTACTATTCTCGTCATCACCACCTCTTCCAGGAAGACATTCCATGCATATACCACTTTTTCTGTGAAGAAATATTTCCTAAGCTTTTTCCTGGGACTTTCTCTTTAGAGTTTGACCCCTAATTTACAGATTCTTTTCCATTAGAAATTATTTGATTTTTCTTTTTTTTGCATCATTAATTCCTTTCAAGTATCATATCTCCCCTGTCTCTTCTCTCTTCCAGGGTATACATATTAAGCTCCTTCAGTCTCATCTCATATGGCTTTCCATACAGACCTCCCACCATTTTGGTCGCCTTTCTCTGGACCATTTCCATTCTGTCCTTATCTTTTCTTGACTAATTCGTTTATCAGAATTTTCAAAATACAAAGAAAAAAACATACCTTTGCACAGTAACAGCAAAAGAGATATATACTTGAGTATAAAAGTATAATCAACAGAAATTCTTCCTGTCTCTATAAGGACCAACAATTGGGGGGGGGGGGGGGGAGAATCAAAATAAGAGGAGCAAAAAGAAACAACGGAATGAATCCTGTATTATACAATAGACAGCATGTAACTACAAATATATATCATGGATAAACAAATATGGCTATGGGTTAGATACAGAACTCACCCTCCTAGAACTGAGGAACCTTAACTGTTCAGGAATAAAGAAAACAAAAGTATTTGCACTTAATTTCACAATACATTTATTAGGATAACGTCGAAGACACGAAGCACCGAGAGCGAGAACTTGTAGGCACATTTGAAAGAAACCTTGACATCGTTCTTGTGTGACCTTAGCTAAGTTAGGATAAATCCTGACTTGAGCATCCAAAAAAACTAGCATTAAAGTTTTGAAAATAAGACTTCATCACAAAACTTAACTCCTGAACATGTGAAAAGGTAACAATGTGGACCTTTCAGAAACTTCAAGAGTAGAATTTTCCAAATATGTAGACAGATTAGCTAAGTCCACAATAGCTTGAGGGTGATCTGGTTGACTGGAGTTCAGTTTGTAAGAAAGAAATAACACTTTCTCAAGGTTAGGAATTTTATCAGCTGGAATTCTCAAAATTTCAATGAAATATTTTCTGAGCATTAAGTGGAGTAATTCTCCCACAACTTTCGGGAAGTTGGTAAATCTCAGGTTCAGATGTCTAAGTTGATTTTCTATAACTTCCAACCTTCTAAATAAGGAAAAACGCACTTCGATAATCATAGCCTTAACTGTCTGTACATCCTTATCGTCCTTCCTCAAAAAACTAAAAGTCTCTGAGTGTTCCTGTAATACTCTCTGATGGTCTTGAGCAAATGTGTCCAGTCTCTGGGAAACAGCCTTTAAACGATGGGAGTGATCACCAAGGACTGGGATAAGTTCACAATCAAATCCCAGAGCAAATCTAATGTGAGCAGTGCCAGTTTGACAAACGAAGGGGGAACACAAGAGACAATATGTTCACCTTCTGGAGTGACAACTGCTGCCAGCAAGCTCCCCTCTGATGGTAATTCTGAAGGGGCAAAGTCGCCTCAGCATATCTCGCCTCCGAAGCAGAATCCCACCGTGGAGACGGCACAGAACTCATTTCCCCCTCAGACGAAATGCTGGGGATTCCCTCCTCTCGGGTAGTGACTATGAGGTCATCACCAAGCACCCCCACGAAGTTGGTGTTCTTCTGAACGCTAGTAGGTAGCGGCAGCTGGGCATCTGATGGGCTGAGTGAAACTTTCCCTGGCGGAGACAGGACTCCTCTCCCCGTCCCACCAATGGGGCTCAAAGCCCGAACTTCTGGAGTAGAGGAGGCATATTATAGAATGGAATACTGGTCCAATGGGAGCAAGGCGCAGAAGGGATAACCCTCACTCAACCCTTCCTCTTATGTGGCATATTCTGCAAAGAAAAATAAGTATGAGGAAATTGAGGAGGAGCAGCAGAAAGTGTGCCTGATCACGTCGCCATCTTGGAATTCCTCCCCTGTCCTTATCTTTTTTGAGATAAGGTCTCAAGAACTGAAAACAGTATTCCAGGTTAGGCATTATCTCCTTTTTCCTGCTGATTATGCCTCTTTTGAAGTATCCCAGCATCCCTCTAGCTTTAGTTACTGCCTTGTCGCATTGCTTCGCCATCTTCAGATCAACAGACACCATCACCCTGCGGTCTCTCTCCCAATTCATGTTCCTCAGTCTTTTGCCTCCCCAACTTACAACTCCTTTAGATAGCCATACCACAAAAGCATGACTTTGCGCTTCTTGGCACTGAATCCCAATTGTCAAACCTTCAACCACTTCTCGATTTTTTTCTAGGTTACTTCTCATTCTCTCTACTCCTTCAGGGGTGTCCACTCTGTTGCAGATCTTAGTTCATCTGCAAGGAGACAAATTTTATCTTCTTGTCCCTCCACAATATCACAAAGATATTGAACAGAGCCAGTCTCAGAACTGATCCTCGAGGAACTCCACTTTTTACTCTTCTTCCTTCAGAATATGCTCCATTTACACTACTCGCAGATGTCTGTCAGACAATTTGTAATCCATTCCACTATCTTGGGACCCACTACCAGGCTTCTCATTTTATTTATAAGCCTACTATGCAGAACTGTATCAAAATCGTTGCTAAAATACATTGAGCTCTCTTCCCTGATGCAATTCTCTAGTCACCTAATCAAAACTAATCAGATTTGTTTGACGGAAGCTTCCTCTGGTAAAGACATATCTTTTCAAATCCAGTAATCCATTGGACTGCAGATAGTTCATTATCCTTTCCTTTAGCAGTTTTTCCATTAATTTTCCTGCCACAGATTCTAATTGGCCTGTAGTTCCCAGCCTCCTGTATGCTACGTTTGTGAAGTGGGACCACAACCACCCTTCTTCAGTCCTGCACCACTACTCCTGTCTCCAAGGAGCTACTGAACAGGTCCTTCAATGACAGAGGTGCTGAGGTACTGGGCCAGAGGCTCTCTGGTGGTTCGGTGGCTCTCGGGCTCTGGGTAGCTGGACCTGCATCTCTTGGGTAATGGGTGGCTGGGCCCGCATCTCTTGGACACTGAGTGGCTGGGTCCACATCTCTCAGACACTGAGTGGCTGGGCCCACAGCGCTCGGACACTGGGTGGCTAGACCTGTGTCTCTCAGGTGTTGAAGCACTGAAACAGAGTTTCTCGAGCACTGGGTAGCTGGGCCAGAGTCTCTCAGGTGCTGGGTAACTGGGCCAGAGCCTCTCAGGTGCTGGATGGCTGGACCAGCATCTCTCAGGGACTTGATGGCTGGTTCGGAGCCTCTCCAAAATTGTATGGATAGTTTAGCACCTCTCTGAGACTGGACTGCTGGTTTGGAGTTCCTCTGAGACTGGACTGCTGGTTCAGAACCTTTACAAAACTAGACTGCTGGTTCAAAGTTTCTACAAGACTGGGAGCTTCTCCGAGGCTGGGCTGCTGCTTTGGAGCCTCTCTGAGGCTGTGCTATGGGTTCGGAGCCTCTCCAAGGCTGGACTACTGGTTCAAAGTCTCTCAGGCACTGGGCTGCTGGCACAGGACTGGGCTTCTCCTAGGGCTAAGGTACAGCTGAGACCAGTAGCACTTGAAATGGGGTTACTGCTCCCTTAGGCTGGAAAGAAAGTACAGAATGAGCAGACAGCATTAAAGGTGTTTTACATCATACAGCATATGAACAGAGGCGCTGGGCTTCCCCGGAGACAGAACTGCAGATGTGGTGGATCCAACAGTCTGGAGTGGACTCTGTGTAGCTGGATTGGAGTTAGTTTCTGAGCCTTGTTCACACCTGGCTGGGCTGGAGACAAGGATGGAGTTGAGGGCAACATCAGGACCAGAGGCAAGGGCAAGACCTTGGAAACCATACAAGGGACAGGACTGGACAGGGCAAGACCAGGACAGGACTGGATGAGAACCGGACAAGGACTGGACTAAACAAGAATTGGACATGGACTGGACTAAACAAGGACAGGACTAGTCAGGCAACAGGGAACAAGAAAGCTCCATAGGGCACAGGACTGGGCAAAGTAACTCTAGTAGGACAGGAGTCCACAAGGCAGGATAGAGAGTCCCAGGAGGCCACAGATTAAGGCAAGGAAGCCTAGAAGGCTACAGAGTAGAACAGGGAGCCAGGATAGGCCAAAGAGCAAAGTAAGAGGCCAAGGGAGACCACAAGACAATGTAGCAGTCTTGGGTAGGCTCAAGGCAAGGTAGAAGGCCTAGATAGGCCACAGGTCATGATAGGAGGCCTGCATAGACCGCAAGGCAAGGAGGAATAGCAAGAAGGCAGAAGCCAGGACAAGGAGCTGAGGAGACTCGATAAAGAGGCACAGAGTGACTGGACAAACTGGGTTAAGTAGGCCTGGGGCTCATGCAAAGTGGTGACTTGCGCAGCTGGGAGCAGGGCTAGCTGAGGACCCCTGGTGGAGGGGAGGCTGAGCAGCAGGTGAAACCATGGTTCAGGAAAGCTACAAAGCAGGCAAAACCATTATTCTTATATACTGATTTTCTTGTTTGTTATTAGAGCGGAAGTCAGCAACAATAGATATCAACCCTAAGTACAAAGGGGAAGATTGCTGTTTTATTAAATAGGAGATCGGTGATGAAAAGGGTGGAAAATAATGATCAACGACATAGTGAAAATAAACAAGAAACGCATACAGTTCAGTCTCATTCTAAAGATTAGGGCAGATCATTTTGTCTAATCTAACCTTTAGAGTTCTTCTCTCTGCATTGGTCCTCAAGAAAATGGAAATCTTTGCAGGCTGTGATACCTTGTATTGGATCAGTATAAGAGATCAAAATGTGTGGTGGTACAAGAGCTTCTGAGACCCATTTGAAGAAGAGTCCTATATGGTCTTGAAACCTCAGGTACTACAACTTCTTTTCATCTTATATGTTGGTCCAGTACAAAGATTGCAGTATTTTTTTTGGCTTGAATCATATCTCTGTTTCCTGATCCAATATATGAACTAGAAATTTAAGCACAGCGAATCTGAATGTTCATGAAAGGGGCTAATCTAATTATTTTTGGCATTTCTAGAAGAGAGCTCTACAGCATTAATGGAAAGTGAATTTTTTTAAAAATAATACTTGAAAGCAAATACAATTTGAAAAGATAAGTAGCTATGCCATGACATGGGATCAGTTTAAGGAATTCTTAATAATTAAATACTTGGCAGGTGACTACAAATTTATCCTTTAGATGTGTTAATGATTCATGACTAAATATGTTGACAGCCTCTAAAGTGGAGTATGGGAGAAAAACTCAGGGGACCATTATCTAATAAATGTTGGAAGAAAGAATGTTTGAAAGTATTAAATGTTTATTACCCTGATGTTAGGATTCTTATTACCCTACGAGATTGGACAAGAGGACATAACTGACTGACTGGAATATTTAAGAGATACCTGTGCTTTGCAAACAGGCTTCTGACAGTGACAGATTTGAGCAGATGCCACCAGGGCTGGCGTGTCCATTAGGTGAACTAGGTGGTCACCTAGAGTGCCAACCATTAGGGGGTGACAAAATTGCCAGCTCATCTGGCTGGAGGCCAAAGCCATAGATGAGAGCAACAGAATGCACCTGTGAGAGCAGAGTCCATCCTGCTAGCAGCTGAAAATATGCCCAGCGGGGCTACTGACAGCACCCATCCTGCTCATGGCCAAAAATTAGGAGAGAGGCTCGGCAGGCTACGATCAGAGCCCATCCCGCTCACGGCCAAAGATTAGGCCTAGTGGGACCATGAGTGGAGCCCATCCTGCTCACAGCAGATTAGGAGAGAGATCCAGTGGGCTGTGAGTGAACATACATAAGAACAAAAGATATGCCGTACTGCGTCAGACCATACTGCATCAGACCATCCTGTGTCCAACAGTGGCCAATCCAAATACAAGTACTTGGCAAGTACCCAAACATTAAATGGATCCCACGCTACTATTCCTTATTGATTAATAGCAGTTTATGGACTTCTCCTCTAGGAACTTATCCAAACCTGTTTTAAACCCAGTTACACTAACTGCTTTAACCACATCCTCTGGCAATAAATTTCAGAGCTTAACTATACCCTGAGGGGCAGATTTTAAAACTTATGCGCGGGCGTAGATTTGTTCGCGTAACCCGGCGCGAACAAATCTACGCCCACGCCGAGCCCAGATTTTATAAAATCTGGGCTCGGCGTGCGCAAGGGGGTGCACACATGTGCACCTTGCGCGCACCGAGCCTGAGGGGAGCCCCGATGGCTGTCCCCGTTCCCTCCAAGGCCGTTCCAAAATCGGAGCGGCCTTGGAGGGAACTTTTTTTCTACCCCCCACCTTCCCTTCCCTTCCCCTATCTAACCCACCCCCCAGCCCTACCTAAATCCCCCCCTACCTTATTTTATTTCTTACACCTGCCAGAGGCAGGTGTATCTTGCGCATGCCGGCAGGCGAACCCCTGACATGGCCGGAATGGAGGAGGGCTTGGACACGCCCCTGGACCGTTGCCATGCCCCCAGACCCACCCCCTGACCCCGGACATGCCCCCGGACCGCCGTCACACCCCCAGACCGCCCACTTTTGAAAGTCCCGGGACTTATGCACGTCCCGGGGCTTGCGCACGCTGCCGAGCCTATGCAAAATAGGCTCGGCACGCGCAGGGGCATATTTTCTCAGGTTACATGCGTATCCTTTGAAAATCTGCTCCTGAGTGAAAAAGAATTTTCTCTGATTTGTTTTAAATGATCTACTTGCTAACTTCAGGAAGTGCCCCCTAGTCCTTCTATTATCTGAGACAGTAAATAACCAATTTACATTTACCCATTCCAGTTCTTTCATGATTTTGTAGACTCTATCATATTCCCCCCTCAGCCATCTCTTCTCCAAGCTGAACAGCCCTAACTTCGTTAGCCTTTCCTCATAGGGGAGCTGTTCCATGCCCCTTAGCATTTTGGTCGCACTCTCTCTGCATTTTCTCAAGTACAACTATATCTTTTTTGAGACCAGAATTATACACAGTATTCAAGGTGCGGTCTCACCATGGAGCGATACAGAGGCATTATGACATTCACTGTTTTATTTGCCATTCCCTTCCTAATAATTCCTAACATTTTGTTTGCTTTTTTGACCTCCACAGCACACTGAGTGGAGTCAGAGGCAAAAGGGCAGGTGTTTGTGGTCTGGGTCAGGATTGGAGGCCTGTGGACTACTGGTGAGGGTGGGGGCGGGGAAGGATGGCAAGGAAAGCAGGATATTTGCTGCCTCTCAAATTTTGGTGCTTTAGGCAAAGATCTGTAGGTAAATCCTGGCCTGGTTTTTTTAAATTATCGTTAAAGCTATATTAGAGGTTACAACTTTCTTTAAAACTAAGAGTCTTGTGCTTCTAACCGGAAAATAGATTAGCAGAGCTGTTTCAAGGCTTAGTTCAACAGAATCCCAGCTCTATCCCTGTCCTAACCCCCCTCCCCCCGTCCCGCCCCCTTCTTCCCGCCCCCCTGCCTCTCAGTCTCCTACCCTGTATTCCCTCTTCGTCTCCTTTTCCAGTTCCATTAATCTTTGGTTTATTTCGAGTTCAGTTACTCTCTGGCTTTGACTCTGGTTCCTATTCTCCCACCCCCGAGGCTCCTTGGGGACCTCCGCCATCGTTTACCCTGAAGCCTCTCCAAGTTATTACCTCCTTTGTTTATTGTAATTTCTCCAGTTCTCTAAGTTTTGATGTAAACCGATGTGATATGACCTGTCATGAATGTCGGTATAGAAAAAGTATTAAATAAATAAATAAATAAATAAATAATGAATAATACTAAGTAGGTTTTAAACAGTTAACCTATTATCCCAGCAGAAATTCTAATATGTTTTGCACATGAACAGCCACCTCTAGGGTGGAGAGCCTAGCAGAGTATTACCGATGCCCCGCCTGCTTAAAAAAAACCAAAACATTCCACAAGAATCTTAAATCTTGTAATCCAGTTTAAAGATAAAGGAGGAACCCAGGTCCTGTTAGACTCAGAGGTTGTCAATACATCTTTTTTTGGGGCTGCTGCTGCTGCAAAAAAAAAAAAAAAGCGCGGAAAGCGGGCGCTGAAAAGTCAGCGCCCGCTTTCTTAATGTGCGCATGGCATAGTGCCATAGCAGCGATATGAACTTTTCACAATCGCGCATTCCAAGAGAGGAAGAAGCACTTTGACCCAGAAAATCAGCATTGCTACAATTTCAGCGTAAGCACAACATTCAAATGAAAGAAGCAGTTTTGCTATCATTTATTGAGTGTATTTTCACAGCTAAGACATATGGATACCATCCATGCTTAAAAAGTCACTCCCTGATGAAGAGAACTCACTCGAAACGTTGCAGTGTCGGGACTAAAAGACTTATTGCATGAAGCTTTGAATACAGCATCTGTGCGTCAGAACTGTGAGTTGTAAGTGGTATAACATCAATTTGTTGTATACCACCAAAGTTACACTGGACTGCTGGGGTTTTCCAATGATTATAACCTTTCTCCAACAACCACTATATTGGAGTTGGATTAAGTAGCCATAGAGGCATTTTCATATAGCCCATTATTGGCACTCTATGAGGTTTCCCCAGTTTAAAACACATACAACCATCTCATTCTCTAGCTAGACTTTTCTATAATTTAGTATTGATCATATGAGTGTCTGGCATCATCTGGATTTATTATTTTGAGTATTGATACCCGTAAGGGGGGGGGGGCACCGTGCAATATTATAATTAGGGGGTTGCGTTAGCAAGGAGGCGACCCTAGCGCTTCCTTGCTAACGCGACCCCTCGGTTACCAGCGGTCTGCCGGTTATGAGTTTATCGGAATCGGTTTTTGTAACGCAGCCGGTCGGTTATGAAAACCAACACCAAGCATGTTGGCGTCGGTCTTCAATGCAGCCGGCCGAGTTTTGGTTTTTTTTTTTTTACTTTAACTTTTAAACTTTTAAAAGAAGTACAGAAAAGCAGTTTTTTCTGCTTTTCTGTACTTCTTTTCAATGCGCTCAGCTATTAACGCCTGCTCCAGGCAGGCGTTAATATCAGAGCAATAAATGTGCGTCTGAGACACACATTTATTTTTTTGCATTTGGAGTGCATGAGTAATAGGCTCATTCACACGCATTTACATGTGATGAGCGCTAACTCGTTCACTCCGCGTCGGACGCGCGTTAAATAAGTGCTAATCCCCCTGTTGCATTAGGGGGTAGATTAGCGCCTATTTATCCCGCGTCCGACTGCAGTTTATACAGTGCCCTCGGCTGAGCGCACTGTAGTGCATCGGCCCCTTTGTTTCTGGTAGGTTCATCTTTTACATCTTCTACTTCCTAATCTTCACTGCTGAGCCGGTAGGAATTTCCCTTCTGTAATGCAGAAGAGGTGCAAGCTACAAACCAAAAACATCTGAGGAGAGCAGTGCTGATTATATTTCAATTGTTTCCTCAAAAGTTTCCTAAAAGGTACCTTTCTATGAGAGTAATTCAGAGAAACATGGGTTTACATGGCCAGATCTCAAAGTATCCCACTCAGATTTGTCCAGAATCAAGAATAGTGGTGCTGCTTTAATTGTATATTTTAGGGTCTGTTTAAAAAAAATAAATAATAATTTGTGAGTAATTGGCAAAGCTGACAGCTTAGAAGGGAGAGGCCCTTACCTAGACTAATACAACAAATTAATAGCAGTTCCCATCTTGCCCATTCACAGTCCAAGAGGGCCATTATGTTTTTGCTGCTACCGCTGGAGAAACTCCACCCTGCTCCGTTCCACCGTGCCCCGCAAGCGAGGTGCTGTCATGACATGTCTCTGGAGATTTACAGTGTCTTCTCCAATGGACGCTATCCTGAAATCAACCTCAGCCTAGAAGCTCTTTTTGCAAGAATCTGGGTAATTAATGGGATTCCCAGAAGCAGCGATGGGCTGGCTGTAAGCCATGGTTAGCAGTGATTAAAAAAAAAAGAAAGAAATCTTAGTGGTTCACTGAATGCAAAAGGAGTAAACTTGGCTGTATAGATTTCTTGGTAGTTTATTTATTAAACGAATAAATGGGTGCCTCTGTTAATTATGGTGAAGCAATATAAACTGACAGCGGGCATGTGCCAGCTTTGATAATCATGAATGAATTGCATGCCCAAGCCTATGGCTATGTCACATAATGTAATCGAGGCCATCTGAAAAGTACATACTGTCTTACAGAGCCATAAGCATTGCTGGGCCTGGAAGTGAGATTCCACAGCCACGTGTCATCCTATAATGCACAAGGAATCTTTCTTTACGATGCGCCAGGGCCACTCATTCCATAATACACATTAACTTTGTTAGCTCTTCAAACTATACACTTTTTTGAAAGCCAGAGTACATTTCTCTTGAAGAGATGGTGCTAGTGAGGAGTCTCTGCCCTTGAAAGAAAACTGTAAAAATAACTTTCTTGTGCTTCTGACAAAAAAAATGTGAATTACAAATGAATTGCTCAGATGGGCGATGCGACCAGGCCGCCAGCCCACGCAGCGTGTGCTCTGTGCCACCACGCCAGGCACACATTTGGGCCTCCTGATCGCCGGGGCTGGCGGAATCCAAGCGTCTTCGGGCGCTAAAGGAAGAGGGGAAAGAGAAAAAGGATGATTCACTGGTGACATGAGTTTAAAAAGTTCAGGTCCAAAAAGACTGGCCTTCCAGTTCTTGGCCACCCAGTGGGGGGGTGGGGGGGTGGGGGGGAGGCTGAGGTAGGGGAATGGACAAGAAAAACAAGGGTGAAATGGCGCTCCTCTTAAAACAAAAATTCTGCTTTAGCCTGGCTCTCCTAATGCAGCAGCTGCTCTCAGTAGCATTATGGATCACAGAAGAGTATGTGAAGAGAGAAACATATGTTTTAGGTTTTTTTGCACTGCTTATTTCTTAGGCTTAGCTTTATTGTTTTATTAAATAAACTGTACAAGGCCAGCTCTGCTTACACTTACTGTCAGGGTCTTGGCTAATTGAAAACAAATGGCCAGCTAACAAGACCTGTTGCTTTTTTAGACTGAAATTCTTTACTGCTTGGAGGGCAAAAATACATCCTGGAAATTTGTAGTGAATTCTGTTGCATAAGATAGCGCGTGAAAGACTGTGGTTCCCTCGTTTGGGAGCAATGCACTTCATAAATCTGGCAACGACATGAGATAAACTATTAATTTTAAAAGAAAACATTATTTCTTCTGAGGTTCTATTAGCCATGTGGGTCTTCGGTCTGAGCTCCATAGTCTTGCAGGACCCACTGACCCTGCACTTCAGACTGAAGCCAGAAGAGGCTACAGGTAAGAAGCGCTGCTCTTCTCTTGCAGACAGGAAGAAGAGGGGAATTGTGCCGGGGGTGGGGTTTAGAGGACCTAGGGAAAAGACTGCACAAGGTGTGGGGAGGAGAGGATTGTCTCAGGTAGGGGTTAGAGGGAGGATTGCACTTGGGGGAAAACTGATCATGCTAGGAGGGAGGTGCTATAGGCTTGGAAGTTTGAATGTCTTAAGTACTTAGAGATGCCTTGGCATGGGTCACTTTTTTCATAAGGCATCTGATTTAATTAGAGCAGTGATGGATTAAAGGAGAGGGCAGATGGGGCAGTAGCACTGGACTCAAGCCTCAGTGGGCCCCACACAGGTCAGATTAATGGTAAGGGTCCTACTGCTGCAGGATATGACTGGGAGTACGCGAGGCCCATGGCCAAGGGGGGAGGGGGCCCCAGACTATCCTTAATCCTGGCCAGCACCGTTTTGTATGGCAAAATTTTACATTGGCACCGGCCTCAAGTCTGCTGGCGTCATTTGCAATAGCAGCAGCTGTGGGGCAGGAGCAGCCAGGGGTCAATCCTGCCCTATGAAGAAATTTTCAACAAGAGGGTAAGAACGTCTGGGGAGGATCAGGGGAGGGCCCAGGAGTATGTGCATGCGAATGTATGTTGGAGGGGTGTTGGGTGGCAGCGCTGACAGCTTTACATGTTTTTCTTAAATGAAACAAATTTAAATGAATTAAATTTTGTTTTTCTTTTTAAAAACAAAATAAAATGAAAAAATGTTATTAAAATGTGTTTTGTTAACAACAAATGCATATCTCAGTCAGGTATTTTAATGTTTTCTTTTTTAATATTTAATTTAATATATTTTTATATTCCGCCTTTCAGCCACTGCAAAGCAGATTCCATTCAGGTACTGTAGGTATTTCCCTATCCCCAGAAAGCTCACAATGTAAGTTTTGCCTGTCAAATGTCCCCTGTCTTACCTCTCCTCCAAGGTATACATATTTAGATACTTAGGGGCAGATTTTAAAAGCCCTCCGCGCACCAAGCCTATTTTGCATAGGCCCGGCAACGCGCACAAGTCCCGGGAGGCGCGTATGTCCCGGGGCTTGAAAAAAGGGGCGGGGAGTGGGCAGTCCGGGGCGGGGCAGGGGCATGGCCAGAGGCCTTCGTAGGGCCACTAGGCCGGGGGATCGTGTGCTGGCACTTGGCCGGCAGGCGCAACTTGTAAAACAAAGGTGAGGGGGGGTTTAGGTAGGGCTGGGGGGCAGGTTAGGTAGGGGAAGGTGGGGGGGCGGAGGGAATGGGGAAAGCCATCGGGATTCCCCTAGGGCTCGGCTCATGCAAGGTGCAGAAGTGTGCACCCCCTTGCGCGCCGACCCTGGATTTTATAACTTGCGTGCATGTTAGAAAATCAGGCGTACATTTGTGCGCGCCGGGTTGCGCGCACAAATGTACGCCCGCGCGTACCTCTTAAAATCCAGCCCTTAGGGCTTTAGGGCCAGACCTCATTTTGATAGCTTTTCTCTGCACCATCTCAAGTCTGTCTATATCCCTATGGAGGTATAGCTGCACATGTTTCACCAAGGACTCGTCCAATGGTATAATCACTTCATTTTTTCTACTAATCATGCCTCTCCCTATGTATCTCTCCAGCTCTAGCCAAGGCCGTGTTGTATTGTTTTGCTATCTTGCATCCATCAGATATAATCGTCTTAAGGTCTTTTTCCTGCTTTGTGGATGTGAGTATCTCACCACCCCCATCGTGTACTGCTCCCTCTGATTTATATACCCTAAAGGGGTAAAATTTGTAATAGCCCACGCATATTTAAATCTAATACGTGCATACTTCCCCTTTGAAAATGATCTCACCAAAATTACCTGCACACAATCACACCTGCTAATTTGTGTGCAGTTTTTTTTTCAGGAATGTTTACGCACATGCTTTTGAAAATGCAAAAGTATATATGAAGGTGCAAACCCCCTTCCCCCCAATTCCACCCTCTGGGAACACCTCTGCTCACAAATAAACGTCCTCTCCTTCAGGCTACATGTGGGCAAGCTTATCCACATCCAAGGCAGGCAACTTTGTAACAGGCCATTTCCACTTTTACCCACAGAATTGGCTGTGCAAACTACCCTTCTTATGCATACCTCCTGCATTTTTCCGTATTAGATGTCAACTGTCAAGTAGTCAGACCACTCCTCGAGCTTTCTTAGATCAGGTCTCATTCTGAATACTCCCTCCCTCGGGAGTATCCAGGCTGATGCAGATTTTAGTGTCATGGGCAGAAAGACAAACTTTTTCTTCTGCCCCTTCCAGGATATCAATCACAGAAATATTGAACAGAACCAGCTGCAAGACCAAAACTTGAGGCACTTCAACCATCCTCTTTTTTTCTGTCCGAATGAAAATTGTTTATTCCCACGCTCTGTTGCTCCTTCCACCATTTTCTAACCTATTCCACTACCTCAGCACCCACCCTAGACTGCTTATTAGATTATTTATGAGACTGCTATGCAGGATGGTATCAAAAGCTTTGCTGTCCAAACCACATTCAGCTCTCACCCCCCCAAGTCTAATTCTCTGGTCAAACAATCAAAAGAAACTGATCTGATTTGTCTGACACAATCTCCCTCTGGTAAACCCAGTGCTTCCTTGGACCCTGCAACCCATCAGTTTCAATTCTTTTTGCTCCTTAGAAAAGTCTCCATTAATTTTTCCATCACCAAAGTACAGTCCCGAATTTTTAGCCTCCTCCCTAATACTGCTTTTATAAAGAGAGTAACATCCATTCTTCTCAAGTCTCATGGAATCACTCCCATCTCCAAAGATTATGGGGCACATTTTTAAAGATCCCAGCGTGCGCACATGGACGCGCAGATTTGATAACATGCACGCATCATTACGCGCATGTTTTAAAATCTGATACCCATGTGCACATGTATCGGCAGGCGCTCGCAGCGGAGCGCGGGGATGGGAATTTTCTAACACACGGCGACACAATCGGGCCTTTGCCCAGTTCCCTCCCAGTCCGCTCCAATTAAGAAACAGACTGGGAGGGAACTTCCCTATCCCACTAACTGACCTTCCTCCCTTTTCACCTCTCCTCTCTGACCCCTAAACCCGCCCTACCCTCATTTTTTTTTGTTTTTCAACTTACCTGCTCCTTTGATGCTTGTTAAACAAGAAAAAATATTGCTCACTTGTGTAAGAAGTTGAAAACTACAGCAAAATGTCCATAGCTTTCCCATGAATGGCAGGATGGTGCACAAAGTTCAAAAAACGATGTTTTTTGGGTTTTTTTCAATCATGACTTCTCGAGGAACCCTAGTTGAGAAAGGCTGGCCTAGACTATGAGCCTTAGAACCCATAACTCTTCGACTGTTTCTCCTTGCCTTTTCTACACTTTGTATAACCTCATACCCATTCCTTTCAGCTATCCTGTTGCTCAAGGGCAGTCTAGTAAGCTCCTCACTTTCATGTTTTTCTGCATAATAGAAATGTGCTTGTTGGAGATGACAGTCTGAATCAATTGACTCCCCCCCCACACACACACTCTAATTTAAACACTTGTCACTATATGATCTGAATTTCTCACCTAGGATTCCTTTTGTCTGTCATAAAAAACATGCAGGTCATCAATATATTATAGCCTTCTATTGCTTCATTTAAGGGTCCAGCCTCCAATATACCTAAACCCTCTTCTTTGTACCAGGTTCAAAGCAACATATTGAAGATACTGTTCCGACATTGCTTTTCCTCTTCCTTCCCATGAACAGATAAAACCTCAGAAAATGCTATGCTCTTTTCCAGATGCTAAAGCATTTTCTGAGTTACTATCTGTTCACGATCGGGGAGAGGAAAGGCTTGGTCACATCAGCTATCTCAGTGATATTCTTAGGGCAACTGGCCAAGCAGACTGCAATATGCAGCTTCACACATAATATTAAAAATCAAGGAAAGGGTGAGACACCCAGCTCAGGCAGAGAAATGCAAAAGGAGGAGAGAGAGGTGGAATTAATACTTACAATTAAGAAAAAAAGAAACATAAAACAGTCGACAGCAATAGAAACTCACAAGATGCATATGCACCAAAGTGATCTGGATGAAGGACTGAAAACTGGAGACAATTTGAGTAATCATGATATGGGCTTAATTGCAGAATTTAAAAAGTGATATTTTATGTGGGTTTGGGAGGGAAATTTAGATGGTTCTATGGTTTATATAATTATGTGTTACATTGTATAGGATGTGTGTGGGGGCGGGGGTGGAAGAAGTATATTTACTTTTGGTTTTAAATGATTGCATTTTATGTTTATTATTGTTTTATGGCTATGTTGGGTTCTCATTTTTGTAAATCGCCTTCAGCATAGAGGTAGGACATTTAACAAATGTAAATGATAAATGAAATAAAAACATAAACTTGGCACAATTAGTTGGATAGTCTTAGATGTCTGCATATAAATGCAAGAAACAGAGCCAGTAAGGAGGAAAAATTAACTGTTTATCTTGTCCACTCAGAAAATCTTTGAAAATTGACTCCATAGAAATGATCTTTTCAGTGTTTGGGCACATAAGATCATCTTATTGTTTATGACTCTGGTGGGTTCATCCTTCCCTCTCAATTCTCCCCTTATCTGGAGGCTGGAAAATGATTGTCTCAGGGAAGCAGCGAACTTGCAGGCATCAAGCAGGGGGCAGCAGGTCAGATCTGGAGCACAGCATTTTTCTTTTCTAGCATAGCCTGGCTAGAGCAAAGGGAAATTAAGTGCCTTGTTAAAAGCCAAACAATTGGGCCCTGGGGACAGAATCTGAACCTGGCAACTTGAGAGGGGCTAAGATTTCACAGCCATGATCTGTCCACTAGAGCCATGCTACAATCACTGATATTATGTGACCTGCGATTTTCAGATAAAGTGGTGTGAAATCTGCTGCAAAATCACCCAGAGGGCATCGTTAAGTGCATTTGATTTCCCCAACAAACAGAAGTTGGGGAGAACGATAATGAGTCTCCCTGTGGATCTCATTTTCAAAGGGAAACTCTTTGTGGCATTTCACTTAAAAAATGCGGCCTCTCTGCGTGCACAACGCAACTAAATTTATGCCCACATTCTTTCTACCTGCAGGGAAGCAGGTGCAAAGTACTCGTGTTACAGTACATGGGGAGATTTGAAAATTAAATCTCTGCACGCATTTTTTGTTGTTGTGTGTGTGCAGGTAAAAGTAAGAATACCGTGAAACAGGGCGCATGCTTTCAGTTACATATGGGGGGGGGGGGGGGGGGGGGAGTTGCAATTTTCAAAACAGAGCCCCTCGTCCTTCAAACAGATGATCATTGAACTGTGAGGGAGGAAGGGGCTGGCAGCTGGATGGTGGCCTGGTTAGATGCACAGGGGGGAGAGACAGAGGCAGGAACAGCCAGAGGGAAGCGGGAGGGGCGAGTGAAGACTTGGAGCCCTAGGAAACAGAGCACGAGCCTAGTGCCACCCTGGTGAAGAATACTAGACTGTGACAATGAGCTTTATGTACCGTTCTCCTTGCTAAAAATCTAAGTGCCAGCTTTTGATTTTCACTGCTTTTATAATCATAAACAAGAACCTCTATATGGCTTTGGGTTTAAGTAAGTTTCTTGGTTACAACCAGACTAACTTCAGAAAATTTGTGAGTACCTGAGAGGAAGATTTACTGTGAGCCAGTTCATGTGAAACTTGGACAGTGTGAGAGCTTCTACAGATAGAGTTGTTCTTGGAAACTTGGGGTATGCATGGAAAAAAAATGTAGCTTTGGTTTTCATTTAATTTTCTATTTATTTTGTGTTATTTTGGATGGAGACTGGCACAAAATGAAACAACAAAAGTTGTTATTTCTTTGTTGTTTCAAATTGACAGCACATCCCTAGCTGGTGACTGTGAAGTCTGATTGTACGTAAAAGTTATTTGCTGTTTTGACAGCCGCCATGCACTGTGCAGAGGATTTAAACGTATTGTCCACAAGGACTCCAAGGTCCTTTTCCTGAGTGGTGACCATAGTTGGGATTATTTTTCCCTATATGCATCAATTTGCACTTTTCCACGCTAAATGTCATCTGCCATTCAGTTGCCCAGTCTTCCAGTCTCACAGGGTCCATCTGAAGGTCCTCGCAACCCGCTGTTTTAACAAAAAAAATTTGTTCCTACATATGTTTATTCATTTTCAAATATACATTTGAACAGGACACGAGTACAACTAACTGTCCAACTCCAACAACTTGAACCAACATTCTCCCATCCCCCTTTCACCCACCCCTTAAACCCTAGCACTTGCATTATGAAGGAAAACAGCAGGAATGCCCCCATGAAATAAGCCCATCCCAAACAGGCCTGTCAAACCCACAGTTCTTACAGCCTTTGCATGTCCTCTTGAACGATCGTAGAAAGGCTATCCCAGTATCCTTGCCAAATATCCGTACATCGTTGGCGGGAGTCCCAAGATTTGCTTTTCGCAGACATATTCAAATTGTAGATTATGTGGGCGAGATTTCCATTGTGAAAAAGACGGTGGATCTGCACTTATCCTCACAGCCCGAATCACCGAAACAGCGCGGTGACATGCTTTCCTAAGAAATAGTTTTCCATGGTCAGCCAATTCCTCCCTGAACAAACCTAGTAAACCCACCCTTGGGGATAAAGGAACAGACACATTTAACATTTTACCAATAGCCTGAACAGTCTCTGACCAGAACTGAGAGATCTTTATGCACTCCCGAATGAAATAATAAAAGGATCCCTTTTCAACCCCACACTTTAAAAAAACTGTCAGAGTCACATGGCTTTGCTGCCTATAACAACGCTCGAGACATATACATGCAGTGGATTAATTTGTATCAAGTTTCTCGTATTTGCACATTTTCAGAAACCAGGAAAGTATCTTGTAAAATAGCTTGTACCTCTAACTTAGTTAACTTTATAGCAGCATGTTTTTCCCATTTCGCAATTACACTCTCAATTATTGTATCATCCTTAAAAGATACAATGGCTCTCCTAAAGGAGGCACAGGAATTCGGTTTTCCCCCTTTCCAAAAATGTATCTCTTTTAAAGCTGTATACTCATGAAAAGCACTATTACTTCAAGATAGGGATAAAACGTAATGCTGTGCATGTAGAAACCCATAAAAGTCTGCTGTCCCCAAATAAAAACTCTTCTGTAAGTCCTGAAAACTCCTTATCTTATTCTTATCACTCTCCAAAAATTACAGAACTCTAGTGAGACCCTTAGCTTCCCATCTTTTGAACAATTGATTGTCAAAAACCCGGCAGTAACTGTGGATTACCCTGCAAAGTTAGAAGAGGTGTGGAGGCCTTTAGCCTATGTAACTTCCGTTTGCTTAAGTAACTTCAAGCATCCCTTCCTGCTTTCAGCAATAAAATCTGCTTGAATTATACAGGAATTTCAGAAAGATTGATTTGAACTATATTTCCCCAGCCAATACATACATAGCCAGCTGGTGATGAAACCATAAGGGGAAAAATAGCTTGAGACCCATCAGCCAGTTTTTAACATCTCCAAAACTCATGCTAGATTGTAATCCCTTCATGATGGGCACCCAAGCCCCCACAACTGATGTCGGCATCAAAGTGAGTAGAGGAACCCTAGCCCTGTGTTTAGCCCATAAAAACTTCCTTATAAGTTGGTGGAGGTATTTGATCTGCTTAGCCATAATGGCAGTTGTTGTAATACATACAGCCATCTTGGCAACTCCGTCATCTTTAACATCTGTATCCTCCCCATGGCAAAAAGAGGCAAAGCCACCCATCCAGATAATTTCAGCCGCATTCTCCTAATCAAGGCACCTATATTTTCCTCATATAAATGATCTAAATTATCGGTGATCAAAATCCCCAAGTATTTCATCTTATGTTCCACCCATTTTAAAGGGGAAACTTTCCCTCCATTTGTCTCGCAAACCCCCACATTATTTCCAAAGCCTTGGATTTGTCAATATTAATCCTTAAGCCTGAAAAAAGTCCAAACTCTTTATGAATGTTTAAGACTCCCTCTGGCGACTCCTGCAGACAACACAGAAATACCAGAATGTCATCCTCAAAAGCCGCCACTATGAACCCATGTGACCCCATCTGGAAACCTCGCATCTGAAAATCAGCCTCAATGTTTCTCAATAATGGGTCAATAGAGAGAACATATAGGAGGAGGAGAGAGAGAGGGCATCCTTGGTTTGTCCCTCTGTGTAACAGAAAATCCTCAGAAACACAACCATTAGCTATGATTGCTATTTTTAGGCTGATGATATAGTAAAGAAATATTTTTGAGGATCTCTTCCTGAATACCATATCTTTTCATCACAGAAAATTAAGTAAGGCCATGACACGCTAATGAATGCCTTCTCCGAGTCAAACCCCACCACCATCACAGGGTGCTGTCTTTGTCTACATTCTGCAATCGCAATGAGTAATTTTATTATATTTATACTGATGGAATGGTCTTTCATAAAGCCCACTTGCATGCCAGATATAATCAAAGGAAATACTATACTTAACCTGTCCGCATACATTTTGGCATATCATTTTGCATCAAAATTCAACAATGACAAAAGCCTATAAGAGGCCGGGTGAGATAAAATCGTTACCCGGTTTTTCTAAGACCATGATATATGCCCTGATAAATTCCTCAGGAAATGCAGACTTCTTTTGGGAATCTAAAAAGAAATCCCTTAAAGGCTGTGATAACTGGTCCGAGAGCAATTTTTAGAAGTCCGCATTCAGACCATCCGGTCCCAGCGCTTTGTGGCTCTTGCTGTGCTTAATGACATTGACTATTTCCAGTAACGAAATGGGAATACTGAGAAGCTCACATTGTACCTCTGATAACCTTGGAATTTCTGGGTTTTGAAAAAATTGCTCCTCTTCTTTTCACCTCCCCTTCTATCGTCAGTGTACAGATGTTGATAAAATCCTCTAAGTACCTTACAAATATTCTTACTCTGAGACTGGAAGTTATCCTTCTCATCTTTCAACTTTTCAATAAAAGTATTTTTCCTACTTAATCTCACCAAGTTTGCTAGGAGTTTTCTGGCTTTATTACCATATTTATTTATTTGTTAGGCTTTTATATACCTATGTTTGGAATGTCTGGTTTACAGACATTTAAAAAGATGAAAACATAAATATCAACAATATAAAACAACAATAAAGGTCAATAAAATCATAGGAACCAGCAATTAAACTTATACACGTATTTCAAAAATAAAAATTATAAAATATAAGTGGTTAAAAAATTTTAAAAACACAATATTAAACTATTATTATAAGCACAATTAGTAAAAGACAAATAAATAACTTAATCTATACAAATTATAAAATAATAAGCATAGACATGGTCTTAAGAATGGTCCAAAAAATGGAAACGTGAATAAGGTTGTGATTAGTGAGGTTGAGATAGATTAGCTTTAACCTATGCCTTCTTTATAAGCCTGTTCGATTATCCAAGTCTTGAGATTTTTTCTAAATGACTTGAGATTTGAAAGTGCCCATACCTCATGGAGCTCAAAACTTTCTGATGTAATGTGGCATTTAAGGCTTGTAATATCGTCCTATACTCTTCTCTCAATTGTTCAGTATTATTATGGGCCAGCTTCTGCTTCGCCACATTCAGTCTTGTCTCCAAATCAATGATACTTTTATGCAAGACCTTAGAGCGAACAATCAAAAAAGAAGTAATCTCCCCTCTCATTACCACCTTTCCAGTCTCCCAATATAGCATAGGGTTATCTTTGTGAATGACACTGTTGAAATCAAACTCCTCCCATTTCTTCTGTAAGAACCATTTAAAGTCCATCAGGCCGATGCAATAAGAGGTGTGGGAGAGCCAGCACTCTGAGTCCAGCGCCCGCTCTCCAGACGCACGTCCAGGCACCTCTCCTGGGCGCACGATTTTGTATTCAAATGAGGCCGCGCGCTAATAAGGAGGCGCTAGGGACACTAGCACATCCTTAGTGCCTTATTAGTGGAAGCGCCAGCTGTCAGCGGGTCAGACAACCAACGTTTAATTTTACCGACGTCGGTTTTCAAACCTGCTGACAGCCACAGGTTCGGAAAACGGACGCCGGCAAAATTGAGCGTCCGTTTTCAAACCCGCTAAACGGCGGGCAGATTTTTTTTTTTTGTGCCTCCAACTTAACACTTTTCCTGGTGCTTTCAAAGTTAATGCCTGCCCTTGAGCAGGCCTTAATTTCTGAGAGTAAAATGTGTGGCTTGGCCACACATTTTACTTTTAGTATTCCAGGCTAATAGCTAATAGGCTCATCAACATGCATTTGCATGTGATGAGCGCTATTAGTTTCGGGGGGGGGGGGGGGGGGGGGGTTGGCCTCGCATTTTCCACGCACTATTACCCCTTACAGTATAAGGGGTAATAATAGTGTGTCTAAAACACGCGGTCAAACGGAGGCTATACGGTATGCTTGATCGAGTGCACCGATCTATATCGGCCTGCATATCTGTCATTAAATGACTAGGAAATCTCCAAATTTTTACCCCTTTCCTCTCCCCAGATAGGTGAATATCTATCCATACCATAACATGGTCAGAAATTTCCATGGGGCCAATTTCCGCCCTTAATTTTTTTAAGAAAAGAATATCAGAAATTAAGATGTAGTAAATTCTAGACATAGATGAATGGTCCCTAGACATATGAGTATATTCACGGGAAGTGGGATTCATTGTCCTCCAAACATCTAAAAGATGTAACTCATCACACAGATATTGTATTCCCTTTTCTCCCCATACTGCCTTATGCTTCAGGAGGACCGATCTGTCCATAAGTTGATCATGGACAGCGGCGGATTCACGATGTTGGACCGGCCCGGGTATTCGCCGCCTAGGCCGGCCCAGGACACATCACGTGGTCTGCCAAGCGCGGCTCTGTCACGCGGCAGACCACGTGACTGGAGCGATCGGTCAACTGGGGGATGCCCGATCCCCCGATAGGCCAATCCGCCCCTGATCATGGACACTATTAAAATCTCTGTAAAGAATTAGCTGACCTTTCAATACTGACATTAATTTGGCAGATACCTCAGTGATAAAACCATGTCTATACACATTGGGGCCATAAATATTGCTAATAGTGACCTCTTGCCCTTGAATTTTTCCCACCAATATCAGGTATCTTCTACAGGTATTGTGAATCTGATGACCGAGCTGAAAAGTGATATTTTTGTGAAACAATTCTGCTACCCCTGCCTTCCTCCCCAGTGCAAGCGCATAAAAGCACTGACCCACCCAGCTCCTTTTAAGTTTCCTACTTTCAATTTCTGACAAATGAATCCCTTGAATCCCTGCATTTTCCCCTTTGTGTTTCCGCAGCGCCCTTTTAATCTTTGCCCTTTTAATCGGGGTACCCACACCATCTACATTCCAGGAAATACACGGAATATCACCCATCTGACCCCTTCAATAGCGACCATTTGCAATCATCACATATCCAAAATGACCCGGCCTGAACACTCAACCTATGGTCTGTCAGCATCCCATGCCCCTTCTGAACTTCAGGCTCACCAGTTTCCACTGGTACTACAACCTCCTCTCCAGCTGAATCCAATCTCTGTACCATATTCCTTGCAAGTGTTGTCCCACCCCCTCCCTTGCTCTCTCCACCTCCTTCCCACATCCCCAGAATTTAAAGTGACTACCACCATAATCAGGGTGTCCGATCAAAGCCATTAGAAAACCCAAGGTTTCAGAAATCAGAACAACAGTTCCTCAAATTAGGTTTATAGCATCTGAACTGAATCAGGCACTAACAAACAAGTGTATGCCATCATGAAGAATCATAAATCCACAACCTGCATTAATTCACAAAATATTGAAATTCACCCCCATAAACTTTCCAAAATACTTAACAGTTCATAGTGTTTGATGCGGAGCATTGTTAACGTGGCCTGGTCCCCGCACTGCCTCTGAAAAGATTTCCATCAATGGCGAACCTCTGCCAAAACATTAGAGCAAAAGCTCATATCAGTTACAGGTAGTCAAAAGAATTGAACTGAAGAAAAACATCGCCAACACATTCCAACAAAAGTAAAAAAACTTAATAGACTGGGCATCATAGTCCAATCAGCCATCTGCAGGATCCAACATATCAAAAATCAACTGGCCCGCTGAACAAAGCACACCAAAGTGCCCAACTCCATTATCAGTACCTCCTTCCCAAATGGTCAACTACCCCGCTGTAGTTTAAGGAGGAATAATGTCTCTGATAGCTTCTGGCGTAACAAAAGTGAGCGCCTTCCCGTTCTTCCAGACTTTTAGTGTCGCCGGGAACAACATCACAAATTTTATACTTTTGTTGATTAAGTCACTGCAGATAGAGGAAAAGGACCTGCGCCGAGCTGATACCTGGGCTGAAAAATCTTGGAAAACCAAAATGTTCTGATCCTCTTTAGATTTCTTGTAAGCCGTTAGAATCATTGCTTTTTGAGCCGAGTACCGAGTTTAGGAAATGGGCTATCACAATTCTGGCACTGGTGGTCCCTCTGGCCTTAGGCCTTATCCTATGTACCCGTTCAAAAATAAGGGAAACGTCCAAATCTGGCAGTTTCAGTGCCTTCGGTAGCCAGCCCTCTAGGAAGGAGAGATTAGCTTCCGGTATAGATTCAAGAAAGTCCAGAAAGCACAGGTTGTTCCTTCTTGACCTGTTTTCACTCACCGCCAGCGCCTTCTCCAATGCCTCCACTTTCCACGTGAGTTCAAGGGTGTCATCTTCCACAAAGGAAATCCTTCCTTTGGCAATATCCATCCATCGCCCTATTTCTCCCATGGTATCTTTTAACTCCGATAGGGCTGAGTTTATGAAGTCAAATCTAGTATCAAGTGTTGCAACAACTGCTTGCGTTAGCTTGGATCCTATGTGGTCATCCATTTCAGGACCTTGCACGACTTCTTGCATGTCGGCCATTTTGGCATCCACCGACTTGCCTTTTTCCTTCTCCCTTCTAGGAAGCTTGGTGGACATCTTCGTGTGGAAACTGTTATCACCACCAGTGGTATCCAATCGGTAGCTTTTGGGAAAGCAGTATAGAATCCTTGAAAGATGACTTCTGAGCCCTAAAATATGCAAAAAATCAGGGCGGAAGCACCTGGAGCTCAAGGGAGAGCACTCCACCAAGCTCACCGCATCACGTGATCTCCCTTAACAAATTTTAATAATCTGATCATCTCACTTATCAGTCCCTTTACCAAATCATTTATGAATGTTAAACAGCCCAGGTCCCAGTACCAATCTCTGTGCTATCCCATTAACAACCTTTCTCTATCTGGAAAACTGACCATTTTATCCTGCCCTCTGTTCCAGCCTTTTAACCAGTTACCAATCCACTGCCTCCTATTCCATAACTTTATAATTTCCTGAAGAGTCTCTCATGGGAGACTTTGTCAAATGCCTTCTGAAAATCAAATATCAGCCAGCTTACCTTTATCTATATTTTTATTTATACCTTCAAAAAAGTCTAAACGATTAGTATGTTTTACTGACAGGGATTGGGAACCCCACTGATTCTACAGCATTTCCAGCATCCACGTGGTTCATCTTTTTTTTTGCAGACGGGGGTTGGAAATCCTGCTGGCACTGCAGAATTTTTTGTGCTGCCACATGGGTCAACCTTTTTTTTTTTTTTTTTTGTGGTGGGGGTTGAAAACTGTGATGGTACTGCAGCATTTGCCCTGCTGTTGCCCCCACTGCATGTGGGCCACAAAATAAAAAGTACATGTTGGTTTTTTTTTGGGATGATCTAGATGCATTCAAGGAAAATTTGGTGGGCTGGAAAACATGCTCTGCAGGCTGGATCTGGCCCATGGGCCATAGTTTGGAGACCCCTGACCTATGGCACGGAGATTAGTGGAATGACGGCAATATAATGACCATGGCAAAACCTGACACACCCCAGAAAATTTACGTTATATTAGGGGTAGACCACTAGGGTATGATACAGGAGACATATACTCAAGAGTGGTGTAGGATATGTCTTTTGTTAGCACAGAGAATAATTCTGAGAAAGTGGAAAATGATAAGGTCAGACCTGTTCAGAAAACAGCAAGGACTTATATCTATTACTGCTTCCTTTGAAAAGATTATTGCATAGCTGAATAAAAACGTATGCAAATTTTGTAAGATCTAGGGCAAATTTTTCATCTGCCAAAAATGCTTGTTCAGTTTTCTGAGTGTGTACAGAGTGCTGAATTAAAATATGCTTGTATTTGTAGTTAGGAAACGTGTGCGGGGATGAGGAGGGGTTCTGGGGATTTGAGATAGGATTGTCGTCTTTCTTTTCCACGGCATCTACTTTTTTATGGTAAGGGTACAACCCCCCCCCTAATTTGTTGGGGTTTATGTTGTGGAGATCTGTGGCTTGTAAAACTATTCAGAATGTGTAATTTGCACAGTTCCCACAATAAAAATTTGATTGTAAAAAAAGAAAAAAAAAGAAGTATACATTAGAAGTGAGCAATTCGGAGCTGACCCCTTTGAGTGGTTTAGAGCCATTGTCATAAAAGGTGGGAAATCTGAAACCAAGATCAGAAAGAACTAATGCCATTGCAATAGCAAGTTTCAGAAGATTTGACAGGGTCTGGCAAGACAGGAACATCTCAGATGCATCCAAGATAAGATGTTTGTATTCTGAACAGCCTGGTAAAGGATGAGAAACCTGGACACTGCAATAGAACAAAGAGTTCAAGCCTGTGAATTCCGAAGCCTCTGTAAAATCCTAAGAATACCACACACAGCGTTTAAGGTTTGCAACTTCTGTGTTAGAGAAGGAACTACAATAATTGGGTCCCCATGGGCCTCGGCAAGCAGTGAGAGATCAGAATTGGAGTGGTTTGGTTATATAACCAGTACACTAGGTTTAGCAAATGCTAGTCTGCAAGGAGCAACTGAACACAAAAAAAAGGAAGCGAGTCTGCCCAGAGATATCCAAAATGAAAGAAAAAGAAACGTAGGCTAGCTCGGTGGCCCAGTAGCAGTGGGGCAGGCGAGCTGGGGACATGAAGGGGGCAGCATCCACAGATTCTCTGAGGGAGGGGGCGGGGAATCACAGCCATCGTACATTGCCGACATCTAGTGGCCTGATTTAGGATCCGTGTTTGCAGGGTCCTAGGAGAAGCCCTGGTGCATGACTCATTGCCAAGGAATGCTGCTGCAGTGAGTGGATTAAAGTACATTGGGGAGGGCGTATAAAATGGGGAAGGGAAGAATCTGTGGATAACAGTGAATGAAGGAGCATCATACCTAGTTCCGCTTGAGCTGGAAGCCCAAAGGAGCAGGAGGAAATTGCTGGCTCAAAAACAAAACAAAACAAAGTCTACTATATATTACGATGAATATAGACAGCATTCAGTTTTAACATCAGATCACACCTAATCCAATATATAGTTATAGATAAAGAAGAAGTGTGATCATAAAATGCAAGAAAGTTGGCCAAAGCATGTCAGTTCGGACAGTAATCACAGATGGGTTTTTTTCCCCAAACGTCTTTTGTTGCTACCGAATAACAACATTGAGCTCATCATTGACAGCGTACTGAAACAAAATCAAATCACTCCACCTAGCCCCAACATGACCATATTCAATGGGTGACCTTCTACATGACTTAATCATGACTTTTTCCCCTTTTCACAGTCTTGAAAATGTTTGACTCTTGCAACATTCGGCCTCTCATGTGAGAACTTGGCTATGGAAACCACAGATGCAGCTTCTCAAAGATCACTTGAAGCAGAGGAGGCTGGTGATCACTGCCTGAAAGCAGTGCCCCTACGATTGATTTTTATCATAAAAAGGAAAGATGAAGCCATGCTTGCTTTTTCTTTAGATGTCACAGCAGAATGGGGAATCCTAAAAGGAATGTCAGGAAGGCTTTCATTCTGAATCTACAGTGCCTGCTCCTCTTGAAAAAGTGGGAGGCCCCGAGGGCTAGCCGAGGGCCCCTGACACCTTGATGCTTGGGTAATCTCTACTGCCGTGGTGCTTCGTAGTGGTAGAAGATTTATTCTCTTTCTATAAGCAGATTTGTTTATTATTGGCATTCCAAGCAGTCCTGGAATGTGTCTTTTTTTTTTTTTTAAACCAAGTTCACAGGGATCAGTCTGCCTCTTCAGGAAATTACTGCAGGCGCTGTTTTAATTTTGGCTCACAGAGCTCTTATCAGTGCTCAGTGGGATTTCGGCACAGAGATCTTGGCAAAGAGGCAGGAGATCAAAAGCTAGGGCAGGAAATTAAAGGAAAGGATGTAGTGAGGGCACAAATCTCCCCCACTGCCAATTATCATGATCCATTGTGAGATGTTATGATAAATCATGAGAACCAGAGCACAGTCACTCATTAATGCTCATTTTCTAAGATGGATCTGCAGAGGACAGGAAGATATGAAATTTAGTAACAGCTGCAGAAAAGACAGAAGTTAACAATACTTTCTCATTACTGCCAGGCCTCCACCAAAAGAACAATAAGAGCATGCAACTAATACTGTAGATAGCCCAGTGGCTCAGGAGCAGGGCACTGCACTGCCTTGTGAAAGATCTGGATCCAATTCCCAGTTCAGCTTTTCTGTACCCCGGGTTGGCTAGGGCAGGGGAAACTGAGCAAGCAGTGTTCACAGCCCCTGAGGGGAAGGGAGTCTTAGGCATTATTCAATGGTGACACCTACTGGTTGAACTCAAGACTGCACACGCACCCACAAGGTCTGGCGAAAGCTGTAGTCTGTGGCCCCTCTAGCATAGGACCTGTCATTGCAATGGTTGGGTTACACACAGGCCAATACAGTAAAGTTTGCGCGCACAGGCCAGTGTTCTGTGTGCGCGATTCAGTAAACTAAAATATTTAAATTAGGGCCGGCGGTAAAAAGAGGCGCTAGGGACACTAGCGCGTCCCTAGCACCTCTTTTTGGACAGGAGCGACGGCTATCAGCGGGTTTGACAGCCGATGGTCAATTTTGCCGGCGTCGGTTCTCAAGCCCACTGACAGCCACAGGTTCGGAAACCGGACGCCAGCAAAATTGAGCGTCCGGTTTTCAACCCAGACAGAAAAGCAGTTTTTACTACTTTTCTGTGCACTTTCCTGGTGCCGGCAGAAATTAGCGCCTACCTTTGGGTAGGCGCTAATTTCTGAAAGTAAAATGTGTGGCTTGGCTGCACATTTTACTTTCTGTATTGCGCGGGAATGACTAATAGGGCCATCAACATGCATTTGCATGTTGCGGGCGCTATTAGTCTCGGGGGGGTTGGACATGCGTTTTCGATGCGCTATTGCCCCGGAGCGCCGGTTTTCAACCCGCGAGCACACTGTACCGTATCGGCCTGACAGGGGGTTATAAAAATTGGGGAACACCCTATTGTGAACTAAAGCCCCTGGCACCATGGCACAAAAGGCTAGTTCTGATCAAGCTGGAAGCCCAAAGGAGCAAGAGGAAATTGCGGGGAAAAAGTACAATTTAAAAAAAAGGGTAGGGAGCAGAGTCCCATTGGCTAAAATCAAGTATGGCTTAGCACTGTTAGACCTCAGAGTAACATGTTAAGAGTCCGATGTATGTATTAGGAAAAAATAAGACCAAAACTGTGCTAAGCCAAGTCAAACTGCTTCCTCAATTTTAAATGAACACATGGTTTGCCCAAGGATTTAATGTCTTGCAAATATTGGGGGAGGGAAGTCATTTCCTCCTCCCCCCCCCCCAAAAAAAACCAAACAGTTGCAGGAAATGAAATTGTTTGGGCAAAAGATGTGCAACTTTAAAAACTGTACAAACTGTCTTTTAGCAATAATAATAATAGAACAGGTATTCTGCATATTTTTATGCTCCACTTGTGTGGGGTCCTTACATCTGGCTCTTAGTTAGTTCTCTCTTTTCACTTTTTTTCTTTCATTCTCTCTCCTTTTCCCATCTCTCTTTACTGGAGAAAAGGAGTATGAAAAACAGAACCTACTGTGGGCCTGATTTTCAGAGGGATTTGGCTATCTACTGAGAAAGTTAGGAAGCTAAAGCGCGCACACGTGTGTGTGTGCACATGCGTGTGGTGAGAGGCATCTCTCCCCTCACAGTGCTTGTGCTCTTGGGGAGGGAAGATTTAGCTGTCTGGTGCTGATTTTCAAGTATGAGCTGGCTAAATTTTACTGCTTCACCTCCAGCAACCAAACAGAAACCCTAAATCTTGGCAGCTAAGTTCAGGAGCCTAACTCTAGACAGGAGGGTAATGTTGGATGAATTTCCAGCCATTAACTAGCTGGCTATTTTGTATCTGAAAAGGTTCCTAAAGATAGCCAGCTATAAAATAGACAGCTATTTGGCGGATGGCTGAGAATCTATCTCTGTCTGACCAGCACACCCAGGAGATTGATCATAATAACACAAAGCTCTTTGTCAGTCTGTTAGCTGTCATGTTTTTTGCAATACTTTGAACCCACGGGGCCTGCAAGTGAATTTTCCCCTGTGGAGTTTCCCTTTGAAAATTCTGAATAGGCTGGCACTGTGGATACATCCACAGCCCACACCCTTGGACTCAGTGCCTGCTTTATGGCAAGTGCAAGCTTGGCATGCGGGTGGCTGTGGGCACCCAGTAATTCTCACACTAAAACTAAAATTGTAATATTCCATTTTCTCTTTTTTTTTTTAAAGAATTTACCAACAGAAAAGAACTGATCCTATTTTAAAAGATATTTTTTTCTCCTTCTGTAGCTGCATTTGCCAATAATGAAATTGCTCAATCTCATGCAGAATCACAGAGGATACTGTAGACTCTACCTATGGTGGACAGAAAAAAGGATGTTGAAATAAAGCACAAAAATTAATTTGGGGTAACCCATGGCATCTTTATAATAAGGGCAGACAATTTATCTTGCTTAAAAAAAAAAAAAAAAAAAAAGAGAAACTTCCATTAAATACTGTGAATTTATGAAAATAATAGCAAATGCAGAAATTTTAGATCTTTAGAACATGCTCAGTTTTCTTGTATTGTGTGTGAGAAATAGGAGTGTCCTTATTCCCACCTAGCTAACAGGCTGATACAGAAAGAAACGCGGGAGAGCGGCATTTTACTTTCAGAAATTAGTGCCTACCTTTGGGTAGGCACTAATTTCTGAAAGTAAAATGTGCGGCTTGGCTGCACATTTTACTTTCTGAATCACGTGGGAATAACTAATAGGGCCATCAACATGCATTTGCATGTTGCGGGCGCTATTAGTTTCGGGGGGGGGGGGGGGGGGGGGGGGGGGGGGTTGGCCACGCGTTTTTGACGCGCTATTACGCCTTACTGAATAAGGGGGAAAGCTAGCGTGTCGAAAACGCGCGGCCAACCGCGGGTTAACAGTGAGCTCCACTGGATCTCGATGATTCTTTCATCCTCGTGTGTCTCAGAATTAGGAGAAATTATATGTCTAAAAAAACATTTTTCAGGCTCTGTTTCAAATAGGGCCACTAATAGAAACGTGTAGATTTTTCTAGCTCAGAGCCATAGCCGCAGCTTCTGCATTAAGGAACAAGGGTTTCTGTGAACAGAAGGTGGCAGGAGAATTGGGGATATAGCACTGGTCAGAAACAAAGAAACAGAGAAAGAAGCATGTGAAAAACATGTAAAAAAAAAAACCCCAAAACAAAACCCAAAGTAACACAAATGAGAAGAAATTCAGAGCGGAGAAATAGAGAAACCCTGTTATGAGTGTGAGAAGCCAAACTGGGAATTGGATGTTCCTTAACTTTTTGGGGGGTGGGGTTTGTCCGGAGGAGGCCCGACTGCTTTGAAGTCTGGGTGCAGCCACCCAGGCTATTTCACGTTAGTCTCCTCTCAGCCCTGTGCTGGTATTTTTAGCCTTCAGTCAAACAGCTGAGCTACCGTCTCCTTTTCCTCGCCTAACGATCTCAGGCTTCAGCCCGGAAAGTTCTGACAAATAAAATAAAATAAAAAAGGGTTTCTCTCCGGTTCCATTCCCTGATGGCTGCTGACGCCAGATAAAGACAGCGCGCCGAAGTAAGCAGCGCTCCCCCAGGGCGGAAGCCGCCCGCCAGTTCCTCCGGTCCGCCGCTCGCAGGCGGCTGGAAGCCTCCAGGCCGGGCTTTCCAGGCCGCCGTTCCCTCGCTCAGCAAAGTTTGGCCCTGGTGTCAGAGCGGAAGAGAAGACGTTGAGCTCCCCGCGTTGCTCACCCCCCCGCGTGCCAGGGAATGCGGGGCCCAGCGATGTGGAGCGTCACGCAGCCGGCAAACCGGGCGCAGGATGGGAAATCCCAGGAGGCCCGCGCGGGACCTTCCAGACGTTTGCGGGACGCTCAGACCGAACGGCTTCTCGCGTGCTGAGCACGTGGGGAAACGGCAGAACCCTCCCCCCCCGACAGCAGCCGATGCCGCAAATGCAAGAAAGCCAGGGCCACACAAACAGGCCGATGCAATATCGTGCGCTGGACATACACCCGATACAATATCGGGATTAGCGTGTCCATCCAGGCGCGTATCTAAGAGCGTGCATCGCATGTAAATGCCATGTTGATGAGGCTATTAGCTAGTACCCCCCAATCGAAAAAAAAAAAAATAGTGCCCCTGACACACACATTTTAACCTTCAAAAATTAACGCCAGCCCAGAGCTGGCGTTAAGTTTTGAGGCACCTCAAGCCAAGCTCAGAAAAGCAAAAAATATAGCTCATCAGCTCTGGGCTGGCGTTAATTTTTGAATCACAGAAAGCTACAACATGGAAAAACAAAATCTTGACAGCGACCAGGTTAGGAAAAGGGAAGCTCAATTCACAAGCATCCATTTTCCTAACCCATGGCTGTGCAAAGGTTAGGAAAACGGATGCTTGTAAAATTCAGCTTTTTCCTAACCCGCTGACAGCCACCTCTCCTGGGCGCTCGATGCCGAGGAGTCGCTAGGGACGCACAATTTTCCTTAACACCTTTTTACCTTGGCAGTGCATTTAAATATTAAATTAGGTGCCCGGGAGAGGTGGATCGGCGTGCATTTAGGAGAGCATTTAACGTGTGCCGATATTGCATCGGCCTGAAACACTGTTAGCCAACAATAGGCGCAGCGGGGCATGTGCTTCTGTGAACATTTTAATACAGTTTCCTCTTTGGTGTTATTTGGTAGGGTTGGCTTTTTTTTTTAAGATAACAAACACAATTTTGTTTGTTTCCCTTCATTCTGTAGTAAAAAAAAAAAAAAAATTTGGTCAGTCCCCCACCAAAACAAAAACAACTTCCTGTGCCCTTCCCCAATGTGCCCCGGACTTTATGAAGTCTTTAAAATGTATTTAAATCTTCATAGGGCAGGAGCCACTATTTCTTCTTTGTTTATGTATTTATTTTGATTATATTCCACATTTCCATGTCAGTCAGTGCGGATTACTTTCTTCTGTACAAAATGGTGGCAACCTAAGATTTTAAAGGCTTCATGATGGCAAATAATGACCAATGTGTCCAGATTATTCTGGCCTACAGTGCTAAGGGTTCTATCCCAACTGCCAGCCATAGAGTTTGCCCGCTGGTAGGATAATGCTCCTTATCCTGGTCAGTTTTCTGTTGCCATCCTCTTTGCTTTCCTACCATCCTGGATAGATGAACATACAAATTCACCATTTTTTTTTTTTATCTAAAGAAAAAATGCTTAGCACATAGGCCCCTTGATCCAACACCCAGGCCCTCCCATCCTCCTCCCCCGGCTTACCACTGAGCTTTCTACTGTCACAGCCTGAAAAAAAAAGAAATTCAAAGCATGCAGGAGAAAGAACCATCAAAGGCACTCAAATATCGCCATCCATACTGCCCAGAGATGTGTCTACAAAGACCTAGCTACACACGCACCTTCCTCTGGAATGCATCACACCCAAACATATTCAGTGGCAGGCTCAAATCTGGGCTTCCTAGCAGAGTGCTTTTGATACTTTTTAGACCTTTTTAATGCTTGGGGGAAAATTGAAAGGTAGCTTTGACAAAACACTTTTCTTTTAATCTATACCTTGAAATGGTTTTTTTGTTTTGTTTTTTTTTTTTACCAACCTGACCCTGTTTTTAACCTGGATAAAGTTTTGTGTTCAAAAGCTGCTTTTAAAGGGTTAATACTGCTTTTTCCACTGGGTATCATCCTCATCATAGCCCCTGGTTTCCTGCCGTAGATTTTTCAAGGTTCTGAGGCAAGAATTAGAAAATTCTTTGGCAGAGATTTCAAAATTCTGTGGCAAATTTGCATAAAGATTCACTCTGACTAGGCAAAAAAGTAAATTCTTTATTGAAAATCATTCATATTTGTTCTTAAACACAACATTACAAATACAAAATTTACCAAGTAAAAAAAAAAAAATCAACTATTTAGGAACTAAAGACATATATTAAACACTTTTGACTGTGAAATGTCCCATTTATTTTGGATTGAAATACAGTGCAACCATCCTTTAAATATTTCCTTGAGAAAGTCCTTGTAATCTTTCCAAGTATATGAGCTTCTGTATGCTGGAATGCACGTAGCATCAGCTGTTTTCCATGCTGTTAACAATACAGAAAGATATGGGTGCATATATTGGATACTTGGTAACAGACACAAAAAGGGGTTGAATTCACACAAGTTTGAAACTTGTCAGCAGTAATGCCAGTTGTCAAGGCTTCTATGAATTGAAATTAATGCCTGCTCTGCCTGCTGTGAGATACCAGCAGTTGCAGACTTACAAAAACACACACTCAAGTCTTTGTAAACAGTTTATGGTTGAACACATATGCAGGTGCAAGAACCTTTGTAAAAAAAAGATGACATTTTCCTAAAGGGACATCACTCCATCAAGGAATTATATAAAAATCAATAAGAGGGAACAAACATTCTGAGGGTTTTTTCTGTTCACTCCAACTTCACCTCCTCCCCTTCCTCTTGTTCACTTCAGGACAGGAGGAAGGGGGATGGGGGAACAACAGAAGGAGAGGGTTCCCTGCAGGCTGTTTGCAAGGGGAAGGGCTGGAGCAGAGAAAGAGAGAGCTGGGAGACTGAAGGCAAACAGGCACACTGTAGCTTTCTTCAAAAGACTGAAGTGGGGAAAGCTTCAGGAATGTTGATTTTGTTGCAGGTTGTTAATTATGTGACAACAAACTAATTATGCAGTTTCTCCCCTGACTGCACAATGGCAGGAGCCTAGGGGCACTGGCTAATACTACTACTATTATTTAGCATTTGTAAAACACTACTAGACATATACAGTGCTGTGTAGATGAACATAAGAGACAGTCCCTGCTCCATGGAGCTTACAATTTAGTCAAGGCAAACATACATGAAAAAACAGAGTTATGGCACTTGCCTTTTAAAAACTGTGGAGGGTTCTCATACCCTAATGCCTAGATAGACACACTTTCTCTCTTATCCAGATCAAAGTCTACTTTTTCATACATTCCCTTCCTTACTACCCTCCCCCTCATTCAGTCACACCCCCACCATAGATGCACACTTATGCTCTACACACTTTCTACTTGCATGGTAACCCATAATATTATGGCAATATCTCACATACTGATAAACACTGGAGAATATTTGGATATGCATCCTTAAAACTCTAGTACAGATCCCAATATGTACACTTATAGCACTGAGATGTATGGTTTTACTCTCCACCAGGGCTTAATTTGTAGACACAAAGGAAATGGAACTGTGAAGCGAGAGGCTAGGGGGAGTGGGGTTAGGGGAGTGGGGCCTGGGCTGGGTGTGACCGGTGTGAGCCAGGTGTGAACTCTCTCCTGAACACTCACACACATATATCCCAACATACCAAGTGTCAGTAGAAGCAGTGGGGTTAACAGGCTTTTCACCTCCTGTCTCTTGGACTTTGGCCATTGTTCCTCATGGCCTTCTCAATTATGCCAGCCAACTGCGAAAAAATCAGGGACATATGGCTGCTCCCGTCTCGGGGTAAGCAGCTCCAACACGCTCTGCTCTGCTTCTTCTAGTGCTTTGGGGGCAGGAGGGCCAGAAACGGTGTGTACCACCATCACCTCTGCTCTTTATCCGCAGGGAAGCCAGAATTGATTTCCACTGCTGGCTCTACCTTGCCTCCTTGAGTACTGGATAAAAGGTGGCAGAAGGCCATCCTGAGTTGTTCTGCCAGAAATTAAGCCCTGGGTGACAGATACAAAAAAGTTTGAAACTTGTGAGTTGTAGTGCTAATCATCAAGGCCAGAGTTGAATCCTTGACAAGTGGCACTGCTGCTCATAAATTGCAATTTGTGCTAATCCAACCCCTTTTGTAGTTGTTCTGCAGTGCCTGCTTCATTACCAGACCCCTTAACCCTCCCTGTTCTCTGTGCAACAGGATGGAAGGGGACGGTTTAGGGAGCAGAGTTGCTGGTCTCCGTCTTTTCCAGGCTATCCGCCCCCATTGCTCCTCTTCCCTGCAGGCTGCCTGAAAGGGAGCAGATGCTGCTCGGCCTCTTGTGGAACTGCGTTCCGGGCCGTTCTCCCGCAAGTTAAGCCCTGCTCTCCACCAAACTTGATGAAGACTGCCACCGCTCACGGATTAATTCCCACATTGTAGGAGACACTCTTTATTTTTTACTTAAAACTGCAGAAGAGCACATCCATTCCTGCCTTTTTTTTTTCTCCTTGTCATGTGTTCGACAAGTGTCTAATAAAACAGATTGAGAGGTTTAAATCTCCAAGACAGAAATCAATGAGAGGATCAGCAAAGAACAGGGGGGGCAGTCAGCAGGCTGAGATTTATTTCCTTGGAAATGTTTTTTCAATGGATTCACTTATAAATCTTAAGTGGCCTGTGCAGCAGGATTTGCTGTGCCGTATACCTTTCCCTGGACTATTGTTCTACAATGAAGACATATTAAACCAAATTGCCCCCCCAGTTATTCATTTTTATGAATACTCTAAACCGGGAAAGCTTACGCCCCGTTGTACATATATTTTTCCACAAAGGCTTCAGATAAATCTTGGAATACTGTGGGTTCTAATAACCATCTCAATGAAACGGCCTAGTAGCAAAGGTGGTGGAGGCTGGGCCGGATGAGCAGCGCAATGGTAGGGAAAGGGTTGAGAGTTCAGGTGAAGGACACGAGGGAGTTGGGGTTGGGTTGCATATGGAAATTTATAAGAGCATCTATATAAGGTGGACCGATCTCAACTGGGCAGACTGGATAGGTCTGGATAGGTTAGTAACCATCTTGCTGTGCTTTTACTGAAGAAGACTCCACAGTATTAGGAGATTTACACGGTTCCTGCCACAGGGTTGCCAGTTCCATCTCTATAGGTGAAAGATTCTCTGTGCTGGCTACTAGGTTCTCTGCGGGCTGTAATACCTCTAATGGGATTAGAGTAAGAACTATTTAGTGATGGTATTGCATGTGATTTTCCAAGCCTAATCAAGTCCCTTTATCAGGAGTCCTTCGTTGACAGAAAAATGCAAAAATTGTAGTTCCATCTCCTTTCTATAAGGTCTCTCCTCCCAGTGCTGGTACAGTCAAGGACTAGCGCATCTTTTTACCCCCAGAATTTTATTTCCTGCAGTTTCTGGAAGGGGAAAAAATTTCAAAAGCAAAATAGCAATTGTGGGAAGTTTGCTAAATTTAAAAAAATCAGAAGGAAATTCCCCAGGGCCTTGTTGCATAAGATCTTACTTGCAAATTTTTTTTTTCCTGCGGAATTGATTTTTCCCTTCCAGAAGCTACAGAAAGCTAAGTAGTTGTACAAAATATAGGATGCTTTTCTCCTGACACTTTGAAGTGGCCCTAACTCTTCCTTGACTTCCACATACTCTGTGATTCTCTGTAAATCTGCCATTTTAGAGTCTGGTTTCTTTGGGGAGGCCCATCAGCTCAGTCAGGACTGGGGCTGGGATCTAGTGCCATGAGCCTTAATTTGCATCTGCCCTGGGTTTTTATCCTATTTTATAGCCCTTCCCGATTCATCTAACTCAGTCATTGGAGCCAAAGTCCTCAGTTGGGTGTCATGTGCCAGGGATCCTTCTGGAACCCTGCAATCATGGGCCCTGAATCCAGGCCCTAGATATTATAGTTGCTCAATGACCAACTCCCTTCCCTACCCCCAGGTGCCGTAAACGCTACTTCTGCAGCATCCTCAGCCCTGGCTGACCCGGGGTGTGCACAACCTGAGCTGAGAATCAAAATCCAGGTCTCGCCACATGAGGGCTTCCAGCCTTCCACTGAGCTACTGGCAGGGCTGAATCTAGAGTGGGGGGGATGCAGGGCCCAGGGCAGATCAGCTTCAGCAGGGCCCCTGAGATTGAAGATTGGGTGTGGGAGGGGGCAGGTTTAGTCCTGAGAGTGATGATCAGAAGGGAGGGGGAGGGGAATTTTGCTATTTGCAGCATCGACCGCTGTAGCTCCTGGTTTTTCTGCAGCACAGGCTGTGGCAGCTACTAGCTCGCTGCCAAGAAGAGGAAGTGATGTAAGATGTCTGATAGCACTGATGGGAAATTATAGAAATGGGGAAGGGACTACCAAGGTGGCAATAGGCCTCCCCAAATGGATGGCCTTGGGCAATGGGCCAGCCCTTAGTTTTGTTCTTTTGTAACTGCACATACAGTCCTGGTTGTCACTTTTCTGTAGTTCAGCGCTTCCCAAATCCAGTCTTCAAGAGCCTTCCAAAGGTCTGATGTTCAGGATAACCAAAAGATGTAAATCAACAGGGTTTTAGCTCATGAATATTAATTATGGATATCTTGAAACCCAGGACCTGATGTGGGTTCTCAAGGGATGGCTTTTCAAAGGCCCACTCTAGGATGCTGTGCTAAGGAAAACAAAATCTCAGGAATCGTTCCTAGGATGTCTAGTTGTACAAGTCATACTGGGGTAAATATTCAGCTGCTGAGCGGCTTGTTAAGTTAGCCAGGTACACATATCTGCTGGGATATTCAGGGGCGCAGCCGCACCACTGAATATACCCAAGTTATCCAGATAGAATTTAGCCAGATAAGCCTTTTAAATATGCAGCGAAGCCATTTAGATGGACAACTTTCCCGTTGTCCGTCTAAATGGCTTTTGAATATGTACCGCAGTGTGATCGCACATCTTATGCTTTCACCAAAGCAGCACCAGTTACCTTCTCCTCCTTCTGGCTTTAATTGGGAGCAGCAGCAGCAGTGTAGTGGGTAAGAGAGTAGCCGTGGGATGTAAGAGAAAGGGTAGGGGGCTAATGGGAGAGAGGGGATGGACTGGGGTGGGGGGAAACGAGATAGGGGGAAGAAAGTCCACATAGTCACCTTCCTCTCATCTACACTAATCTCAGGGTGAACAGAGCTCAAAGGTTCCCAGGTGTGGTGCTCAGAGGCCTTGTCTTGCCCCTCACACCAGACAGAAGAACATAAGATTGACCATGCTGGGTCAGAACCAAGGTTCATCGAACTTAGCATCCTGTCTCCAACCTTGTGGAGTAAAATTTCCGTGTATAATGTTCAGTTACAGGCTGTGTTAATAAAGTTATTAGTAAAGGTCATGGGGTACCAGAGAGCACTCTGGGAAAATAATAAAGACATTCACTGTTCCTGTAAACACTGTGTGGTCGAGTTTCTCTGGGATGGAGCCTACTTATAACCACAGTAAATAACCAGCACATAAATCATGTCTATAACTTGACAGTACCTAGCACAATACAAGGAGTAGATCCATTTATTTTCCCTTTTATCTTTTCTAGTCAGAAAGCCTGTGGTGCCAAAAGTCTGGAAGCAGCAAAGTTCCTGTCTTCGTCTCCTATCCTGCGGGTCTCAGGGCTTCGGCAGTATCATCGTCAGAAGGCAGCGAACACAGGGGCTGAATCCGATCCGATCCGAAGGGAGTGGAATAATCAGATCCAAGAGCTGCGGGGAGGGGGGCGCAGGGCAGTGACTGCACCGACCCCCCCCCCCCTCTCAATGCCCAGAGGAAGCAAAATCTTAAACTGGTCACTGCCCTGGGCTTGAGGCTGCCAGCAGTGGAGTCAATACAAGAATACTGACAATTTGCTTTGGTTGGGGAATTTATTTTTCAGTGTTCTGACATATGCAGCCCAGGCTCCAACTACCCTGCCTCGCTGATTACGAAATATACAGCAATTTAAACAAAAGCAAAAAATGGCAAGCCGCAACCTTGAAATAATCTTTGGCTTCCAAAAGAAGTAGAAAACACTGCTAAGCGGTGTCAGGAAAAGATTTTGGTGGGAGAGAAGAATGGATGTAGGCGGAGAGGCCCAAGACTCATGGTCTCTCAGAATCATGAGGGAGGCTGATAGGAGGTTGGTATAATTTGTAAAATGAAATGGAAAGAATTTTTTGCCTTGTACCAGTTTTGCCCCAGAGCCTGATAAATTTGCCACTAAGAATAAGGCTATTTGTTTAGCATCTATGAAGAGACAGAGGTTATCACCTTTGACCCCATGCTTTTTAATAGTCCTGAACACTAGAAGCTTTGGTGGTGGTCCTGATTGTGACACCTTTGATTACACCAACATAAAAATCATCCAAAGATGAGGATGCATAAGAATGGTTAAGACCCCAGAGATTTTAAGGAGAGAGCTACGTCACATGGGTCCGGGTACCTACGTAGTTCTGAAAGCTCAGAGACAGCATTAACTTGGAAAGAACCCTGGTGAGCTAACAAGACACAGCATCAGAGCCGGTAACAGGTTCACACAACAACGAGGGGTGGGACTGCATTCCTCTTGGTGTGCCCAAGTCTCTAAACCCTGACTGGTAGCCCAAAGAGTCACATAGAGGAAAGATAATAAAACTTTTTGTTTGCTAATCTTTCCGCTTCTCTTTGGGAGTAAGAACAGATGGAAATTGGAAGGGTGACTGTATGTCAAGATGCCACCCAGAGCATTTGTTCTGTGGAAGAGTGGGAGAGCAAAGACATCACAGCTGCTGGCGGTGGCACCCGCATACATAGAAATGTCTGGTATTAGTGAGGCTAAGGCAATGACATTTCGTGACTACAGAGGGGGATCCGTAACTAAACGGCTGGCACACACTAAGAATTCAAGAAATAAATTAGGACACAAAAATGGTGCCACAGGAATAAGACAAATTGGAGAGACAGAAGCAAGGAACAGTCTTATTGATTTTTTTTTTTGGAGGATTCAGATTTAAAAGGGCACTGCCAGGGTTGATGAAACAGGAATTTGAAAGTCACAGGCATTCACATATAACGGCAGCACGGCAGCAAAGATCTATGAAGTGAGGAAATGGAGTTGGCCTGGTTGTCTGCCCCAAGTTCCCGTGGAGCTGCTGTTGAGTCTCTGCAGCTTCAGTTTGCATATCTCAGCTGCTGCACCATGGCTACAATCACATATTTAAATTATTTAAAAAATGCAGAACCAAAGACTTAATAGGTTTACCAATACAATAACTTTGCACAAAAAAAGAATGGACACCTAAGAATTAAACCAGCACAAGGAGGAACAGAGCACCTGCAAATAAGATATTTTGAGGTTTAGCATTGCAAGTAACATTGCTTCTGTGAGGTTTATATCAAATACTTTTTATCCTGTATTTCTCTGTTGTAATTATGTGTGTTTGTGGAACCTTGGGTGCTGTGGAGGTGACCACGCCTACGGGGAGGAGCCCCATGAGGAGTCACAGCACTAGGCTAGGCTCGTACTACACAAACACAAGAGTTCTTTTATTGCACAGCTTGAAGCTAACCACCAGAGGTGGCAGTAGTCAGGCAGTCTGTAGTTGTATTCTCAGGGACCTCGGCAGAGGGAGCCCTTCTCTCCTAGATGACGTCAGGAGGTTCCGCAGCAGGTCTCCCAGCGAGGAGATACTGTGGATGAGATAGACTGAGAGTTAGAGTACTCACTAGGTGTTTGCTGTTGGTATGCGATTCCACCAGGTCATTGTAGAAGGTACAGGCACCGAGGCAGGGAGAGCAGGCCCTCGAGGAGTGAGTACCTGTTCCCTGTAAGGCACCTGAAATAAAGCAGAGGGCCCCCGAGGAGCGTGTACCCAGGTTAGCAGTTACCCCGAAGAGCAGAGAGAGAGCTTCCTGCAGCAGCACAGAAGCGGCAGAGCAGCGTAGACAAGAACAGATTCGAGTCCTTGCTAACTCGGGGAGCTAGCAAAATAGTGAAGGTAATATACCTGGATGGCGTGACGTCAGCATGAGGGAACGCCCTCGAGGTTCACGCCAAGGGTGGTACAAAGACGTGGGTTGCGGTCATGCACCCTAGTAGGTACCTGGGAGGAGCAATGATGGGAGGCTGCACCATAGCCGTTCCGGGGACGCCAGAGAGGTCGGCTTGTAGACGCGGTGATAGCCTCTTGCCCAGGTAAGTGGAAGGAGCCGTGAATAAGGTGAGGCAAACGGGGCGAAACCGTCGAGGACCGACGGATGCAACATTCTCCCCCCGTTCTTATACACCTGCCCTCACTCGCTCAACCATCCAGTGAAAGGGGCCACAGATCACAGCTCTCTTCAGAGCAGGATACATAGATACCTTAAATCTGTTCAATAGGTGTCATGTCTATACATTGGGCAAGCCAAACTCTTTCCCTAGCTATATTCAAAGCCATCCTAAAAACCTACTTTTTTGAGGCTGCTTTTGAATTTTATTTATTTATAGACATCTGATATTCTGCCGTTTACTAAGAATGGTTTCATCTTAAACCCTGGTTCTCCAGGATCATAGCCTTGTCAATGGTGACCATTGTTCTACATTAACTAAAGTCCTGAAACCTCATATTTGGCTTGTATGTGCATCTTGACTAGACTGTAAGCTCCCTGAAGCAGGCACTGTCTCTTCTCTGTATCTGTACAGTGCTGTGGATGTCCAGCAGCACTACAGAGGCAGGACCTGGGGCTAGGAATTGAACTCTGACCTCCTTCATGACAATCTATAACTCTGCCCTGGTGTCATTAGGCCAACCCTGCTGCTGCGAGTTTTGATCTAAGGCTCTACGCATGAAGAAGAGCCAGCTGTGCTGGTTTATATGCTCACGTAGGTTATGATCAAGAGTCATAACGAGACGTGCTGGTTGCAGAGTTTGGCAGGCAGGTGGATTTAGGCAAGAACTGATTTGTATGTAGAAATGATCTTTGGATATGGCAGATGTGAGGTTTTTATCATGTGCATTTCCTACTTTTTTTTTTGCAAGTAAAAAGGAACAGATCATCTGTTGAACATCTGGAATTGATGGCAAGCCTGTAACTGAAGAGCAGTAGCTATGTTTTGCTGCTCCGCATTTCCACAACAGTAACAAATGGTTGCACTTAGGGGAATTAATGCCAAATGCAATCTTTCATTTCTCTCTGTAAAATATGTGTCGAACGTCTAGGAAAAAAGGAAAAATCAGACAGCAAAATCCTGTGTGGAGGCCTTCTCCCAAATTATTGGAAATAAGACACATATTATAACAGGTCAAATTGCTCCTGCACAGAATGTCTTCTTCAACAACTGTAAAATAAACAGACTTGTCCCCCTCCCCTGCAGCATAGTGGATGCTCATCGTTCAGCAGCCTCTGTCAAATGAGTCATGGTCTCTCACTCCAGTCTCCAGGGAGCAAGCCACCCACACCATGGCCATTCTTGCTGACAATCTTCCAGAGAGGCCTCGATGGACAGAACATAGAACTGGCATGCAGGGGCATTGCAAGGAATGGAGAAGAATGGTTACCACCCTGTATGCCAAGCTGGGTGGGGGGGACATCACATCACCCTTTTCACTCGGGTTGCTAGTCTGTGAGCACATGAGCCTGAAAGGGAAGGGAGGAGGGGGCATCAAAAGCAACCTTTGCTTGGGGTGCCATTTTGTCCAGCGACTATCTTGGCATGCTCCTCTTGGAGGAAGGAGGTTTCTTTAGAGCAAGGCTCTGTTATGGTTTTGAGGTTTTGGAGTGGATTCTTGGGTACTGCGGTGATGGCCACTCCCACGGGGAGGAGCCCTGTGAGGAACCGCAGTACTAGGCTAGACTCTATACATGCAGACACAGAGAAGTTGTATTTATTGTACAGCTCGATGGTACTGCCCGAGGAGCGGGCAGCAGTGAAGGTGATCCAGTGAAGTAGTCCAGGGGTCCTCAGCAGAGGAGGCCAGTCTCACACTCGAGTAGGTGATAGGCAGCGCGGCGTAGCAGGGACAGGTCCTGGATGTGAGCACAGAGCGCTGAAGCTGTAGGTGAGACAGACTGAAGGGTTAGTAACCACTGAGGCAGAAGCTGAATAGTTGAAGGTCCCAGCACGCAGAAGTAGTTCAGTGGCAGGCACCAGATTAGGGAGAGCAGGCCCTCGAGGAGCAAGTACCCAGTGTCCCAAGATAGGTACCTGAAATACAGCAGAAGTGCCCCCGAGGAGCGGGTACACAGGTTAGTGATGAAATACCCCGAAGGGCAGAGAGAGCTTCCTGCGGCAGCTGGGAAGCGGCAGGCAAGCTTAGACCGGAGGCAGTCCAATCCTAGCAAACGAAGCGCAGGCTAAGTACCAGGATGTGATGACGTCACTTGGAGGGGACGCCCCCGAGGTTCCCACCATAAAGTGGATATAGATGTGGGTGGCGTGCGCACACACACCCTAGGAGGCCCTCAGGAAAATCAAGGCGAACACCATCGCCGTTGCCGATCCAGGGACACCGGAGAGAGCGGCATGAAGACGCGGCAGCAGCCATCTTCCCAAGGCTTGAGGAGAGAGAAGGAAGAAAGGTGAGGCACAGAGGTCGAAGCCGTCTGAGACCGACGGACGCAACAGGCTCATAGTGGGAGGACAGTGAGGGGGAAGATTTCACTGCTGTTCCCATACCTATTTGTGGATAAGGAGTGGTCTAATGGTTAGAGCAGTAGAGTGAGAACCAGGAAAACCAGGTGTAACCTCCAACAAAGAAATGGGAAAGAGGGTCTGATGCTGGGTTTCTGAGCTTAACACTAGTCTTTGGGAGTTCAGTATTCACAAAATGGTCAGGTACGGGTTGGACTGAATCTGGCTCAGAGGCAAGTCTGTAATCTCTCATGCTGGACAGGAAAAGTAACGCAATCCTCCCTTTTACTCTTTGTGACTATCTGATTACACCTGTATAACAAAAACCTTCCTTCTTCAGTCTCTTAGGTAGCAGACCCACACCTCAAACCCATGGTCCTGGGATTAAGAGTAATCAAAGTCTCAGTCACTGGAATATATTGCAAAAATATAAAACTTTTATTTTTCTGCAGTTATCAGCAGTCAATTCACAATAATAAAAAAATCGCCAAAAGGATGAATCACATGAATCCACAGCGGAGAGAAGCGGCACAGAAAAAAGCAAATAGACTTCTACATTTCCTCTTCCTCTAGTACTACTTAGACTGGATGGACCATTTGGGGCTTTATCTGTTGTCATTAACTGTGCTACTATGTTATAGATCTTAATCATGTTCTCAAACATTGTCTTAGTCACTTCTCAAGTAAAATCATGTAAAATTTCACATTCCTTCACAGACTTCTCAGCAAATCTGTCAGCAGTTTCTCTTAACAAATTCCTTCACAGTTCCCACAAGGATGTTGTGGTCCATAGGTCCCCCTAAGTTGTCATAGGGCACTACCTAGGAGTCTAGTGATGGTACACTTGATTCCATGGTGGCAGGGCCTTGCTGGGTTGGGATAAACCAGCACATCCACCAGGGTTCCTTGCCGAATAAATACCAGATGCTGTTTCTCAGTCTTACTACAGGAGAAATGGAGAGTAAACCACATACCCCGACTATGAGCTCCAGCTTATATTGACACAGAGCACACTCCCTCTAGAGGTCAATTCACAAACCCTTACTTAAAGAGGCAGATAAACAACCTGCTATATTATTCTGTAACAGCACCCATTACCATTAATAAGGTAGAGATTAAGTGTTCAAATTTGGATTTAAGATAAAAAGACATTTTACTAGTGGTATAGGACTTGATATGGGGACTGGGTCACACCAGGGTTCAAATCCCATTTCCCCACTAACACTCCTTGTGACCTTGGGCAAGTCACTTTGGGCATCAAAGAGAGGGTTGTCCTGGCCAAGCCTATTGTCTATGAGTACCTTTGGGAAGAAGAGGATTTTTAGTATTCCACTGGGGTTTGAAAAGATCGAAGCCTTGTTTGAGAATTCCAAAGAAATCCTGTGTTTTTAAGCAGCATAAAGAACTATATCTGCATTCTTGCTGCATGAGGAATTTGTTGAATGGTTCCCCCCCCCCCCCTTTACAGTGTATATTTTGGATTGGGGGGGTGTTTGTTTTGATCACAACCTTTGTGTGTGGACTGTTTATTTTTAGAGTGATGTTCTTTAGGACCCTAAGCTTAAGCCTGTCCCCATTACAGAATCTGGGTCTCTAAAACTGCAACAAGTGAGTCAGTGCTCAGCAGAGCTTGGAAAGTAGAGGTGGGGGATTATGTTAGCAATCAAACTGGGCATGAACACATTCTGACCCTTTGAAATATAAACTGAGAGCATAGACAAACTGGAGGCAGCAGTCAGGAATGACTATTTGTTCCCACTCTTGTTGCTAACCTTTTGACTCAACATCAGACAATTACCCATGTCTTGTGCCCCCTAACACCCTCTGGACCCCCGGGTCTTATCTTGTTGTTCTGTGTGGTGAGTGTTGTGGGAACGCTGGAGGCAGTCCCATCTCTGGGATTTCGTGTACCCTTGGGCCACTACACCACCGCCGAGGAGCTCTGGCAAGCGCCGTGGCAGGCGAGGAGTGTCCAAGCATGGGCTGAAGATTCAGAACGCTGAACCCTGGCCACTACCGAACCTGATTGCATAGAGAGACCCAACAACGCAATGTTGGTCTCTGGAGTAGCCCTCCGGCCACTCAATAGCCCTTTCAGACCTGCCACATGGGAACAGTAATGCAACAGGACGGACAGTGGCTGAAGGGCGAAGACATCAAACAAAGACATCAAATGAAGACGAAGACTCAGGATACGTGAGGGCTTCACGGAGACTTGGTTACATGAAGAGTCCAGACGAGGACGAAGACTTGAAGGGCTGAGACAAGACTCAGGGTATCTGAAGGTTGAGACGAGGACTTGAAGATACAGAGGACTCAGACAGAGTCACAAGGTTTAGAGTTCTGACGTGGTACTGCATCATCATGCGCCCTACACTACCAAGCAAGGCAGGTCGCGGACCACGCATTCACGCGCCCTACACTGCCAAGCAAGGCAGGTCGCGGACCACGCTTGAGGTTCACAAGGCAGGTAGCTTAAAGAGTTTGAGATTTCAGAGATGATAGATTGAAGATGAGGTGAGACAGGACTCACGGTTGATTGGAGAAGATGTGGGACAGGACTCACGGTTGGCTGAAGAAAATGTGAGATGGGACTCACGGTTGATTGAGGAAGATGTGAGGCAGGACTCATGGTTGGTTGAAAAGATGGACTCCGAAAGAGTCACAAGTTGCTTGAAGATTCAGAATGACCCATGACAAGACTCAGTGAGGCCTGTATCAAGTTGACACTCCCGGCCAATCAAGGCAAGGCGCGGACCACACTGGGCGGAACAGGTTTTAGGCAAAGTTCCTTATCAATACAGAGACAGGTGCAGGAACTCCAAAGGTCCTGACAGGATTCAAGAGTTTAAAATAGGACCTTAGAGAAGGACCTAAGGGACAGACCTCAGGAACCAAGGACTCAGGGCCCAGGACTCAGCACAGGAGCTTAAGTAGGATGCAGAGTATGGCGCCTGAAGCGTGGAAGATAAAAGCAGGTTCTTCTGGAAGTTGCGCTGTCAATGAAAAGGACATCTGAAGGTTCGAAGAGAAGAACCAGTGGAGGGACATCTGGAACTTCAGGGTTTGGATGAAGGTTCGAAGAGAAGGACCAGTGGTGGGATATCTGAAACTTCAGGGTTTGGATGAAGGTTTGAAGAGAAGGACCAGTGACCGGGACATCTGGAGCTTCAGGGTTTGGATGAAGATTCAAAGAGAAGGACCAGTGGCTGGACATCTGGAACTTCAGGGTTTGGATAGAGAAGCATTGAAGACATCAGGGAATGAAGAGGAAGGTCAGGATACGTGAAGACATCTGAAGAGGAAGGTCCGGGAACACAGGACCAGATGAGAGACCATGGTGAAGACAAAGACATGAGACCATGAGTGACGAAGAAGACGAGACATGGAATTCCAATGAAGAACAAAGAATGGAGTGCCAACGAGAAGCTGGATGCAGAGAAGTCCTAAGGAGGACTGGCTCCTTGCGAAGGCAAGCAAGGAGTGAAGCCAAGCCCTTTCTATAGGGCTGAAGAGGAGTCTTCCTTGATGACAACAGAGATGCACCACTCCCTCGCTGTCCCTTTAAGAAGAGAGAGGCGGCGCGGCCTTGCCCCTTAGGAAGAAGGGGCAGGACCTTGGAGAGCTGCGTCCCTGCCGCTGGAGAGTGCAGGAGGAGGAGCAGGCCCTGAACCAGGCCTAGAGGTGAACGGTGGCGTCTAAGCCACTGAAGAGAGGCTGCTGGCGGTTCCATGCCATAGGAAAGCCTGGGGACGAAGGCCTCTCCACACGGAGGGGACGAGGTAAGGTTGGCGGCCTCTGGGCTGCGAGGAACTGCAGTCGGCGGCCTCCTGGCCGCATAAGGTGTAGCAGCGCTGCTCCAGCAGCATGAGGAGTGGGTCGATGGCCTCTGGGCCGCGCAGGGTGCAGCAGTGCGACTCCAGCCACAAGAAGAGAGCGTCGGCGGCCTCCAGGCCGTGAAAATAGGAACAAAGAAGGAGAAAAAAAGGTAAGATTCTGCCCAGAAAAGGCAGAATCACAACAGTGAGGTTACAGCCACCACGAACTCTGCTACTCTCTGCCTGTCCTTAGGAAGTGGCCCTTATCATCAATTACACTAATGAAGCCTGGGTTGGCTCACTTGGTGATGCCCGCTTTCCAGTTTCCAGCTGAAAAAAAATGAAAGAATGAACATGTTTATTGCAGATGTCAGAGAAAAGAAAATAATTTGCATCAAAACATTTCCCAAGCCTGCCAGAGAGAAAAAGAAACTAAAGCCAAATGCCGGAACAGATGTCTAAGCTTTATGGGAGCACATGGACCACAGATACAAAAATCAAGACTTTACATAGGACGGCTTCATTACTGTGCATTAGGGATGTGAATCGTGTGCCCGATCGTTTTAACGATCGGGTTCGGCTGGGGGGGGGGGGGGGAATCTGATCGTTACGAGATGTGAATTGGAATCGGTTCCGATTCCAATTCACATCACTAATTTTTTTTAGTGAGGCCCGCGCCGATAAAAACCCCCCACCCCGACCCTTTAAAATTACCCCCTTAGCCTACCCCACTCTCCCGACCCCGCCCCAAACTTTTTACACATACCTGGTGGTCCAGGGGGGCCGCGGGAAGCGATCTCCCGTTCCCACGCTATCAGCTGCGCTAAAAAAAACGGCGCCGATGGCCCTTTGCCCTTACCATGTGACAGGGCAAAAGTAGCGCCGGCGCCATTTTGAATATTGGCAATATGGCCCGCGTGCAGGAGATTGCTCCCGGAGCCCCGCTGGACCCACAGGGACTTTTGGCCAACTTGGGGGGGGCCTCCTGACCCCCACAAGACTTGCCAAAAGTCCAGCGGGGGTCCGGGAGCGACCTCCTGCACTCCGGCCGTATTGCCAGTATTCAAAATGGCGCCAACGCTACCTTTGCCCTCACTATGTCACAGGGGCCGACCATTTTGAATACTGGCAATATGTGTAAAAAGTTTGGGGGGGGGGGGTCGGGAGAGTGGGGGAGGCTAAGGGGGTAATTTTAAAGGGTCGGGGTGAGTTTTTTTTTATCGGGCCATCGGCGCCATTTATATTAGTGGCAGCCAAAATGGCGCCGATGGCCCGAGAGTGGGAGAACGCGCCGGGACCCCCCCACTGGACCACCAGGTAATTTAAAACATTTTGGAGGGGTTCGGGAGGGTGGGGGATTTGTTTTAAAGGGTCAGGGTGGGTTTAGGGGTTGTTTTGGTGTGCCGGTTTTCTCGCCCTCCCCCCTCCCCCGATTTACGATTTTTCACGATAAATCGGGGGAATTTCTATTGTATCGTGACTCTAACAATTTTTGACGATTTAAAAAATATCTGACGATTTTTTTAAATCGTCAAAAAACGATTCACATCCCTACTGTGCATTATTTTTATATAAATGGGTGCTTTTAACTTATTTTCTGGGATGAAGGCAGGGCCGGCGGAAGCACTAGGCGAACTAGGCGGTCGCCTAGGGTGCCAGCTTCCCGGGGGTGGCACTGCCCCGGTAAAATTAAGAGAGCTGTAGCCTGCCCCGGTAAAAATAAAAGAGCTGCATTAAGCCGCCGCCCCCCCGATAAAAATAAAAGAGCCGCTGCCGGCACCCCGCCCCTGCCCCGCGGTGCAAAAAAAAAAAAAAAAGCTGTTGCATCCGCGGCTGCCCTTTTCTTCTTCCCGACCCCCCCCCCGACCCGGAACAGGAAGTGATGCGCGGGAAGCAGTGGCGTAGCCACGGGTGGGCCTGGGTGGGCAGGTGCCCACCCAACTTAGACCCAGGCCCACCCAACTGGCACCGGAACTGCAAGGCTGTCGCGGGATCCCATCCCCGCGACAGCGAACAAGAGAACCCACGCTTCGCGCGCCATCACGGCACACATGGGGAAGCGCTGCTGCGGCCGTATGGCCAACCGGTCTTCCTGTTGAGGGGGGGGGGAGCGGAAGCGCCGCGCGCAGCTTCCGCTTCCTCCCCCCAATGCAGGAAGATCAGCTGCCTCTCCTGCTGCCACCCGTTCTCCTGCTATCTTCGGACCAAACGGCCTGCCGAACTTCCTGTTTGGGGGAGTGGAAGCGCCGCGCACAGCTTCCGCTTTCTCCCCCAAAGCAGGAAGATCAGCTGCCTCTCCTGCTGCCACCGGCCTCCTGCTATCTTTGGGCGTCGGGCCATACTGCCCGCCGATCTTCCTGCTTGGGGGGGGGGGTGGCAGGAAGTGGACATTGTGCGCTGCGCTTCCGCTCCCCCCCCCCGACAGGAAGTTTGGCGGGCAGTACGGCCCGACGCCCGAAGATAGCAGGAGTCCGGTGGCAGCAGGAGAGGCAGCTGATCTTCCTGCTCTGGGGGAGAAAGCGGAAGCTGTGCACGTGCTTGAATGTGTATGTGTGGATGACAATGGGAGTGTGTGTGGGTGAAAACTGGAGCCTGGGTGTGTATGTGGGTGAGAATGGAAGCTTGAATATGTGGGTGAATGGGAGCTCGAATGTGTGTATGTGTGGTTGAGAATGGGAGCCTGGGTTTGTGGGTGGGTGAGAATGGGAGCTTGAATGTGTGTATATATGGGTGAGAATGAGAGCCTGGGTTTGTGGGTGAGAATGGAAGGGTGGGTGAGAATGGAAGCTTGAATATGTGGATAAGAATGGGTGCTTGAATGTGTGTATGTGTGGGTGAGAATAGTACCTTAAATGTGTATATGTATGGATGAGAATGGGAGCTTGAATATGTGTGGGTGAGACTGGGAGCATGGGTTTGTGGGTGAGAATGGGAGTCTGGGTTTATGTATGTGGGTGAGAATGGGTGCCTGGATGTGTGTCTGTGTGTGCATAAGAATATAAGCCTGGGGAGGGGTGAGAAAGTGAGAACTTGAATGTGAGCTTGTGGGGGGGGGGGGGGGGGGGAGAGCATATGAGAGTGAGAGCTTGAGTGTGTGAGAGGGAGTCTGTGAGAGAAAGCGTGTGTGTGTGTGTGTGTGTGTGTGTGTGTGTGTGGAAGGGAAGAAGACAGTAATAGAAGAAAGACACTGAAAAGGAATTAGGAAATGAGCTATAAGGGAAAAAATGGGAAAAAGAGACCAGGACCAACTGATTAGAAAAATACAAAGATCAGACAACAAAGGTAAAAATATATATCTATATTTTGAGATGTTAGCAATTTAAATATAAGCAACACAACCGCTCTCTCAAAATTTATGGACAGGTAGGAGCCGTGTATAAAATCGTAATAATAAGAAGGCTAAAGTACCACAAATCACCGTGAATTATGTTTGTATCATTAAGTAAACCTCATACTTAGGCGTAGATGTGAATGCTATGCTGCATAATTTGGCATTATTTATCAGTAAAAAAAACAACTAGTAGACCTGCATGCCTACAGCCCACCCATGTTAACCTTGTGCCCACCCAAAAAATCAATTCTGGCTACGCCACTGGCGGGAAGGAGAAAGAGCCGTGCCGCATGAAAAAAATAGCGGCGACAGCAGCATCGGCCCCTGAGCAATTGAAGCAGCCGGTAATCGGGAAAGGAGTCAGCAGCACGAGCCTCCTGCGGCCGATGGGATTCTTCCTTCTTGGCCTGTGGGGCCTGGAGGAGGCTGCGGCAGCTACCATTTGTTCTCGGGGGGGGGGGGGGGGGGGGGGGGTGGGGGTGGGGGGCGTGGGGGGGGGGGGGGGGGGAAAGTGAGTGAGAGAAAGAGAGAGAAGCAGCCAGCTAGCCTGTGTGTGATTGAGAGCCTGTGTGTAAGTGAGAGAATGTATTTGATCGAGAGCATGTGTGTGTGTTTGAGAGAAACTGGTCAGAGAGCTGATGTATGTGTATATGTGAGAGACAATGAAAGTGACTGCTCAGAGAGATGACTGATGTGTGAGAGTGTGAGACAGTCAGGGATGTGACTGATGTGTGTGTGTGTGTGAAAGAGAGAAAAAGCATGGAAGTGAGAACTCTGGGTATGTGTGTGAGAAAGAGAAAGTGATTATGGGAATGAGAAGCCTGTGCATGTGGAGAGAACAAGCATGGGAGTGAGAGACTGGTGAGTGTGTGTGAGAAAGAGAAAGTGATTATGAGAGTGAGAAGCCCATATATGTAAGTGGAACACGGGCATGGGAAGCCTGTGTGTGTATGGCATGAGAGAAACTGTTCAGGAAGGTGACTGGTGTGTGTGTCAAAGACTGTTTGGGAAATGATTGGTGTGTGAGAGACAGAAACTGGTCATGGGGGCATGACTGATATGGTGTGTGTGTGAGAGACATGGGCCTTAAGGAAGAGGACCATGAGTATAGAGCTTAGCCACTACTGCTGCTTCTGGTGTGTACTACAGCCTGCATGGAAGAGGAGTAAGAGAGCTGCTGGAGGGGGTAAGTAAAGATGGCTTTTTAAGTTTATTTTTCTTGATTGACTGCCATTTTAATTATTTAATATTATGTGATGTGTCTGCTTTTTTTGTTTGAGCAACAAGTATAGCTTTGGTTTATGTTTATTTTATTTATTTTTATTTATTTATTTATAAAAGAGTTTCTATACCGTCGATAAGACAAATCATCTCAATGGTTTACATGGCATAAAAATGTCAAATAAGTGTTCTGTTATAAATACAGACTTCGTTATTTTCATCAATGCACAATGTAAGTTAATTGTGTGTGGAGGCGGGGGGGGCGGCATAGCTGACGTTTCGCCTAGGGCGCCTAATACCCTTGAACCGGCCCTGGATGAAGGCGTCAATCAATCAAAAGCCTTGGGCTTTTCGCACCTGAGACTTTTTTTATTTTGGTAAGAGGACAGAGAATCTGAGAGGCAAGCCAATAGCACCCTGATGAACAGGAATAGGAAGTCTATTTATCAGTCTCAGGTGAGAGACCAAAGAATGACAACATGGAGAGAGAGAGCATAGCCTAACGATAAGAGTAAGGCGCTAGGAACCAGGAGACTCCAATTCAAGTCTCGTTTCTGGTACCGACATTCACTGTGATGTTGCAGAAGGTGCTTTGTTGCTTGTTGCCTCAAGTACCCACCTAGGAATCTATATTCTGAGATTATTTTCTCCATAGACACAAATGGGAAAAACCCTATTTTTCTTAAGAACATCAAAATTACAACGCCATGCATGGAATGGGAAAAACCCCGCACTGGATCTGCTTATTTGGGTTCACCTGGGTGAGATGGCACCCTAACCAACTGGCTCCATTTTTTATAACTCTTTATTGGTACAGATGTGCAAAGAAAAACAGGAACACATGAACAATGTACACACTCTGACCTACAAAGATAATTCAAAACATAATTAATATATAAGCAGAAAGACATATCTTTTAACATCTAAGGATCCATGAATAAAAGAAAAAAACACTGGGACAAAAGCACATCATTCATCACTTATCTGCAATAGCCATCTCCAATAAAGGGCCTGCACACATGGCTCCATTTTTTTCAGGGCAGATTGATCCAGTCCTGGCTTTGCTCCACTGCATGCATGAACTTGAAGTCTTGCTTTTTTAAAAGAAATCAATAGGGAAGTCAGAGCTACAAATCCATGCATGTTATGGGGTAAAACTGGGACTGGATCAACTTATAATGAAAAAATTGTGCCAGGTGCATGAATAGGTAAACCATCTGGCACCACCTTTTTCAGGATAGGTTGACCTGGTCCTGGTTTCATCCACATATAGGGATACCAGATGGCTCCAGGTCATCACTGCAGGCTAAATTAGCCCTAGATTTGCCCCATTGCATGCATGGACTTGTAGTTTTGATTTATTTCCCATTGATTTTCTGAGAAAATCAGGTCTATTTTATGCAAGATCAAACTGCTCCCACCTAGTTCCTCCCCTGTCAAAAGAGAACTAAGGAAAAAGTATCAATACAAGAAATTAATAAAGCAAACAGGTAATGGTGAGCATTGTAAATCATAATGAAGGAACAATGTAAGGAAATGTGAAATATTTAAATACAAAAACATAATCCTGAGTGGGATCAGAGGAAGGGGCTGAGTGGAGCACATTGTTTAGTGTTGGCTCGTGGGCGAAGGCATCCAGCAAATCAGTAGACACCGCAACATAGTGCTCTGCTCAGAGGTGGGAATGCACCATCCTCGGGAACAGGGCCCCATAGTCCACCAAAGAAATGACAGGACTACGTCTTAGCCTGCCCCCAGTGACTTGGAACCTTCTGGTAACCCTACCGCCATGCACTGCCTGGACTTCAGCACTGATTTTTCCTATTGAAATTGGGTACAAGCAGGAAGAGATCAGTCTTTCCTGAAACCCTGGAGTCGGTCGATAACCCTTTGTAGGAGGTAGTCTGTACTCTGTGCAGAAGCTGTGATCCAAGCCGCACAGTGAGAGTTACTGAGAGAATCAAGTCACAATTAAAGAAAAAAGGCCAATCACAATCGAACACGTTGACAAGCAAGATAAATAAAAGCAAAAAAATAAATAAAAGGATTCAGAATTAAAAAGGGTCACGTTTACATCACAGTTCTGCTTATTGTCACTGATATATTATCGTCATGTTGCAATACAAAATTTTAAGGGCTTGGTTTTCCAAACAACCCTTTTTCACAATCCATGGCATTTTGAAAATCAATCAGGGCCCAGTGTGCGTGAAGTTTATTGCGCAAATCGATTCCCGGTGTTCCAGGGAGGAAGTGGCGGTGGGGAGGGGTGGAGTTGCGACTTTTGCGCATATTTTTTTTTTTTGTTTTGAAGGAATACACGCAGACGTTATGCCCTTGTTGGGTAATTTGTGTGCATACTCGGCCCAATCGCCCAAGGATTTTCAAAGCAAACTTTCATGTGCTTAAGATCCATTTGAAAATGCTCGGTGAAGTCTGCTAGGTGGGCTGCGAAAAATAATTGTAGAGTGATTTTATTCCCAGAAATGGACACCCAACCCCCCCATGGCACTGCTTCAAGCCTTGATCAAAAATCTGAATGATGCACCCATAGAAAGTGATGGAAAACACACTGGTTAACTTCTTACTGCAGACTGATCAAGCCCAAGGGTGGAAGGAGGCAGCAGAACACTGCACGGAGCGGCAGTAGCCACAGAGGCATTCACGGAGTGGGATGCCAGTGGTCAGCGGTCGGTGTTCCACCTTCACGGAGCGGAAGGATGGAGGGCTACCATCTCCCAATTAATTAAAAACAAAACAAAACCCAAAAAACAGGGGTGGGTAAGAGTATGTAAAATTACCGGTGAGGTCATAGGCTATAGGTATTGCCAATTACTAGGCTTGTTCAATATTTGTTTGTTAATGTGGCTCGCGGAAATGGGGGCTACTACCTGGAGATAGTATCCTTGTTCAGTGTACATACACACGGTTGTGACTCCATCATTGCTCTGGGCTTCAACGGCAAGAGGTAATGTGGAAGAAAAAAAAAAATTTGTATTCACAGGGAAGCGAGGTGTAGCTGGGCAGATATTTTACTTTCAATGCATGTCCAGCGTAGCTCTCTGCTTCAACGGCAGGGGGAATGAGGAAGGGGGGATCTGTATGTGGATTGCATAGTCTGGGTGGACAGGGGCAGGGGTGTGGCCTGCTTATTGCGGCGGTTACTACCCCTAATTGAGCCGGATATTCACTTGGATGCAGATCCGGCGCTGCTCTCTACATTGATAGTGGGGAGGAGGGGAAATAGAACTAGAGAGGGGAAATAGAACTAGAGAGTACTAGAAGCCAAGCGTAACAAGTATGAGAGAGAGAGGAAAGGAAAAAAAAAATACATGGCTTGCTGGGCAGACTGGATGGGCCGTTTGGTCTTCTTCTGCTGTCATTTCTATGTTTCTATGCTTGATTAGACAACTTCAGAGTAAATTTGGTTAAAAAAAAAATGGTATCAGTTCAGGGCCAGTGGCAGCCTCCATCTTCCACTCCAGGAGCAACGGGGAAAAGGAAGCAAATTCATAAAGGTTTTGGGTTGGTGACCTGGCAGAAAATCACTGCTGGCAACCTCCATGAGTAAAGACTTCGCTGTTCCTTGCCTATTTCAGAGTTAGAGCAACTTGTGCCCATTGCCGCAGCTTTCTGGGACTAATGATGTGCCATCTCTTCATCATGGCTCGGCACTGACCCTGCAGATAATACTGGAAAAATGAACCTTCACTACTTCAGTTGCTGTGGGGTCAGCATGCCCAAGATCGTAGCACTATGGCAGGCCCATGCAATATTATGCGCAAAAAAAAAAAAAATTTGCGTCCAAAATGGGAGCCCATTTTTCCTACGCGCGTGTATTCCTGGACGCCTGATGAAGTAGTCAAATGAAACCGAAATAAAAAGGGCGCAAAAAAAGCAGGCGCTGTTCAAAAAAGAGCGTCTGCAGCGCTATCCAGTTTATTGCAACAGACATCCATGCTGCATCATGCGTGCGCCATGTGGACCGCGAATATCTGTCAAAAGGGCATAGAGTCTGTCAAATGGAATATGGGGAATGTTTATTTGAAAAAAAATAAATTTAGAAATCGAATTGGGCACCCCCCCCCCCCCCCCAACTGTGACCTATCCAAGTCACAAGTCCCTGGCAAGTACATTAGCACTGAATAGATTGCAAGCTAATATTCCATTGCATTCCACTTCAAGGCATTCTCCCATTTTTCTATAGCTGGCAGGTCTTCATTGTTCCAGCAAACCAGCACCTCTCTCTTTTTGCAACCCCCCAATGCTGTGGCAAGAAATTTATTGCTAACCCCCAGGTAATTTGACTTGACCCTCAAACAGGAGTGGAGGAGTAGCCTAGTGGTTAGAGCATGGGCTATGAACTAGGAGACTAAGGGTTTGAGTCCTCCTGTCGCTCCTTGGGCAAGTCACTTTACCCTTCATTGCCTCAGGTACAAACTTAGGGGGTCATTTTCTGTCAATATCGCATGTGAAAAGTCCCTTTTCGCGGGTGATAGCTAAATAGGGTCAGAAGAGAAAGAGTCGGGGCGGAAGAGGCAGAAACTTCGCTGGCGACGATAAGGTAAGACCTATTATCGCCGCCAGTAGCACCACCTTTCATGGTGCGATCGCTGCCGGCTTTCGCAGGCCCGCCCCATTACTGCGGGATTCAGAAAGCCCTGCGATTTTAGAAAATCCAGGCCTTAGATTTTGAGCCCTCTAGGGATAGGGAAATACCTACAGTACCTGAATGTAAAACACCTTGAAGCGCTGAAAAATGTGTGAAAAGAATATAAACAAAACCAAAACCATATGAAAGTAAAACATTTTTCCATGCCATACAATCGTTCTTCCCGGCACTTTCCCAATGAAATCCTTTGCCTAATTCCAGAATCCCTATAACTGAGGGCATTCCCTGAACATATGACAAAAGAGCCCCCCTTCACATGGGCATATTTTGACTGACTGCTTTTCATGATATGTTCCCCCATCTTGATAAAAATAATTTTTAAAAAATTCCATTTTGATAAATAGCAGTTTATGGACGTCTCCTCTAGCAACTTATGCAAGCCTTTGGTAAAATAAACTCTGTTACACTAAAGACTTATGCTCTGGAAATGAATTTCAGAGGTTAACTGAGTGAAAAATACATATCTCGGATTTGTTTTGCTCATTGGCGCCTGTGCAGCCATGAGGCCGGCATGGCCCTCTTGTCTTCCATCGTTGTTTCCTGGAACAATCGCCCTCCGTTGTCTGGCGGTCCTTAATTGGGCTTGCACACGCAAGAGAAAAGTCAGCAAGACAAAGAAGCGCGGGGTTTCCATGGTGTAAATGGCAGCAAAGCCTTAACGAATCATCAGCTATCGTGAATCTATCTACACTAACGCCAGGGAAAGAGCTGGTGCAAAATATCAAGCGTAAAAAACTGGTTATGGATGCACAAGTAAATTGTTCATTTATCATCCATCTCAGACTCTTCCATAGGTCCACCTTTACATTGGTCCATAAACGGGACACCTATTCCCATTACAAAATACGCTACAAATCTAGGTGTCATCATAAATTCAGATTTATCAATGAAACAACACATTTCTTCCTTAACAAAAAAATCCTTCTATAAGTTACAGCTTCTTAAACGTCTTCGTCCCCTCCTTTTTCACCAAGATTTTCGAACTATTCTCCAATCTCTAATCTTTTCTGGTCTAGACTATTGTAATGCCCTCTACCTAGGTCTTCCCGATTCTATAATTCATCCCTTACAAATCATTCAAAACAGTGCAGCTCGTATTTTATCAGGTACTCCAATTCGAAGTCATATTACACCTATTCTTCAATCTTTTCATTGACTACCCATAAAATATAGAATAAAATATAAAATCCTCACTATCATTCACGGTCTATAGAAACATAGAAACATAGAAACATAGAAATGACGGCAGAAGAAGACCAAATGGCCCATCCAGTCTGCCCAGCAAGCTTCACACATTTTTTCTCTCATACTTATCTGTTTCTCTTAGCTCTTGGTTCTATTTCCCTTCCACCCCCACCTTTAATGTAGAGAGCAGTGATGGAGCTGCATCCAAGTGAAATATCTAGCTTGATTAGTTAGGGGTAGTAGCCGCCGCAATAAGCAAGCTACACCCATGCTTATTTGTTTTACCCAGACTATGTTGTACAGCCCTTATCGGTTGTTTTTCTTCTCCCCTGCCAATAAGCAAGCTTCTCCCCTGCCAATAAGCAAGCTACACCCATGCTTATTTGTTTTACCCAGACTATGTTATACAGCCCTTATTGGTTGTTTTTCTTCTCCCCTGCCGTTGAAGCAGGGAGCTATGCTGGATATGCGTGAAGTATCAGTTTTCTTTTTTTCTCCCCTGCCGTTGAAGCAGAGAGCTATGCTGGATATGCGTGAAGTATCAGTCTTCTCCCATGCTGTTGAAGCAGAGAGCCATGCTGGATATGCATCGAAAATGAAGTATCAGGCACATTTGGTTTGGGGTAGTAACCGCCGTAACAAGCCAGCTACTCCCCGCTTTGTGAGTGCGAACCCTCTTTTCTTCTCCCCTGCCGTTGAAGCAGAGAACTATGCTGTATATGCATTGGTCTAATAAATAACTCATCTTCCACATGGCTCTGTTCACTACTTCGTATATATAAACCAGCAAGACATCTAAGATCACTAACCCAAAACTTACTAGATATTCCCTCCCCACGACAGGCTAGACTAGACATCACCAGAAAAAGGGCCTTCTCAGTAGCAGGCCCCTCTCTCTGGAATTCTTTACCTAATCCACTTCGTCTACTATCCAATCCTCAACAATTCAAAAAATCATTAAAAACATATCTATTTCAAATGGCATTCAATACTCCTACACAATCAAATCAACATCACCCCACAACCTAATATCTTTCCCGGCCTCCATAACTTTATTCCATCTCGTCTCTTATTTCAAACCCCCCCTTCCCCCACCCCTCCACCTTTCTTCACTACAATATGAACTTTGGCCCAGCTCCATTATTAGTTACTTTTTGTTAATATTTTATTTACCTTTTTAAAGGTATATACTAGTTTTTTGTATCTTATTACTATTTTTAAGTTCATTCTATTTTATTTTCTATTGTAAACCGTTTTGACAAGATACCTTGTTTTGAAAAACGGTATATAAATACTTTTAAATAAATAAATAAATATCGGACGCACCTTACTATATGGGGTGGGGGGAGGGGGGGTAATGGCTGATGAGGTCATTTAAATGGAATTGAAATACGATCAGCGCTATTTGGTACACACTGGTTTGCACACGCGTTATGGATGCGCTAATACCTTCATCGCATGGGGCGCCCATTTCGCAAGTCCAAGCGTGGGTTAACTGGCGCACTAGCTTGAACGCATGGTGTTGCATCAGCCCATAGGGTTGCCAACAGGCTCAGATTTTCAGGACAGGGTGATCCAGTCCTGGTTTTCCTCTCCTCGAGGCAGGTAGTTATAGATTGCTTTTCTTAGGGAATGCAATAGGGAAATCAGAATAAGGCCCAGTTTTTCTCTTACGTTTTGCAGGAAATTCATTTTAAAGTGTTTGATGTCCAGGAGGACCACTTGTAACCCTGCTGCTGTTTCTTGTACACAGCGCACACAGGATACAATGCAAAGAAAAGAAATCTGAAGTCTGTTTCTCCAGGGGCAATGGTGAGGTCCAGTGTGGTGCTACTATGTGTGTGTGTGTGCGCGCACACATATCTGCTTGTGTGTGACATGGCTCGTGCTGCTCAGCGCTGTCTGTGTGTCTATGTGTGTGTGTGTGTGTGTGTGCGCACACATACCTGCATGTGTGTGACATGGCTCGTGCTGCTCAGCGCTGTCTGTGTGTCTATGTGTGTGTGTGTGTGTATGTGAGTGCACACATGTATGCATGTGTATGACAGTATGTGCTGTTCAGCTCTCTGTGTATTTAAATATTTGTATGTGTGTGTGACAGCATGTGCTGCCCAGCCGTGAATGTGTGTGTGCGTGCGTGTAATCAGCTATGTTGTAATTGGCAGTCTGGCATATGAGTCACTAACCAAATTAACTGAAGTTTCCTTTGGGGAAAAATGTAATCAGTCACTGTGCACAGATCTATTTCAGCAAATTAACTATTACGGCATGGAGCAGTGGTTAACATCGAAGATGCAAAAAAGAAAAAAAAAGAGAGAATGTGCAGGAACTCTAGAAGGAAAAACAACCAGGCATCCAGAAATGCACAGCACCCAAAATGTTTTAAGTGCAACGAAGATGGTAGAAAATCCATCATGTTTTTTTAAATCCAGAAATTACAGTTTTTTAAAACTTAGATGCCGCCAGCAAGTCTCATATGTGCATAAGAAAGAGTCCACAAGAAAAGACAGAAATGGCAAGATAAAGAGACTCCTTTTGTCACAGGGGCAGCAGAGAACTTATGATACTGAAATGTGCCATTACAGCTTCAACAAAATGCCGCAACACGATTAATTGCTTCTTGTTCAGTTAAGGATCATATTACTCCTGTCTTAAAACCATTGCATTGGTTGCCTTTGCGCAATATGTTTTATTATTTAAGATGCTCACTCTTGTTTATAAAGCTCTCCGGTGGGAGGGTCCCACCTATCTTGCAGCTCAGTTTGTTAAATATGTATCATCTCGGTCACTCCGTTCTGCAGAAAGGCAGCTGTTGAATGTTCCCTCTTAAAGAATTTCATCTTCAAGTTACCCGTAGCCGTGCTTTTTCAGTAGCGGGGTCAGTTCTATGGAACACTTTGTCTCTCAAGTTTCTGGAAATAATGGACTCTAAGTTTTTTTTCAGGGAAAAGCTAAAAAGCCACCTACTTCAAATAACTTTTTTCCTGATGATTTTATCTGTACTTTCCTATTAATATGAAAATATTTTATTGAATTATGTCTTGCATGCATTGGATTGTTAGGATAGATTTGTTTTATGCTTATTTTATTATTTATGTTTATATGTAAACTGCTTAATATGGCTTTTCAATTATAAAAACTTTAAATAAGTAAATAAATTATGTATGGCAGTAGTCACAGAACTGAGCTCTGGACGAGAGCAAACACAGATTCTGCAGGAATACTCGTCCTCCTCCACTAGCAGATTTTAAAAGTGCCATGTGTGCCAAAGCCGAGAGACACGCGCGTGACTCGGCTCGGCGTGTGCCGCTCGTATTTTAAAAACCATGCGAGTACGCGCGTATCTCCTGGTACGCACACAAATGGAAAAGTTAAAAAGGGGGCGGGGAGTGGGCGGGGCATGGGCAGGCCGAGTCTGTAACATGAAGTCTGCGCGCAAGTATCTACACACACAAGCATGTGCCGGGGTCCCCTGCTGCGTAACTTTACTTCTGCTATGGGCGGCGTGCAAGTAATAAAATAACAAAAACTGGGCCAGTCAGCGGGGTTTTAAGGGTCAGGGCTAATAGGGTAAAAGGGAGGCAAGTTGGCTAGGGGGTTTAGGAAGTCCTCTCCTTTACTGGGGCAAACTGGGAACGAAGGTGGGGAAACAGGTAATTGCGTCAGCGCGCGTACCTACTAAAATCCCCCCCCACACTTACACAATCAAGGCGGCATTTGCACGCACACACATCAATATAAAGTCGTGTGCACATCTACGCGGGTACAGCCAATTTTATAGCAGGCAAGTGTATGTTGTAAAATCACCCTGTCAAGGTGCGCGAGCTGGCAAACGCGCGTGGGCCTTAAAACTCACCTCTTAGCCAGGGGGCTGCCAACCAGAACCATTTGTTGAGGGCAGATTGAGCCAGTCCTGTTTTTACCATTCTCCCCCCCCACTGCCTGCACAAATTTATAGTTCCAGTTTCCCGATGAAAAACAGAACTACAACGTCCCAGCAATCATCAGGACTGGATCAACCTGTCCCGTAAAAGAGCTCATTACACAGAACATAGAAACAAATCAGACGGCAGATAAGGGAATGGCCATTCCTCCCATCTCATCTACCCAGTTTAGGCCCATGTATTCTTCTGGATTGCACCCTTAAAATATGCTGCTGAACGTTTCCAAGTGAAGGGTGTTGTTTGAGGGATCGGCGTATCCATCATGTGCTACACCATGCTTTCCCAGCTCAAGTTAGGAGGAGGGATGGGCCAAACTGTTTCAAGAAAACCCGTGGATTTTGATGAGCTCCATCTGCAAAATCCTCCTGTTTTTTTTGTCTTTTGATGTAAATCCATGGAAACCAGTGATAGATTTTCCTGAGACTCTTCACTGTGGATTTTGCTCATTAAGCTCTTTTTATTGTTGTTATTGGGTTTTTAAACAAAATGCTCATGAATTATGTCCGGGAGCCTGTAGATTTCACGCATGTCTGACTCAGTAATTTGCAAACCAATTTTATTGTATTTATTTACATTGATTTACATACCGTCCATTTGCAGAACCTGTTCTGGCAATTTGCAGCATATAGACAATAAACATCATAAACATAAAATTGTAGACCATAAAAATACAGCTAAACACTTATCAGACATACAATTCACACATATAATAAAACAACTATAAAATTTATACAGATGAGAAAGCCCCGTGACATTTTAATAACTTTCTAACAGATTTATAATCTTGCATCTGATGCAGCTCCGCTGGAAGACTTTTCCGTAATAATGGTACAATACAACTTCTTGCAGTTTAATAGAATATAAGCTGGGCACTGTTAACAACTGAGAGACACCTGAGCATATGCGCTGGGATGTACCATGAGATCGCATTTTTCCAGTATATTGGCTGAGTTACATATAAAGCTCAGAAAACTAAAATGAGAATTTTAAATTGAATCTTCTTTATTACACAAAGCCAGTGTAAGGATTTTAATACTAGAGAAATGTGATCCCTCAAAGAACAGCCTGCCACCAAACAGGTGGCAACATTCAACAGTATTTGCAATGCCCTAAGATGACATATGGGTAAACCAATACATAAAGCATTTCAATAATCTAGTGTGGACAGCACAAATGCATGAATAACAGCTCTGAAGTCGCTCCTGTCTAAACTAAATCTTAAACCGTGCAACAACCGTAGCTTCTAAAATCTTTCTTAACCACCATTTTCAACTGAGCATGCGTACTGAAATCTAAATCAAATAAAACTCCCAAATTCTTAATGAACATAACTATAGGGACACTAAATATTAGGAAAGGAGGAAGAGACTGCTAATTGGAAGAACGGGAGAAAAAGCTTCAGTTTTAGCTAAGTTTAACAATAGGCCATTACCTGCCACCCTCTGCTTAGCAAGCACTCTAGTATTAGTGATTTTCGAAAAGACAACTGACCCGACCACTGGGAGATGAAGCTGGACATCATCAGCATAGACTTTAAAAAAGTTGTCCAGCTCAGATAACGTATAACAAAGTGGATGCAGATAAATGTTCAATGAAAGAGATGACAGGGAGCCCTGTGGCACACCTTTGCTAATCGGTAGCCATGGCGACGTTTGCTGTCCAATTCGACCTTGCCATAGACGTCTATTTAAAAAGGAGTCAAACCATTTTAGCACCGTACCGCTGACGCTTATTTCTTGTAGTCTCTGCAACATTATAGGGTGTGAGACAGAATCAAAGGCCGTGGAAACACCTAAGAAGATGGCAACAACTGAAAGCTTCTGATCTAATGTCCACAGAATAAGGTCAGGAACAGAGACCAGAATTGTCTCAGTGCTATGACCGGCCCTAAATCCTGCTTAATGATCACTTAAAATATTAAGATCAACTAAACTATCAAATAACTGACCTAGCATTACATTTTCAATTATTTTGCCAGTAGAGGGAAGAACTGAGATAGGTCTATAGCAGGGGTGGGCAGTTCCGGTCCTCGAGGGCCACAAACCAGTCTGGTTTTCAGGATATCCCTAATGAATATGCATGAGAGAGATTTGCATGCACTCTGCCTCAGTTGTATGCAAATCTATGTCATGCATATTCATTAGGATATCCTAAAACCTCTACAGGTTTGTGGCCCTCGAGGACTGAAATTGCCCACCCCTGGTCTATAGCTATTCACAGGAAGATGGTTGCCTTTCAAAATTATGCACACCACTCCCTTTTTAAACCGATCCGGAACTAAAGCCTCTGTCATAGATATATGGGCTAGATTAGTAAGGAGTCCCAATCAACTTTCAATCCATGCAACAGCCAATAAGGGCAATGATTCAAGAAACAAAAGGAAGATATTCATTTTGAGAAGGCTGCCTCAACCATTAGCAATGGTAACATGGAAAAGACTTAGTTTTTGGGTACTTGCCAGGTTCTTATGGCCTGGATTGGCCACTGTTGGAAACAGGATGCTGGGCTTGATGGACCCTTGGTCTGACCCAGTATGGCATTTTCTTATGTTCTTATGTTCTGTTGAGGCCGCAAGCTCAAACTTATTCCAGGATGCTTCATTATTGATCACAGTTTCACACTGATCAACTGCAGGGTCATGTGATGACACTTCATTAAGAAGAATACTAGTAATCTTCCATTTCAACTTTATGGTATGCTACAAACTCATCACAGTCAACACCAGCAGATGTATCTACGGAAGGAGGTTCAGTGAAGTGGGAAACTACATCAGATAATTCAAGTGGATGGTGTAAGACGATTTCAAAAGTGAAGTAAAGTATAGTTTCCAGGTCTTTTCAAACTCAGTTTTGTACATAGGCCGTGTCAAGTTCACTCCAAGGCTTTCTCCAAATTCTCTCCAGACATTGCATGGCTTTTTTTTTTCTTTTTACAATAGAAAATAATGTGTGGCAAACAATATATTGGTCATTGGTCAATATATGTTAACCCTCATTTTCACATAATGGTTTAATTCTTTTGTGCTTGGAACTATGTACCACTTATGTGTATGTATTCACAAATAAAAATTATTGTTAACATATATTGCTCCACTGAGAATTAGATCTAAAATTGCTCTCTCTCTCTCATCGGATCCTGAACCAATTGCTCCACAAAACTGTCATTTATTCCATCCAGGAACTTTATCTCTCTAGCACGTACCGATGATACATTTACCCAGTCAATATTGGGGTAATTGAAATCTCCCATTATTACTGCACTACCAATTTGGTTAGCTTCCCTAATTTTTCTTAGCATTTCACTGTCCGTCTCACCATCTTGGCCAGGTGGACAGACAGTGGACTGTCCTCAGCTCAGAGCTAAGATCCTGCACTTGGATCTTAGCCAAAAGGCTGAGAAGCAATGACTGGAAGTAGTGGGGTTCAGTTGGAACCAGAGAAAATCAGAAGTTTCATAGTTTTTTAGTTAGAGCTTCCTTAGAGAAGACTCAACAGCTTTTGCCTCATCGTAGGGTGCACAGTGCAAACCTGGCAGCAGCCAAACATGGTACATTTTAAGATACCAGAATAATTTAATGTGCATCAGGTCCCAAGAAGGATACAACCAAAGTAAATTACTTTGTGAAAGAATCAATCTATAAAGACCTTAATGCATGGTTAAAGTGGCTGCCACCAAGACAGAAACACATATTAGCAAGCCTTTCAAGTTTAAATATATGGGGATACCTATTAAAAAATTATCTGTCTAAATGGCTTAGCCACATTTTTAAAATGGATAACTAATTATCCGGCTAGAATTTAGCGGGGTAAGTCAGAGGCGTTCCTGGGGTGGGAGGTAGGCGTTCCGGGAGGAGCTGAGTTAGCTGGTTAACTTAACCAGCTAAACTAACCAGCTAATCACAAACCTTTCAGCAAACCTACAAACAGCCCAAGTGAGAGATCTAGGAGCGATAATTGATAATCGACTAAACCTAAAAGCGTTTATAAACCAAACCACCAAGGACTGCTTTCATAAACTGCACGTCCTAAAAAGAATAAAACCACTGTTCCACAACCATGACTACAGGACAATCTTACAAGCAATAATCTTCTCTAAGTTAGACTATAAGAACATAAGAACATAAGAACATAAGAAAATGCCATACTGGGTCAGACCAAGGGTCCATCAAGCCCAGCATCCTGTTTCCAACAGTGGCCAATCCAGGCCATAAGAACCTGGCAAGTACCCAAAAACTAAGTCTATTCCATGTAACCATTGCTAATGGCAGTGGCTATTCTCTAAGTGAACTTAATAGCAGGTAATGGACTTCTCCTCCAAGAACTTATCCAATCCTTTTTTAAACACAGCTATACTAACTGCACGAACCACATTCTCTGGCAACAAATTCCAGAGTTTAATTGTGCGTTGAGTAAAAAAGAACTTTCTCCGATTAGTTTTAAATGTGCCCCATGCTAACTTCATGGAGTGTCCCCTAGTCCTTCTACTATCCGAAAGAGTAAATAACCGATTCACATCTACCTGTTCTAGACCTCTCATGATTTTAAACACCTCTATCATATCCCCCCTCAGTCGTCTCTTCTCCAAGCTGAAAAGTCCTAACCTCTTTAGTCTTTCCTCATAGGGGAGTTGTTCCATTCCCCTTATCATTTTGGTAGCCCTTCTCTGTACCTTCTCCATCGCAATTATATCTTTTTTGAGATGCGGCGACCAGAATTGTACACAGTATTCAAGGTGCGGTCTCACCATGGAGCGATACAGAGGCATTATGACATTTTCCGTTTTATTCATCATTCCTTTTCTAATAATTCCCAACATTCTGTTTGCTTTTTTGACTGCCGCAGCACACTGAACCGACGATTTCAATGTGTTATCCACTATGACACCTAGATCTCTTTCTTGGGTTGTAGCACCTAATATGGAACCCAACATCGTGTAATTATAGCATGGGTTATTTTTCCCTATATGCATCACCTTGCACTTATCCACATTAAATTTCATCTGCCATTTGGATGCCCAATTTTCCAGTCTCACAAGGTCTTCCTGCAATTTATCACAATCTGCTTGTGATTTAACTACTCTGCACAATTTTGTGTCATCTGCAAATTTGATTATCTCACTCGTCGTATTTCTTTCCAGATCATTTATAAATATATTGAACAGTAAGGGTCCCAACACAGAACCCTGAGGTACTCTTTACTATTAGGTCTCCCATCATCGCATATTAAACCTCTCCAGATGGTGCAAAACACGGCAGCCAGAATACTTACAAATACAAGGAGAAGAGATCACATCTCCCCTATCCTCAAAGACCTACACTGGCTGCCGATTCATTATAGAATATTATACAAGTCCATCACCACAATATACAAAGCTATCCAACAATTCACTCCGCTCAACCTTCAAATCCCTTTCAAAAAACACACATCCTCCAGACCTATAAGAGAGAACTATAAGGAATCTCTTCAGGTACCTCATTCCAAAACCTCCCTTCATATAACCTTCAGAGACAGGGCTTTCTCCACAGCAGGACCTCCTCTCTGGAACTCCATCCCACCGGAGCTATGGCAGGAACCTTGCCTTCCAACTTTCAGGAAAAGACTCAAAACGTGACTATTCAAAAAAGCTTTCCCAGACCCGTATTAAATCATAACTCACCTCTAACCATCTTCCAATAACTACCCTTTTGCAGAAAACCATTACTTCCTATCACTTCCTCCACGTAAAAAATCTACAATAAGTTCAGATGGACAATACCCAGCAAATACCATAATCTCTTGTTAATGTACCTCGTGAAATCTTTGTAAATGTACCTCGTCAAAGTTGGTTAATATATTATGTTAATTTTCCTATCACTTCTCTGCTCCAAGTTGTAGTTATCCCTGTTTTATTGTAACTGTAACTGTTCAGCACCTGTTATTTACTTCGTTCACTATACCTTTCATCACACCTTTGTTTATTGTAAACCGGCATGATGTGATACTCTCACGAATGCCGGTATAGAAAAAACTAAAATAAATAAATAAAATAAAAATAAACTCTAGACGTGCCATAGGGCAGCTCTAAAGTTAACTGGATACCACATATCCGGCTAACTGTAACTTATCTGGGTATATTATTATAACTCTTATTCTTATTCTAATTCTCTTCCCAGTGTTTAAGACCCTTGTTGTAATGTAACTTTTGATCTCTTTGCACTTGTTTATGTTCCGTTTTTTTGTTCTCACCCCTTGTTGCATGTAAACCTGCATGATGTGGTTTCTAATCACGAATGCCAGTATAGAAAAACGCCAAATAAATAAATAAATAAATAAATATTCAGCGGCATGGCTGTGCTGCTGAATATCCCAGTTAAGGTATGTTGCGGTCTCTACCGCTTCCCCCTTGCTAGCCGTGTTCAGGGCTCACCTCCGAGGCCGGGAACGCCGCCTCCGCGGCTCTGCTAAGCATCCAGGGCGTCCGCCATTGCTGGGCTGTCTCGCTGCCGCCCCGCGCGCACGCAGAGACGCGCGTTATGGACGTACGCTCACCGGAAGCCTGACCCCGCCTGAGCTGACCACGCCACGCCCCAAGTCCGATATAACCAGCGTCCCTCAGTCCTCTCATTGCCTTGCAACGAGGGTTGCTACAGTGTGTAGTTCTTAGTTGCACTTCCGTTGTTCTGCTTCAGCTACCGACCTCTGCTCGTTCCTGACTCTGCTTCTGCCTGCCGCCAGCCACCGACCTCTGCTCGTTCCTGACTCTGCTTCTGCCTGCCGCCAGCCACCGACCTCTGCTCGTTCCTGACTCTGCTTCTGCCTGCCGCCAGCCACCGACCTCTGCTCGTTCCTGACTCTGCTTCTGCCTGCCGCCAGCCACCGACCTCTGCTCGTTCCTGACTCGACCGCTGCCTGCCGCCTGCCTCAGCCCAAGGCTTCCCTGCCGCAGCTGCTTCACTCCTGTCCTCCGGACAGTGCCTCCTGCAGGCCTGGGCTGGAACTCCTGCCAGACTGCCTTGGGTCCCGAGACCTTCTACTTCTTGCCAGGCTCTGGCCTACTCGCTGCTGGCTTCCAGCTTGCACCCTGCAAGTTCCAGTCAAGACTTACTGACTCTGATCCTGCTTCCGCTTGCTCTGTGCTCCCTGGCCTATAGACTCTTGCTACTGGACTCTGTGCTCACTCCTGCCCAGGCTTCCCTAGAGAGACTGACACTGTGCAGAAGTCCCAAGGGACTAGGACCCTACGGGCTCCTCCTGGGGGGTTCTGGTTCCCGGGTGAAGACCTGTGCCTGTGGCTCCGCCTCCTGAGCTACTCTACCCAGGGTGGTTCGGCTCAAGGGTCCACTCTCGAACCGCAGCTTCCCAGACTGCAACAAGGTATCCGGAAATGGGTATCCGGCTAACTTAAGTAGCCGCTTAGCAGCTGAATATTTACCCCATGATGTATAACAGGGTTGGTGTTTCCATTAGGCAAACTAGACAGTTGCCTAGAGTGCCAAAATTTTGTAGGCAGCAAAAAACCCATCAGCACAAGGCCCAGAGGGGGAAGGCCAATATTGCCTCCAGTAGGATAAGCTGGGGGATGGGGGTGGGGTGCATGACTAATGTTTCACCTAGAGCTTCAAATACCCTTGCACTGGCCTTGGATGTAACTAGAGATTAAAAGTGAAATTACTCTCTTGTGAAGCTCTTCCTTGAATGTTTACAAGAACTGTGAAGAGCTTCTAGTGTCCACATGCCTTTCTACCCCAGAAGGTCTGGGTTCAAAGCAATTCTTTTGTCAAGCTCCATTGGATACACTTTTTAGACAAACAATGTCTTCGGGCTCCTACAGATGATGGAGGTTCTCACTTGGCTGCATTTCTTTCACTGCATAGATAAATTCAGTCCTGGCATAACCCTCACTGCATGCACGGTTTATAGTTCTGATTTCTCTCCTCCCTTCCTCCCCATCAAAAAAAAAAAAGAAGAAAAGAAACATGCACTCAGGTAAAAACAAGGACCAGATTAGCTGTGTCAGGGGAAAAACTGGAGCCCTCCAGCTGCCCTAGCAGATGTGCATGGGCACCCAGGTTGACTTTGCGTGAAGCTGCGCACTTCCAGCTGTCGGCCGCTTGCCTTTTGTGAGAGGAGAGGAATACCACCTGTGCTGATGCATACATTACTGAGGGCCAGATGCAGTCAGCATTCATCCCGTAGACATCAAATAGGGAAAATCCTTTAGCATATCTGGCCATAGGAGTCATAGATGAAAACAGTAAGACAGCTATGGTAAATGTTGTCTTGCTTTATGCTTTGACAAACACTGTAAAGTTGAAATAGAAGACAGCAGAGATGCCAAGAGACCCAGTTCTGGAGGGAGACTTTAGGACAGTCCTGGGTTTTTGGTACCTCTCCTGATGTGTTCTGGTACCCGGTATTCATTTTTTTTTTAAACAACTTCTTTATTAGCTCTCAGGGGAAATTATCATTCTGGAGCGCTCATAACTGTAACTCCCTTAATGCCACATTCTTACAAAACTTGTCAATTAAGGCATAGCACTCCCGCATAAATTCCTCTTCAATCACCTGTTTAACATCAGGTTGCCACACCACTGCTAAAGACTGTGTATGACATTTGATTATATAAAAATGTGTATAATCTGGAAAGACTGCCTTTATATGTTGAATACAGCCTAGTTAAAGCATTGAAAGCCAGGGTAGAAAGTGGCAGTTCTGCAACACTCAATATATGAGTGATGTAACTTTGTATCTGCAAGTAAGCAAGAAAGTTTTTGTGTCTAAAACGTAAGTGTCACAGTTTTGCCTGTTGTGCAGTGTCCCGTGCCAAGGTTCAGCCTCCTGTGCAGTCTTTCCGGCACAGAGGGCCCTCAGCAAGTCTTGCTTACTGTCTTGCCAGTTACCTCCTCGCTGATTACACAATGCCCAAGCCTCAGCCCTATTTAACTTGGCCTGTCCAGTACCTCAGTGCTTCTTCATTGAATTACCTTGGCTCTCTGACCTGGCCAGCCTTGTGACCTCTGGGCCTTCTGCCTTGCCTAGTTTTTGGCCTCTGGGTCTTCTGCCTTGACTAGCCTTGTGGCCTCTGGGCCTTCTGCCTTGCCTAGCAGCCTCCGGGCCTTCTGTTTTTTCTGTCCCTGTCTATATCCAGTCCCAGCCTGTGCTCCGTATCCAGCTCCCAGCCTGTATCCACCCCCAAGTCAATACCTGGACCCAGCTCCTAGCCAGTACCTGGATCCAGCTTCCAGACAGTACCTGACTCTAGTTCCCAGCCTGTGCTAGATTCCAGCTGCAGCCATGATGTTTGTCTTCCAGCTCTCAGAACCCACGGGCTCAACCTGTGGAGTAAGGGGTTGGTTAGGCAGAAGACCAGCTCTGGTCCTGCCTTGCAGTTGTATCGCTTCTGTGGGGGTGTTCCCCGAGTTCAGCCTGCCTGGCCGTGACGCTAAGTATTCCACACAATACTGACATTGGTATATTTATGACCCAAGTTTTATTTTGTCTAGTCTGTTGAAGGAATGCAGTCTGGGACCCAGGAGGAAACTCAGAAATCCCCTGAAGAGGACCATATCATGAATATAGTCTTCCAACAGCAACACTATATGCCTAATAGCTATCCATGTCCTCCTAGCTGCTTTTATAAGTAGGGAGTTAGACATCTAATCAGGTAATTGATCCTTAGTGGAGTGAAACACAAAACTCAAATTGAGTGGCCTATACACTGTACATCTGTGAAGTCATTTTGATATAACATCCAATCACCAAGTGTACGTAACTGACATGCTAAATTATAGTATTTGAAATTAGGAAAACCCATGCCCCCTCTGCTGTTAGTATCATCAGCTTACTGATGGATAATTATGCCTTCTTTGCCTTCCACAAGATCAAACTGAGTTCAAGTTCTTTAGATCTTTCTTAAGAAGTGTTAGATGAATAATTTGTAATATGTATAAGAATTTAGGGGCTAGAATCATTTTATTCAAAGCAATCCTCTCCTGCAAGGAAACTGGGAAGCCCACCCAACTGTCTAATCTTTTCTTAAATTCAGTAAGAATTATTGTTAATTTAACAGGAGAAGTAAGGCAAATAAATATCTCTTTGAAGGAGAATAAGGTCGAAATTGAAAATCAGCGGGAAAGAATTAGCGATATAGATAAACGTGTTCAGGGTATAGAAAAAATTCAACAAAATCAAATAAAAAATGAAATGGTATTTCAAAGAAAGATTGAAACTTTGGAGAACTCAATTAGAGCATTAAATTTAAGAATAACAAATTTCCCTATTTCTGATTATTTTGGTCCAACTGAATTATTTAAATCTTATGCTACTAAAATTCTTAATATACCTGAACAAGGATATCCAGTAATTATTAGGGCTTTTTATGTGGGATTAAAAAGAAAGGGACAAGAAGGAAAATCAACATCTATAGATAGAGAGAAAGTAGGGACTCAGAAGGAACAACTCTTAGATACATCAATCGACATATCAGAATTACTTAAAAAATCTCAGGAAGAACTAGAGATTAAAGAAAGAGCTACTCTTTTAATTCAATTTGCTTTCATAACTGATAAAGATAATATCATGAAATTATTCTTTCGTAACAGAATGAGAACATTTTATGGACAGAAAGTTTGGATTTTCCCTGATTTGAAAAAAACACTCAGATACGTAGGAAAAAGTTTCTAAGTTTTAAAAAAGAAATAGTGGATAAGGGGGGTTTCTTCCTTTTAAAATACCCCTGTAGGTGTGTAATCAAATATGGGGGGAAAGATTATTCCTTTCTGGACCCGGAACAACTAAAAAACTTACTAGGGAATCTTGATCCGGTTAAATAGTATATTTTGGGATTCAATTGTACGTTGCTAAAGTATTAATTACCTATTAGTGTTCTGCTCCTTTTCCAGCTAGGAAAAGATTCTCTTTTTTTTCCTGTGGTTAGAAGACTAATGATGTCAACTTAATTTTTCTTTTGTTAAATTTGTTCTTTCTTTATGTCTTAATATTGTTGTACATGGTCTGATTTTTCTGACAAGATATTTGGGAAAAATTCTTGTATTATATTGTGAAAATTCATAAATAAAAAATTTAAAAAAAAAAAATTCAGTAAGAATGAGTAACATATTGTAAATATACCATTGTTTCAAGCTCTTATTTAAATTTATTTAAATTCTTTTAATATACCGATGCTCAAGACCAGGTCTTATCGTACCGGTTTACAGTAAACTAGGGGTAACCAGTTAACAGAGCAAACAACAACAAAAGTTACATTATAACAGGGAATGTAGAACTAGGCTGTTAGAGAAAAAATAGGTTAAACAAATTCTAACAAATTTAAAAGTTAAGTTAAACAAATTCTAACTGGAGAGAAGGGCAAAAGGAGGAGAGGGTGCTTACAGGATAAGAATTATGTACAAATTTGCCTAGTATATATGAAATTAAGCAAATTTACATAGTGTATATGAAATTAAGCAAATTATAAGATAGGCCTCTTATGCACTTGAAGTCCTAAGTACTTAATTTTTTCAATTGTCCATTTCAAAAGAAAATTGGGTCAAACTTCCCAAAAAGTATTCCATACATTTAAAACTTCTGTTTTATCTAAATTCAATTTAAACCCTGAAAATGTTCCATAATCACTGAAAACTTTGAAGACCACTGGTAGTGAAGTTTTGGCATTAGATAACAACATTGGTATGGCATCTACAAATAATAGTGGGGTAGATTTTCAAAGGGGTACGCGCGTAAGATACGTGCATACCCCCCAAAAACCTACCCCAAACCCCCCCTGCGCACACTGAGCCTATTTTGCATAGGCTCGGCGGCGTGCGCAAGCCCCGGGACGCACGTAAGTCCCGGGGCTTGCATGGAGGGGCGTGTCGGGGGCGTGTCGGGGGTGTGCTGGGAGTGACGTGACATTTCGGGAGCGTGTCAGGAGTGACACAGTGTTTTGGGGGCGTGGTTCCGGCCCGGGGGCGTGACAGCAGTCCCTGGACCAGCCCCCGGACCGGAACATGGAGCGCAGCAGCCGGCCTGGCGCACGCAAAGTTACGCCTGCTTCAAGCAGGCGTAACTTTCGTGATAGAGGTAGGGGGAGGTTTAGATAGGGCCGGGGGGGGGGGGGGGGGGGTGGGTTAGGTAGGGGAAGGGGGGGGGAGGTGGGGGGGAGGGCGAAGGAAAGTTCCCTCCGAGGCCGCTCTGATTTCGGAGCGGCCTCAGAGGGAACGGAGGCAGGCTGCGCGGTTCTCTCAACCTAGCTTGATGTTACCCAGGTAGAGTCCATCAAGCTAGGTTGAGAGAACCTTGCCCAAATCTCATCTTGGAGTGAGTTTCCTCACTCCGAAGGCCAGCAAATCTTCACAAGAGACCACTGTTCTGTTCGTAGGTATCACGTAGAATGTCAAAGTGGCCCCTAACCCCCTACACTCTTACCTAATCCCCACCTCGAGTTACTAGGTGGGCCTACCATAGGGATACAAATACCTACCTATGGGCCATGATATCATGGCCAGTCTCTCTCTCTCTCTCTCTCTCTCTCTCTCTCTCTCTCTCTCTCTCTCTCTCTCTCTCTCTCTCTCTCTCTCTCTCTCTCTCATCATTAAAAATGGTCCCCCAGTGGTTGAATGCAGGAAATACAACAGGTCTGGCACTTATTGCAGAATCTGAAATGGTATTGCTCTTTGCACAGGTAATTAGCACAAATTGTGATAAATGCACTTTAAAGCTGTTGGCTAGGATTTATTGCATAGATTCAGAAGAGAGATTGGCCTGTACAAAGCCGGATCTCTGCCTGCTTTTGGAAGCACCACTGTTATAATAGTCTCACACGTATGATTAGGTATCTGATTATTGTGCATCTTTGCCTTGAATACTTGTTGGAGATCTATTTGAATGTTATCATTCAAAGATTTATAAAATAGGGGTATCTAAGCCATCAGGCCCAGGCAATATGAAATTTGTCAGGGCTTTAATAGCCATGTCAGTCTCTAAGGAAGTAAGTGGCATATTCATACTTTCCAGTACTTCTGGAGTTACACCTGGAAATGTTAGGCCCTAAAGAAACTTCTCTCAATAGCTCACCTCCTCTTTGTCTGCTGGATATAGAAACTGATAGAAATCTATAAACACCTTACTTATGCTTCAGGTGTGAGCCATCGGAACCTATTTTTATCACAAATAGATGCAATACATTTGGAGGATTGTTGACTTTTAACTACATTTGCTAGCAGCTTATTAGTTTTGTTGCCATAAAAATAACCTTTGTACTTCAAGGTAAAGTTAGGGTAGCTCTCCAGTGCTGAATTTGTTTAAACTTCTCTTTCATTACTTCTGAATTAGTCTATCATCTGTCGTTTACTACATCGCAATTCAGCCTTTAGTTCCAAAATGCAGCTATTTACCTTCTTTCATTTAGATTTCCACATAACCAATGATATCCCTCTTCAGAGCCGCCTTTGCGGTTTCAAGGTTAGAATAGGGTTATTTCTGTGCTAGCCATTCAAGCTTTTATTCTGCCTTCATTTCCCTACGAGAAACTCATGAAAATTCTTATCTTGAGCTAGATATACCAGCATCCTCCACAATGCTGGCTGGTCCCCCTGCCCCCTAAACTCCAATTCCCCCGAGACCAGGCAATGGTTAGATATAACCAAGGCCTCTATATTCACACTTTTTAACCTAGAAAAAGTTTCTGATATTAATGCATAATCTATTCTGGTCTGAGTGTCATGTGCCTTCGACTAGTGGGCGAACTCCTTTGCAAATGGGTTATGTGTTCTCCATGCATCTATCAAGGTCAAGTGTTTGCAAAGAAAACTGACCCCTTTTGGGTTCTCACCCCTTTCCCCTTACTGCTTGATATTCTGTCTAGCTCTGGGTTTATTATACAATTCAGGTCACCTCCAAAAATTATGGGATGAGACCCCAAGGAGAAAATCTTAGTGAACAGGGTAGAAAAAAATTAATGAACATATTGATCGGGTGCTATACTGAAGCTGTGGTCAGCACATCACGTGACCTCCTGTAATCATTTCCAAACAAAATGAAAAAATGCAATGACACACCCGTATTTCATTTTGTTTGAAAATGAAATGAAAAAACACGTTCAGAAATTTTTTTGTTTTAGCAAGTCGAGGACAAAAAAAAAAAAAAAAAAAAGCCCTGATTCATCAAAACATCAAAATGAACCCCCACAGCTGAACTTCTCGCATAAATACCCCACCCTCTTCCAGGTGTCTCTTACTCCTTTTCTGAGACCTGTGAAGTAGAAAGGAGTTAAAGTGATCCCCAGTTGCTCCTGCCCCACCAGGACCTGTTAAAAAATGACATTGGTTGGTTCTGAGGCCGGCACCAGTTTGTGGTAACACATATGGCATGCTTGCAGGAAAATGTTTTTGATCTCCTTTCTCCCTCCTGCCCCAGTCCATGTCATTATTTGTATATAACAATGCCACACGTCATTGGATCTCCTCTAAATATTAACCCTGATATGGCAGTAATCAGGAAAGGTTACTTAATGTACAATTTCAATGCAAATGCCCATTAAGAGCAGGCCGTCCTGACCTGTCCACATATCTACTGAACTTTAAAGTCGAATGTTTGTTCAACACACGCATTAAACAAACCTTAATTATAAACCCTATTTGTCCTTTATCAATTAAGTCCGTAAGTCCATGAGCAAAGCACGTCAAGCAGCACTGTCTGAATTTTCAAGAAAGCTCATTACCCAGTAAAAAATATTGCTAGCAGCGATATTTATAGGTTTTAAGGCTTGGGGATAACTGCACGGAGCAGCACTTACTACCCTTAAGAGAAACATGGGGGTAACCTGCAAGGAGAGGCAGTTACTACCTTAAGAGAAACATGGGGGTAACCTGCACGGAGCGGCACTTACTACACTTAAGAGAAACATGGGGGTAACCTGCACGGAGCGGCACTTACTACCCTTAAAAGAAACATGGGGGTAACCTGCACGGAGAGGCAGTTACTAACTTAAGAAGCTTGCTGGGCAGAGTTTTGAGCTTCTCTGGATCTTTTTGGATGAGGGCAGTATATTAATCGAAAATGTAATCTACTTCCTTTTACAGATTCAGTTGTACTAATGTGCTCAGTGAATAGGTCTTTCCTAAGAGACAAAGCATTTTGGACCTTGTTCAGATTATCATGATTAGTCTGCTTGCTCAATGCTATACTTGCCTGAGCCACTCTTTAAAGGTCTTATTTACGAAACAGTTTTCCTATAGACACAGAATTGGAGAAAAGCTTTAGCAAATCAGGCTCTAAGATTGCTAAGTTTGTTTCTGCAGAAGATTTTTTTTTATTTTTAATTTTGGTCTCTTTTAGTTATTTCCTTGTTTTTCCACCTTGAAAGCCAGATTCAATCAAATGCTTTGTTTCCAACTGAGTCCTGTGGGCACAGGGAGTAAAAAAAAAAAGTGACTTGCTCAAGATCACATAGAGAGTCTCTGGCAAAGCCAAGCTTTGAACCCCTTGTCAGAACACCTCCTGAATCACAGTCCAGTCTATATCAACCACCAGAGCGGTTTCAAGGGGCGGGCAAGATGGGTAACTGCACTGGGCGCCAAGCTGTGAGTTGAGGGGGACCACTTCACCCTTTTGAGTCGGTCTGTGAATCTGTGAGAACACAAGCCTGAAAGGGAAGGAGGATACCTAAATTAACCCTTGCCCAGGGTGCCACTTTCTTCAGCGACTAACTTGCTAACTACTCGTGAAAACCTAATAAGAAGATATGGCAAGACCAGGGGGCAGGAAACCTGTCTGCTGGCTAGAACTGCATAGGAGCCCTTGGTGAGAGAAAACTGAACTGTATAATTTATTTGTTTAATAGTATGCATTTAATATCATTTTTCTGTTCCATTAATTGGTTTTGAAGTAACTGACTTTGCCGAGTGACATACTGTAATGAAGGAAAACTGTGGCAACAGTGTTTTACAAGGATACCACCCATCAATATCCTCACACTGACCCGTCTGTGCCTCAGCTAGTTACCATGTTATGCTGCATCTCATTACCTCGATTAGACTGCTTCTGTTATAATTAGTGAGGTTTGGGTGGACCCTTGGACACTGTGGCAGCTGACCACGCCCACGGGGGGGGGGCAGTCCCGTGAGGGGCCACAGGTCAGGCTCAGCTGAGGGCACACAAACACAGAGATTGATCTTTTATTAAACAATGTTGTGTAGCCACCAGAGGTGGCAGTGGTGAGTAGTTGAAGTAGCCCGGTTGGGCTAGTATCCCTCAGGCGCTGGAACAGCGACTCCTCCGGTAGCAGTGCTGTAGTGGAAAGAACTGAGAATAATGAGTACAGTGGAATAGGAACAAGCCCCAGTATGAAGAACCCCAGGATAGGAAGAGCAGGCCCTCGAGGAGCGAGTACCTGAGATCTGAGAGGCTTGAAGGAGATGTACTCACACAGCGGTTCCACGTAGGAGATGGCACCAGGACTGGAACGGAGGCAGGCCCTCGAGGATCGAGTACCTGTTCCCTGGTACTGTTCACTGGTCCCTGGTTCCAGGGAACAGTGAGTACTACCATCTCCTCTGAGGAGGAGATGGTAGTACTCACTGGTGTTGAAGATAGCGAATCCTTCCAGGCAGAAGAGAAGGTAGGAGCAGGCAGCGAGTCAGGGAACATGGGCCCTCGAGGAGCGAGTACTGGTTTCCTGATAGCGACCTGAAAAGCAAGTGAGGCTCCCGAGGAGCGGGTACCCCGTTAGCGTTAAGAGTCCAATGAACGTCTGAGCGTGATGTCATCACAGGGGGACGCCCCTGAGGTTCGTGCCAAGTAGGAAATAAGAGTGAGGGCCTCATGGCGCGTGCACCCTAAGGTACAGACGGAGCATGGCGGGAGGCAGCGCCCAAGCCGGTCCAGGAACGCCGGAGAGGATGGCAGACAGACGCCGCGGCAGCCAGGTGTCTATTACCAGCAAGAGGAGGAGAAAAAGGAGAGAGGTAGGAGGAGTGCAGCCGTCGGGAGGGACGGTTGCAACAGCTTCAGATAAAATACAAAATTGTCAGCAAAATACCAAATTTCCCAGGTTGTAAAAATAGCATTTAGATATAAAACTCATAAAAAGGAGAAATTCTGCAGTAGTGAGCAGATTCTCTGGCAAATTCTACAGCATTGCGGAACCACAAAAAACTAGATGCCAGATCATTTGGAAGAGCAGGTCTACAAATCCCACAATGCTATGGGGCATAACCTTTAAAGCCAGGACTGGTCAAATGCCTCTCTCTAGAAACTGGGCCATGTGAGAGCTCTGAGACAGAACAAAAGTTTACCAAGCATCTAGACAAGTTTTTAGCTGTACATAAAGAGATAAATAATATATATATATTAATATATAAACTTTGACATTTTGAATTGGAATGAGTATGGCAAGATGTCTATTTTCTTAAAGTAAATTATGAGTTTTTAAATGCATAACATATTTGGTTTTTATCACTAAGAGATTAACATAAAATGGCCAGTCCTCATTTAACTGCATTGTAACTATGGAGTTGTGTTCTTGCATTTGTTAAAAAATAAATAAATAATCTACAAGTTCATATATGCAATGGGGTAAAAAAACTCAGGACTGGCTCAACATCTCCCTGGTGCCGTGTACTAGAACCATACAGTCACCTTAAACTTTAGCCTGACTGCTTGAGCTCTGCGAGAGAGTGCTAGAAGCAGCTTGGTGCTGGGATTTATAGACATGATCATTTGGTGAAAAAGTCACAAAGCATCTGAGCCAAATTTAATCCAAGGCTAATAGGTCATTGGGAGCTCCTTGTAAACTTACAAACCTTTACCTGATACTCTGTGATCAGAAGTGATGTCTGTTTTGGATTAAAACCACAAGTAGCACAGAGCCGCCAAGTTACACAATTCCAGGAGGGAGACTTCTTTGGCCAGTCCTGGTTTGAATTTACATCCCAAAGCAGCGTGGTATTTGTAGTCCCAGGTTCTACCTATTGAAATCAGTGTTATATGGTCTATAGTGCATCAGGAAAGGGATGTCAGCAATTCAGGACTTGCTTCAAATCTCCCTTCTGGAGCTGGGTAACTTGGCAGCACTGAGTGACAAGCTGACCTGATGGGATCTGTGCTCGATTCCAAATTCATCTCTTCTCCTTGGTCTGGGGATGCTGTAGAGGCAGTGTTCACAGCCCCTGGGAGGGAGGAAGTTATGGTCCTTGTGTAAGGGTGACACCTAGTGGCTGGTATTAGGGATCATGACTGAGGGTTGTGAATGGAGCCCTGGTGCATGGCCTTCTGCTCAGGGCTTGTCACTGCCATGACCAGATTTAAGTAAATTGGGAACCCCACCCAGGTAGTTGCAAATGAAGGCTCATGGTGCAAGATCCCAGTCCTGATTGTGACTAAGCCGGAAGCCAAAAGGATCAGAAGGAAATTGCTCGATCAACTCCCCTTCCCTCCCACACACATGAGTGACAATGGCAAGTAATGTTAAAATAAATTCTAGGGGTGTGTACAGACATTTTTTTTTTGTTTAGTATTTTTTTTTATTTGTGGTTCATTTCTTCTCTTATTTAAAATGAAAGCAATGAACCAAGCACCGAACAAAATGTTGGGCCTCTTCAAACAAAAATAACACTTCCTGGGCTTCCCCTCCGATCCCCACCCACCATTCCGAGCCCTCTTAACATATTTTTTCTTCACAGGGCAGAAGCAATTCCTGGTTGCTTTTGCCTTTTTGGAGGAAAGACCAAGCCTGGCACCATAGTTCATTTCTTTCACACTAAATTGCCCTGGCTTGGGTCTGGGTGCGGCCAGCGCCATTTTGTATGTAACTTTAAAATGAAAGAAAAGAAAATTAAATAATTTTGTTTGTTTTTCTTTCATTTCATTTGAAACAGAGTCACTTTTTCAGGGACTAAAAGATCTAGTCAGCATCTTCTGTCCACCTTATATTTTCCAGATCCCATATTTTCAGTAGGTTTGTTAGCAATTCAATTTCTGTGGTGAGATCAGTATAACTCTCAAATAATAGCCAATTAATGTCAGGAACAATTTTAACTTTTTTTGTTTGGGCCACTTGTAGTTGGGTTAATGGCCTCCACTTTCCAAGACTGGTTGGATCTGTCCTTTTCCTAAGATGTATCCTACTTAAGAGATTTTATATCCTCTTAGTATGCAATTTTTTGGATTAGCTGTATGTGAAGTTCTCCTGAGCTTCACCAGGACTATTTGCAGGTGCTCCAGGTGAGCTAATTGCCACTGCATATAACCACATCATCTCAGTAGGCTGATGCATAATTCTGATGAATGTGATGTATGCAATCCACAAGCTGTTAGAAAACTGCAAGGGCTCCAAGAAAACCAAAGGGCAAAAATGCCAATACCCTTTTATAAGGTCAAAAGTGGATATAAATTTGCCTTTTCTCGATGTTTCAATAATTTAATCAATCCATGACATCAGATATACATCTAATTTAGAGATTGCATTTATTTTCCTGAAGTCTATATAGATTTGGATGGTTTTGTCTGGCTTGAGAATCAGCGCAATAGGTAAGGACCATGCGCTGGTTGACTTTTCTATGATTCTGAGCTGTAGAATCTTATTGACTTCCTGGGAGACAACATCTCGTCAGGCTTCCAGTATTCAGTATGTGCGCCATTTCTGATGGAAAAGAATTACGTGCAGAGAAAGCAGGCACAATCTCTGTGGGGTGAATTTTTCCAGGAGCAGTAATCAAAGCAAAAACTTGTGCAGCACATTGCTTTCATTATTGGTGCAGCCTCTGCTGGTAAAAGTACCTGCCGAGTTTCCACCAGTGCGGTCAGTTTTGATTATTGTCCTCTCTGTCTTTTCACGAGTTCTAACTCTTTTTCCTATTGCCTCCTCTCGCCCTCCTTACCACGAATGCTAGTATATATAACAGTAAGATTTTTCAAAACTCAAGGCTGGCTGGAGCCAGTTGTGTTTTCAGGATATCTACAATGCATATGCATGAGATAAATTTCCATATACTGGATCTCCAGTGTATGCAGCTATATCTCATGCATATTCATTGTGGACATCCTGAAATCTGGACTGCCTGTGGGGTCAATAGGTTTTCAGCCTGGTCCCCGAGGACCAGATCTCAGACAGTGGCCAATTTGGGTCGCAAATACCCAGCAAAAAGTAAATCTATTTCATGCACATTTATTGTGGATATCCTGAAAACCAGACTGGCTGGAAGATTCCCGAGGACCGGATGAGAATCACTAATGTAGACTAGTGTTTCCCAACCCAGTTCTGGATCATATTAGGATATCCATAATGAGTCCTGGCATCTGGCTATCTCTTGAGTTGAGGCGTTGTCTTTTAAAACATATTTTATTTTTATTTATTTGACGGTTTTTCTATACCATCGTTTAGAGGTTCCATCACAACGGTTTACAAATCGAGCAATAAAAGTATAAGATAACAAATTTCTAATTCAAATTATTACTAAAATAATGCTAAAAAGTCAAATTAATAGAAAAATAATACAAATCAAAATAAGAACTTAAAACCACATTGCAATAATATAAAATGAATAAAAAGCATAAAACAAGAAAATAAAATACAGAATAAAATCATAACATCATAAATAGTAAGAAATGCCAACTTGTGGATATCTACTCTCTTCTCCATAGCTACCTGTCTCCTTACCTATTTCATTCATATTTACTGTGACTATTTAGTAAACTACACTTGCCCGGTATGTCTCCAGGGTTAGGCTGAAAACAACTGAGGCATACTATCTCCATCTTTTCTATATTTACAGCAAAGAATGCTCACTTTGACTGATATTTTGTTGAGGAGAAAGTCCCTTTCAAAATTCAGTTTTAGACGAGGGGAAAGAATTGTGCTTTGTTTTTTTTTACTGAAGATAAATGTTATGCATCATGGCTTTGGTAGTTGTAAAAATATTACTTCTGAATGTGAGTTAGGAATTGTAAAGGAAGGATCATCATGACTACATATTAGTATCTAAAGGAAGTGGTCACGTAGCTGCAGAAGTTCCCTTCCTCTCCACCCCTCCATACCTAAGATAATTTGCTGAGCCTGAGCCTTATAGAGTATCTAAGGTATGCAATGTAAAGGGTATTTCTCGCTCAGCTGGTTATGCATCATGAGAGGTTCTGAGGCAACAGTGGTGTAATCTTGTCTAGTTTAAACAAAACTTGGACTTTTGATTTTGTAATGCAGTGGTACAGTACTTTACAGTACCTGGCCATAAACTGATAGAGAATTTGTAGCACCAAGGCATTTAGGTTTGGAGGTTAACTAGTTGTTAGCTTTGCTCAGAGGAAGAAACACATTATAAATATACACCAGATTATCAGGAGCTAGTTGGAGGGGAGGATGCAGAAAATGGGGTAAGGGATCAAAACAAAAAAATAATACCAGGTTGCCTTGGGCTTGCTGCCTTGGGGATGCTGAACCTCCTGCTGAGTGCTGACTATCCTTTAGTCTTGGGCTGTAAATTACGTAGAGGCTCATTTTACATTATTGGCATGAAGAGGTATCCAAATGTGAAGCGTCAATCGGTTAGTAACTGTCGCCCTTGCAGATGCATTCCTTATCCAGTTCCCTGGGACAGCTGCAGTCTTGCTAATTAAGGGCCTGATTTAAGTAGCATTTTTCCTATAGACACAGAGTAGGAAAAAAAGCCTTAATAAATCAGGCCCTATGTGATCTCATGCACTGCCGGCCTTCTTCCCTTCTGTTTGGTTTGGCTGGTCCCAGCCCCCATGACACCAGACCAGAATGGTTCTGTGATGTAGTGCTTAGAGAACAAAGGCCATTGAAAATAGAACCTAGACATGATGATCCAGTCACAAACTTCACATGCACTTTGTGGTCATTCTGAAGCTCTAAAACCATGAAGGATCAGGTCTAGATTGACACATAGACCTACTAGGCCTCTGCCTAGGGTGGCTACATTTTGAGGGCAGCCAAGTCCCTGCTCCCTTCCTTTCCATGGATCAACAATCCTGCCCCGAATCTCCAAACCCATCAGTCCCACACTACCCCTTTCCTCCCCCCCACACCACATCTCAAGGGCTCTGCTTCTGCAGAGACATCATCAGGCTGCAGTGAGCATGGGAGCAAAGTCAACTTGCAATCGCATGCTCTGCCCCCTCAGGATGGGCCTTGAATGTAGGCTGATTTAGTCTCTGCATGCACTGCAGTCTGCTGACACTGTCACTGGTGCAGAGCCCCTGAGGTCTACATATTGGAATAGGGAAGTGGGAGGAGGGAAGGGTTTGGAGGTCTGTTGTGGGGAAGGTACAGTGTGGCAAGAGCACTCACTCACAGTGCCTAGGGAAAACATTAGCTGAAATCAGGCACTGTGGAAGGTGCCAAGGAATATTCAGATGTCCTGCTTGAAACTGCACGAAAATTAAGGTCAATAAACAAACAAACAAAAAAATAAGGTGATACCTGTAATTCCCTACTTCGGTATTTAGGGCTGAATTGGTGCAGGGGACACACTCAGTCCTGGGGAGTTCTCTATCGCCAGTCCTTTCAACACTGGGGCGTTAATCCTTCGGGGGTGGGAGTGGCTGGAACCTCCAGGACCCAAGGCATAGCAGGGGGAAAAGCCCAGCCTCTTTCTCCCGTTCATTCTCTCTCTTGAATGTACTCACTGCTGGCTGACCTTTGCTTCAGGAATCACCTGCAGCTCCCAAAACACACTGGACATTCAAGTGGGGTGTTCCAAAAATCAACTTTACTGAAACAAAACTCTTCAATGTCAGTCAACTGGTACTCCTCAATTGATCTTCAAAACAATCCAGGCCCACTTTTGGTCTCAGTTCTGCGCATCTGAGTGAGTGTCCCTCAAGGTGTCAGGCACTAAGAAAAAAATCCAGCCCTCCAGGTGGTGCAAGATGGGGCTCCCAGTGTGGGTGCTGGGATCTTCTGTTCTCCTATGATGGTCACTGGACCTTTCAATCAGAAAGTCCACTCTGCAGTAAAAAAAGGATTCTTACTCCTTCTCCACAGGCAGGAACGGTGACAAAAAAAACTTCCTCCCATCAAAAAAACCCCAGAAACAAACTCTTCTCAACAATAATCTTCTCTCTTGCGGCAAGGGAACTGCTGCCCCTCCCTGTACGCTAGGATGGGAGCCGCAGAGACTCTTTTTCCTGCCCTCCTCCAGGCAGGGGGAACATTTCCTCCCCTAAGGCGGGAACAGGAATTAACAAAACCACTTCAAAATAAAAGTCCCATAACTGCTCCAACACCTGAGCCAAACCCAGTCAGATCGGTCGGGTACTGGACCAGAGATCTGCCTCTGAACCTCTTCCTGGTATCAGGCTGTGGGGCCTGAAGTGGGAGTCACTCACTTCCACTGACTCTCCTCCTCCTCCAAACTCAACGAACAACTGTCACGCAGGACCTTCTGTCCTCCTGCAGTTAAGCAGGTGGGAGACACCACCCTCAGCATCCTTAGGGGAGGTGCTGATTTGGAAAAGTGTGCTCCCCTCATTACTCCCTACTCAAAGGTCTGAGCTAGGGACATCTAGTGGAGACCCAGGGAGCCTCTACATACCTTCTTATTGGACTAACAATATATTTCTTGTCCAGCTTTCGGGAGTCATTCAGGTCAAAGCAAAAGATGAGGCTGCTTGAACATAGTGGTAAAGATGGGGCCCCCCCATGATCCCACTGACAGAAGAAATAGACTTGAAGGAAGTAGGTTTAGGGGAAAAAGCCAGGGATCTGAGAGAAATCCTAGATTCGAATTTCAATGTAGGCACTCATATTTCAGGGATTTCGCAGAAAGCATTTTTAAAATTGCGACAGTTATGACCGTTGTTATCTCTATTGAATAAAGGTTCTTTTCGCAAGGTTGTACAAGCATATTTTACTCCATTACTGGACTAGTGCAATGCTATGTCGGTGGGGCTACCGGAAAGATCAATTCGTAAGTTGCAGATAAGTCCAGAATATGGCAGCTAGGTTAATCTATGGTTGTCCAAGGAGGGTGAGTGCAGGACCCCTGGTTATATCGGTTGCACTGGCTTCCAGTAAGAGAACAGATTAAGTTTAAGGTCATGATGCTGGTTTTTAAGGAGTGAAAGGAAGGGGAGCCGGACATTGGTGCCAGCTGCTAAAAATGTATATTCCATCTAGGAAGCTCCGATCAGAAAATGAAAATCTGTTACTTGTACCTACATGGAGGGAGGTGAGTAAGGTGAAGAAGCGAAGAAGCATGTTTTCAGCGTGTGGGGCGGAATTATGCAACTCTGCTCCTGAGGAGGTGTGACAAGAGAAGGATTTTATGGTTTTTAGGAAGGAGTATGGTGGAGAGGGTAGTGTAGGAAACTGAATACTAAAGGGGCAGGTTGTAGGAAGTCAGTTCTATTAATTGAATTTAGAAGCTGTTAGGGTTCTACATTGTTTTTATGTATTTTTGTTGTGAACTGCTTTGATGCAATAAAGTGCACTCAGCCCAGCGCACAGCTTAATGCGTGGTTGGACACTTACAGTGGGAGGAGGAACAGGGTTAGAAGAATTCTTAGTTGAGGGAGGTCCTCACAAGCATTTCCTATACAGGATAGATTGTCATGACAACAGTATACGGTATTTTGTCTTTGGCCAGTTACGTCATTCATTCTGGAAGCTTCGGGAATGTTGTATTTTGATTATATAAGTCAGGGCAGGTCAGAGATTCAGGGAGATGCAAGTTGTTACAGATAGAGGGCAGTCATATTGTATCTCACAGGAACATTTGACTTTTAAGAAGCCAAATAAACTAAATTTGAAAACCTCTTGTTGATTTGAAATGTTCTTGTTGCCCTAAAGCTTTGAGTCCAGCAAAAATTATACAGGACGTACGTTTTGGATGTGCTAGAATAACTCCCGATGTAGTATTAATGGGATTAGCGTGTCCAAAACACGCATCCAAACAAGCGCGTAGCCAATAGCGCTCACCATATGTAAATGCCATGTAGATGAGGCTTTTAGCTATTACTCCTGATGCAGAAACCCCCCCCCCCCCAAAGCACATTTGTTAACGCAGGAAACTTAACGCCAGCCCTGGAGCTGGCATTAACTCATAGCGCGAGCCAAGGGCTCAAGAAGGAAAACAAAAAATCCTGCCGTCAGTGGTTCCTCCTCCTTGGTATCATTGCGATACTCAGATCCACCGCTTGTGGGGACTGAAATTTACGAAAAAAGAAAGAGCTCGATAACAAACAAAAAAATGTGTGATCACACAATATACACGCATAAAAAACCACACTGCACATATATGGAGCATGTGAGTTATCTGTGGCGGGATAAAATGGATGCTTATATTGAGCGCCTGTTTTCCTAACCTGCGCACAGCCACGTCTCCAGCGCACCCGGTGCTTTTGAGCGCTAGGGGTGCACAATTTGTCCTTGGCGAGTCCTTTTTAGCGCAGCCACTAATTTACGTACTGCGTCGGGCGCCCAGGGGTTTGTGGATGTGCATGCATTAGGAAAATGGGCGCGCAACACAAATGCCCATTTTACCATGTGCTTTTATTGCCTCGGCCCGTAAGCTTGGTATGAGTGGCATATAAACAATAAATGAAATGAAAGAGGAGCATGCATTTGCTGTGTTAGGAGAGGGATAAGAAGAGAGGCAACGGGATTATGTCGAGTAGTGAGTTAAAAAAAACCAAAACCTCTAAACTCTGTTATGTCTTTTTATGTTAGTTTTGAAGCATTTGATCATTTTAACGTGAAATGATTTACATTCTTGTATGGTTCCTAATTTCCCTTTTATTATCCTGATAAGAAGGTTATTGATGCAATGGTCTGCTCCTGAAAAATGTTCCCCCCAAGGAGCTCTTGCCTCGCTCTTCTTTGTGATACAAATGTTGTGCCCGTATAGGTTTTATTCTTGTCCTTAATGTCTGTCCTGTTTTGCCAGGGTAGCATCCCTCTTCACATTTTCTGCATTGAATCTCAGTTGCCTGCATAGGGCTAAGGTTTGCATGTATAAAGTACACATTTATTTTATTTTATTTATTAAAGGCTTTTATATACCGACTTTCTTGATACAAATCAAATCAACTCGGTTTACATCGAACAAGCAGTAACTATAGATTTTAGCCCTAATTTTCAAAGTGGACTTAAACACATAAGTGGTTTCCCCACCCCAACTCCGCCTCATCCGAATGCCTATTTCTAGTGCATGTAAAAGTAGGTGTTAAATTGTTTCTGCACAGACATTTATGTGCATACAAACCCACCCTCCCATCCACCCCATGGCAATTTTTAAAAGCCCATTTACACGCATAAAACCACGTTTTACTTGCAATACTGTATAGTATTCCAAATGAGATCTCACCAGGGACTTAGATAGGGGCAAGATCACCTCCTTTTTCCTGCTGACCATTCCTCTCCCCATGCACAAAGGATCTTTCTGACTTTTGCTGTCACTTCATCCACTAGTTTGGCCACCTTAAGATCATCAGATATGATCACCTCCAGATCCCACCCTTCTTTCATGCTTAGAAGAATTCCACTCCCTATTCTGTACCTCTCCTTTGGTTTTGTTTTGTTTTTTCAGCCTAAATGCATCATTGCATTCTTTTTAACATTAAATCTTGGTTGCCAGACCCTGGACCATTCCTCAAGCTATGCTAGATTCTTTCTCATGTTTTCAACACCTTCCTGGCTGTCTACACTGTTGCAGATTTTGGTATCATCAGCAAAAATGTAAGGATGTGCATTTGTTGTTTTCTGTAGTCCAATAACCTTTCTCAACAATCATTCTGTATTGCTGCTCATGAAAATGTTAAAAAGAACAGAGCCAAGGATCAATCACTGTGGCACACCACTAGTAACATCCCTCTCCTTGGATTGAACTCCATCTATCGCTATGCTTTGTCACCTCCCACTCAACCAGTTTCTAACCCAGTCAGACCCTGGAGGGTCCATGCCCAGAACGTTCAATGTATTTATGTCTCCTATGCGTAACTGTGTCAAAGGCCTTACTGAAATCCAAATACACTATATCTAGTGCTCACCCTTGATCCAGCAAATCACCTAATCAAAAAAATTGATCAGATTTGTCTGGTAAAGCCATGCTGCCTCAGATTTTGTAAGCCATTGGATTACCTCTGATATCTACTGCTTTACTGCGTTACAACTAAAGGTGTGAACTCCAGATGGCTACTCCATACTCTTAATTCTAATTAACCTTGATGGTGTTCAGTTTATCATTTTATTTATATTAGTTTACATATATGTATTCTCCTACAACATCTAAGCTAACATATTTAGTTACACTGAATAGGGGTTTTGGATGTTGGAATGGAGGCTTTAAGAGGGCCCTAGGCTGTGTTCTCATAATCAGTATGCAGTGGCAGAGCTGCTATTACTGCCCATTGGGTGAAACCAAGCTTGGGGATGGCACTAAACTCTTTAGCTACAGTTCTGAGTCACGCAAGCATGATTCAACAAAAAGAAAGTCTGAAAGATTTCTCAGAATTGCAGATCTTTCTGGTTTCTTCCCTTTCCATAGGCTAGGGATGCTCAAACCAGTCCTTGGAGGCCTCCAGTCAGTCAGGTTTTCAAGATATCTCTAATGAATATGCATGCATTACCTCCTATGTATGCAAATATTTCTCATGGATATTCATTAGGGATATCCTGACAATCCGAATGGCTGGGGGGGGGGGGTCCTGAGGATGAGTTTGAGCAACCATGCTATAGACCAGTGGTTCCCATACCTATCCTGGGGGATCCTCAGTCAGTCAGGTTTTCAAATTATCCACCATGAATATGCACGTGATAAATTTGTGTGCAATGGAGGCAGTGCATGCAAAGCTATCTCATGCATATTCATTGCCAATATCCTGAAAGCCCTGCTGGCTGGGGGTCCCTTAGGACAGGTTGGGGAACCACTGCCGTAGACGGTCCGAGATAATGGGAAGCTAAATGCAGATAAAGCAGCTATCCGCCCTCTCCAGGGAGTGTGGCTTAAAATAGAAAGCCCATGAAATCAGACACCTCCAAATGGATGCACGGGTCTCCGAGATGACAGCAAAGAAATAAATGTGGCAATTGGCAATCTCCCAGTCTCTATTGTTATGGGAAGCATGAGGAAAAGCCGCTGCTCTTTAGTCCTTGACCTTACTGCAGGGCTGCCCTCTAAGCGCAGCTTAATCTAGCACCTAACATGGTCACAGAAGGGAGCGGAGACAGACTGCTGGTATAATTACACGGGGCTGATATCATCCAGACTAGTTTAACTCCATCGCTAAAAGGGGGTGAGGGAGGAATGCCTTGAAGAAAACAATCCCCAAATACCACAATACTACACATTTGTTAGCTTTGCAAATTTGTTTTAAACTCACTACAAGAGTGGTCAGATGTCTCTTTCTTCCTCTCCTTCCTCCTCCCCTCCCCTCCCCAACACAATCTCTCACTCCTGTACTGCAAGCACAAGGAAGTCTACTTCTTTTGTTTTCAAGGGGAGGAGAAGGTCAAGTGGAGCACAGCCCTGTTTGCCAGTTTATAAGTCAACTGTGTAAAACAAAACTTGTAGCCATCACACCTGCAGCGCTCACCTTCTTATGGCATAAGAAGCATCATGTTATGTTGGCTGGACAAGAGGATAGCAATGTAGAGCTGAGCGGTTTTGGCTATGCCAACCAATGTGAGGTAACTAGGGGGGTCTACATACATACTCACCTGCGTTAAAATTGCATGCCTTGGGCCAGTTCAGTGGCTCAGTCAAGGGCAGCGTGGTTTACCATGCATGTTAAATGTTTACCAACATGTGGAGTACCTAGTTTTCTTTTACAATGAATTTTAACATATAGGCTCCAGTGTGTATCTGTGTAACATCTGAATTTTATTGTTAGCCTTTCAGAAATTGGTGGACATTTAGTACAATTATTTCACCGTTAGATGTCTTGGTAGCATGCAGCCTTCACTGTATATTGTTATGGTCCCGGGCCGTGCCCTGATCCCTCCACCTACCTCGGGGCCGGCCTGGGCCGCAGGAACTCGTCTTCGGCCGTCCAGGCCCGACATGGCTTCCACTGTGGCTCTCCCTTCACGAGGGAGATGCCGCCGACCCAACACGCTGGGCCCCGCCCCCTAGGCGCGCGTGCGCATGGGGGCTCGGCTCTTAAAGGGGCCAGCGTGGGAAATCAAGGGGATGGCCTTCAGATGACGTCAGATGCTGCAGGGTATTTAAACCCTGCAGCTTGGTCAAATCTCTGCCTTGCAACGAAGTTCACTCAGTCCCCTGAGTTGCTAGTTGCTGCTTTGGATCTTGGATCGTCTCTTCTATCTCTGGCTTCCGACCCGGCTTCGTCCCTTGACTTCGTCTTCGCTTCCGCCCCTGGTTTTGGTTTGGACTTCTGACTTCTGGTTTCTGACCCGGCTCCGTCCAACGACTCTGTTTCCAGCTTCCGCCCCTGGCTTTGGCTTCGGATCTCTGACATCTGACTTCTGACCCTGCTTCGTTCCTGAACTCCGACTTCTATTCGCTCCACCTCTTCAGGTATCCAGTTCTTGCTGGCCCAAGGGATTCTCCTAAGTCCTAGTGGCTCGGGCTCTCACTGGCTCCTCCCGGGGGAGCTGCGGGCTTCCGAGGGTGAAGACTCTTCCAGCCTCCTGGGCCCTACCGTCCTCATCGACTATCTCTTCAACCGCTTCCTGGATCCTTGGTCACAAAGGGTCCCACCTAAGTCCAAGAGGTCCGGGTCCCTACGGGCTCCTCCTGGGGGGACCTCGGACTTCCAGTGGTGAAGTCTTCTCCGGAGTTTCTCTTCAGTGCCGCCTCACGGCTGCGACGCTCACTGTGGGTTCCCACAGTGCTTCATCTGCAGTCTCAGCCAGCCCAAGGGTTCATGACCATAACAGTTTGCAAGGCCATGGACCCGGTGGACCTCGCAGGCTTGAAAGCCATCCCGGGCATTGCACAGAGACTGCAACAGCAGCAAACTTGCCTCGACTCCTTGGTGGCAACTTAGCAGAGGTTAGCTGACCGCATTGATGGAGCCGCCGCTTCCAGTTCCCCGTTACCTGGAGTAGTGACCAATACCGGCCCAGCTGCACCTATACAGATGCCAGCACCCTCGCGGTATTCAGGAGACGCGAAGTTATGTCGAGGATTCCTGAACCAATGCTATATTCGCTTCAATCTACTACCAGCTCAGTTTCCCACGGACTAGATCAAGATGAGCTACATTATCTCCCTGTTGGATGGGAGACCCTTGGCCTGGGCCTCTTCACTGTGGGAGCATCAGGACTCCCGCCTAGCTAACCTGGTACAATTCGTCACCTCCTTTTGGTGGATCTTCGATGAGTCCTCCCGTAGACCTACCACCGCATCTGAATTACTCCAGCTGCGTCAGGGTAACCGGCCATTGGCTGAACACGCCGTGGAGTTTCAGACTCTTGCTGCTGAACTGAACTGGGGAAGTGATAGCCTGCACGGCATCTTTTTGGAAAGTCTCTCCCCAAGACTTCAGGATGAGTTGGCGGCCAGGGATCTCCCAGATGACTTGAACGATCTCATCGATCTGGCGGGCCGCATGGACCGTCATATCCAACGCCGGTTCCGGGAGAGGAAACCTGCGCAGAGACCCGGCAGCTCTGGAGACATACCTTCCTGAAACAGGCAATCCCAGTCTGCCTCTCCGGAGGATCAAGATGCAGAACCCATGCAGATGGGCCGGGGTCCTATTTCTCAAGAGGAAAGGAGGAGACGTCGGTCCCAGGGTCTGTGCCTGTATTGCGGTGGTAAGTGTCATTTCCTTGCCCGCTGTAGCGAGCGCCCGGGAAACACCCGGACCTAGGGACAGTCGGGGAGCTAACCCTAGGCCACACCACTTCTGCCTCCCCGTGTACCATTCCGGTGACCTTACTCCTTCTTGAAGGGGAGTTTGATACGCTAGCTCTGATTGACTCCGGAGCCGGGGAAAACTTCATCATAAGACCTCTTTTCCATGCTCAAGACTTCAGAACGATCATCCAAGCAGTCATTTTTTCGAAATTAGACTATTGCAATTCTCTATTGCTAGGTCTGCCTTCAGCCTACTCCAAACCACTACAGATGGTTCAAAATTCAGCAGCCCGAATACTGACAGGCGCAAGGAAAAGAGACCACATTTCCCCCATCTTGAAAGAGCTTCATTGGTTACCCGTATACTTCCGTATCATGTACAAAGCCATATCTGTTATCTACAAAACTATACATCAACTCACCACCCTCGATCTACAAATCCCTCTCCAAGTACTAATCAAGCTAGATATTTCACTTGGATGATATTTCACTTGGATGCAGCTCCATCACTGCTCTCTACATTAAAGGTGGGGATGGAAGGGAAATAGAACCAAGAGCTAAGAGAAACAGATAAGTATGAGAGAAAATATGTGTGAAGCTTGCTGGGCAGACTAGATGGGCCATTTGGTCTTCTTCTGCCGTCATTTCTATGTTTCTATGTTTCTATGTAAGTATACAACTCGACCAGACCTACCAGAGATGTTTACAGAGGCTCCCTCCAAGTTCCCCCCGCGAAAACGACCAGACACATTACCCTAAGAGATCGTGCCACCTCCACAGCTGGCCCTCTTCTGTGGAACTCCTTACCTACAGATCTCAGACTGGAGCCCTGCCTCCTAACTTTTAGGAAAAGACTTAAGACTTGGTTATTCAAGCAAGCTTTCCCGGACACAATCTAATGTCACAATCCAATGACTCCAAAAAAACACTCAGCCCTTAACCATGCCTTTTGTACTTAACATTTAATTTGTATATTGTTTAACCTCTTCTATTCTTCTCTTCTTCCTTTCTCCAAGTTCTGCTACCCTTGTTAAATGTAACTGTATCTTTGGTCACTATTTTTATGTATATAATGCACTCCCGTTTTATGTAAACCAGCAAGATATGTTTTCATGATTGCCGGTATATAAAAACACTAAATAAATAAATAAAAATAAATCTTCAAGGACCTTGTCCAGCAACTCCAGATTGGGGTTCAACACCAAAGACCCTCCCTCCGGGTGTCTTCTATTCAGGGGAAACTCTTTCCTGGGACCATCTCCACTCGCACCAAGCCTCTCACGCTACGCACTGGTATCCTGCATGTGGAGAAAATGTCCTTCCTCATCTTGGAAAAGTCCATGCATCCGGTCATCTTGGGGCTACCTTGGCTACGGAAGCACTCTCCTGTAATCTCTTGGGATATGTTAGAAACGCCGGCTGCGGCGCCCCGAAGCCGGGTGTCATGGCCGCCAGCTGCGGAGGGCCGCGACCAGGGTCGGGCCAGCGGCCACGGCGTTAGTAGTACTCACCGGGAGTATCAGAGGAGAATGCAGCGGCAGGCAGCCTTCTGTTCAACTTCTTCGCGGCCATTGCCACTGCCAAACCCGGCCGCATGGTTCTCGGCGGTCCGGCTCCTCCCCCTCAGCCTCCTAGGAGCCGTGCGCGCGGCTGAAGAGAAAATTTAAAGGAGCCATGACAGGAAATTGTCATGGCTCCTCCGGAGACTCCTCCTTCCAGTTCCTGTATATAAGGCAAGGTCTGATACTCAGACCTTGCCTTGGTATTGAGGCTCTTGCTTGGTTCCTGTGTCTGTGTTCCAGATCCGCTCTTCGTCCCGCTTCTGCTCTTCTCCTCGTTGGACTGACTCTTTGGCTCCTGACCCTCGGACCAGTGGTGATGATCTCTGGTATTGACTTGGATTGGCTCTGGACCCTTCTCCTTCTTTGCTCCTGGATTGGCTTTGGACCATTCTCTCGTCTGCTCCTGGACCGGCTCTTGACCTCTCTCTGGACTTCGACCCTTGGTCTGGATTTGGACTATCTTTCGACATATACTCCTGGACTGATCACGACCTGCTGGAGGCACCAGCCGTCTGGAACCCATGACCTGCAGGAGGCACCTGCATCCAGACCATCTTCACTCTTCAGGGAATCTCCTAAGTCTCAACGGCCGTGTCCCTACAGGCTCCTCCTGGGGGGATCACGAGCTTCCAGGGTGAAGCCTTCATCTGAACATCTTCTACAGGCCTTGCCATCCGACGGTAGAGACCGAAGAGGGTTGACTTCCTTTTCGGTAGCACTGACTCTACTTTGGAACAGGGGTCCACTTTCCGATTCATAACAGGATACCCTCCAGGTGGCATCCTGGGGGCCCTCATGCTTCGACTCCTGTTTGGCCACCATTCCTCGTCCACCGGTACCTCTCCTGATGACTTCATTGTCACTGCCGCCCACTACCAAGACTATCTCGATGTCTTCTCTAAGGAGAAAGCCGAGATCCTCCGTAGTACCGCCCTTTTGACTGTGCGATCAACTTGCTCCCGGGTACCACGTTGCCACGAGGACGGGTGTGCCCGTTGTCTCTTCCAGAGACGCAGGCCATGTCCGCTTACATCCGGGAGAACCTGAACTGAGGGTTCATTCGACCATCCAAATCCCCGGCTGGAGCGGGGTTCTTCTTCGTAGCTAAGAAGGACGGGTCCCTCCGACCCTGCATAGATTACCGTGGCCTGAACAGCATTACCCGGCATGACCTTGATTACGGAACTTCTGGACAGACTACAGGGGGCCAAGGTGTTCACAAAATTGGATCTCCATGGGGCATATAACCTAGTAAGGATTCGTCCAGGTGACGAATGGAAAACCGCATTTAACACAAGGGATGGCAACTACAAATACCTGGTCATGCCCTTCGGTCTCTGCAATGCCCCGGCGGTTTTTCAGAACCTCATGAACGAGGTTTTAAGGGAGATGCTGCATACCTCGGTAATTATCTACCTAGATGATGTGCTAATATATTCCAAGGACTTGGTGACGCACCGCCACGATGTCCGACGAGTACTACAGAAACTGCGAGACAATCGACTTTAAGCAAAATTTGAAAAGTGTCTATTTGAGCAGGAATCCTACCCTTTCTTGGGTACATCGTATCCTCCACAGGCTTCCATATGGACCCAGAGAAGGTCGCGGCAATCAAGGATTGGCCGCAACCAGTGGGAGTGAAGGCACTCCAATGGTTCCTGGGGTTTGCCAATTTCTACCGGCAATTCATTCCACACTATTCACGGATGGTGGCGTCTCTCATGGCCCTCACTAAAAGAGAAGCGGATGCTAGGAATTGGCCAGCAACAGCGCAACGAGCCTTTCAGGAATTAAAGATCGCCTTCCTCCAGGATACGTGCCTTCACCACCCGGACCCCCAATGCCAGTTCATTGTGGAAGTTGACGCCTCCAACATGGCAGTCGGGGCCGTTTTAAGTCAGCTGTCCAACAGGGGTAAAGCCTTACCCTGTTCCTAGTTCTCTCGCAAATTCTCGCCCGTAGAGAGAAACTACAGCATAGGGGACAAAGAGCTACTGGCCGTCAAGTTAGCCTTTGAGGAGTGGCGACAATGGTTGGAGGGGGCTCAACACCCAGTTTACACAGACCACAAGAACCTAAAATACCTGTGTCGCGCTCAACGCCTTAATCCTCGGCAGGTGCGCTGGTCCCTCTTCTTCAATAGATTCAACTTTTCTTTACGCTACCGGCCGGCATTCAAGAACGTGAGAGCGGACGCTCTCTCCCGTACAATGGAAACTGAAGATACCATCGACCCGCCTCAATATATCTTGGATCTGGCCAAAGTTCTCCTAGCCGCATCCGAGGTGACTCCCGCGGGTAAGACAGTGGTTCCATCTCGACTTCGAAAGAAGGTACTGGCATGGGTCCATGATTCTCTCACCGCTGGGCATCCAGGAACAGCCCGGACACTGGAATTCCTGACGAATTCTACTGGTGGCCGCAGGTCAAACGAGATGTTACTCTCTATGTCCGGTCCTGTCCTACCTGTGCCTGGCAGAAACCCTTGTATGGTCGCCCCTGAGGCCTCCTCTGCCATTGCCTTTGACGGTACCGTCCCCTACAGTTCAACTTACAGCACAACAGCTAAGCACCCTCTGGAACTCCACCCAAGAGAAACTCTTTCAGACGGCCGCCAAGGCTAAAGAATATGCGGACAGGCTACGACACCCTGCCCCGGTCTTCCGTCCGGGGGATAAGGTATGGCTGAGTACCAGGAATATCCAGTTACAGATTCCCTAAAAATGCCTGGCTCCCAGGTATATTGGCCCATTCACCGTGGCCAAATGGGTGAGGGCAGTGTCCTACCAGTTACGCCTGCCGTCCACCCTAAGGATCCATAATGTTTTCCACGTCTCTCTGCTCAAGCCAGTGGTCCTCTCAGCATTTAATGCCAAGCCTCCCGAGCCTGCCATCGCCACTGCCGAATAAGATGTCATTTATACCGTAAAAGATGTCCTGGACATTCGCTTCCACCATCGCCGGTGGGAATACCTCCTCTCGTGGGAAGGATACGGTCCGGAGAAGAATTCTTGGGAACCCTCATCCCATATCCTGGACAAAGGTCTTCTCCACCAGTTCCATCTGGACCACCTGGCTAAACCCAGACCCCCGAGAAGGGGGCATAGGAGAGGGGGTACTGTTACGGTCCCGGGCCGTGCCCCGGACCCTCCACCTACCTCGGGGCCGGCCCGGGCCGTAGGAACTTGTCTTTGGCCGTCCAGGCCCGACATGGGTTCCACCTTCCTTCACGAGGGAGACGCCGCCGACCTGACATGCTGGGCCCACCAATTTTCTGCCAGCGGAGAAGTTCCTACTTTGAGCAGGGTTGTACAGGAAGGATAACAGAATTGCATTGTCCCTAGGTGCTTGTGGTAACTGGAATAAGTGATACTATCAAAAGCATGCATCTTCTTACTGTAAAGAACCTATACATTTTATTTTTGCAGGTGCTTTATGGTAAATTACTTTATTTAATGTAAAAAAAAAGTGCCTCAAGGAAAGTTTTCCTCCCAAAGTTCTCAGTGGAACGGTCCAATTGTCAGTCCACTATTTGCACCAAGGCTCATCCAAGAATTCAATGCCAGGGGCATGACAGTCAATCAAGCTAGACTGGGCAACCACCTCCAATGCTTAATCATTAATAAACCAGGTATATAAAAAATAATCATGACAATACTATGTTAAGCCCCTGCCTCTTTAGGCATAAGATAGCATAAGAACATGAGATATGCCATACTGGGTCAAACCAAGGGTCCATCAAGCCCAGCATCCTGTTTCCATCAGAGGCCAATCCAAGTCACAAGTACCTGGCAAGTACCTAAACATCAGATAAATCACAAGCTACTATTGCTTATTAATTAATGTAATAGCAGTTTATGGATTTTTCCTCTAGGAACTTCACCAAACCTTATTTAAACCCACTTACACTACCTGCTGTAACCATATCCTCTGACAATGAATTCCAGAGCTTAACTATGTGCTGAGTGAAAAATAATTTTCTTCGATTTGTTTTAAATGAGCTACTTGCTAACTTCATGGAGTGTCCCCTGGTCTTGTTATCTGAGAGAGTAAATAACTGATTTACATTGACTTGTTCAAGTCCTTTCATGATTTTGTAGACTTCTTTCATACCCCCCCCCCCCCACCCAAGTCTTCTTCAAACTGAACAGCCCTAAATTCTTTAAGCCTTTCCTCATAGGGGAGCTGTTCCATGCCCCTTAGCATTTTGGTCACCCTTCTCTGCACTTTCTCCAGTGCAGCTTTATCCTTTTTGAGATGCAGTGACCAGAATTGTACACAGTATTCAAGGTGCGGTCTCACCATGGAGCGATACAGAGGCATTATGACATTCTCTCTTTTATTTGCCATTTTCTTCCTAACAATTCCTAGCATTCTGTTTGCTTTTTGACCACCACAGCATGCTGAGCTGATGATTTCAATGTATTATCCACTATGATGCCTAGTTCTCTTTCCTGGGTAGTAACTCCTAAGATAGAACCTAACATTGTATAACTACAGCAAAGGTTATTTTTCCTTATATGCATCACTTTGCACTTGTCCATGTTAAATTTCATCTGCCATTTAGAAGCCCAATCTTTACAGTCTTGCAAGGTCCTCCTGTAATGTATCACAGTCCGCTTGTGATTTAATTACTCTGCATAATTTAGCATCATCTGCAAATTTGATCACCTCATTGGTCGTACTCCCTTTCCAGATCATTTATAAATATATTAAAAAGCACTGGTCCAAGTACAGATCCTTACCTTTTTGCACTGTAAAAACTGACCATTTAATCCTACTCTCTGTTTCCTATCTACTAACTAACTTGCAATCCACAAAAGGACATCGCCTCCTATCCCATGACTTCTTAGTTTTCTTAGAAGGCTCTCATGTGGGACTTTGTCAAATACCTTCTGAAAATTCAAATACACTACATTTACTGGTTCACCTTTGTCCGCATGTTTATTCACCCCTTCAAAAAAATATAGGAGATTTGTGAAGCAAGACTTTCCTTGGGAAAATCCATGTTGGCTGTGTCCCATCAAACCATGTCTATCTAAATGTTTTGTGATTTTATTCTTTATAACAGTTTCCACAATTTTTCCTGGCACTGAAGTCAGGCTCACTGGTCTATAGTTTCCTGTACCACCCCTGGATCCATTTTTAAATATAGGGGTTACATTGGCCATCTTCCAATCTTCAGGTACATTGGATGATGTTAATGATAAGTTATAAATTAATTGAAATAGGTCTGAAATTTCATTTTTTAGTTCTTTCAGAATCCTGGGGTGTATACCATCCGGTCCAGGTGATTTACTACTCTTCAGTTTGTTAATCAGGCTTACCACATCTTCCAGATTCACCGTGATTTGGTTCAGTTGATCTGAATCATCACTCATGAAAACCTCTGGAATGGGTATCTCTCTAACATCCTCTTCCGAAAATAGCAAACCAAAGAAAATTAATGTGACGGCATTAATTTCTCTAAGTGACCCTTTGGCCCCTTGATCATCCAACAGTCCAACCATCTCCGTTATATTTGTAAAGCCTGTAGCCGTTTTATGTTCTACTGTTTAACCTGTTATATGTAAAGCCTGTTGCTAATTTATTGTTTCACTGTGAACCGAGGTGATGTATGATTATACGTACCGCGGTATATAAGAATCTATAAATAAATAAATAAAATAAAATCTCCCTCGCAGGCTTCTGCTTCGGATATATTTAAAAATGTTTTTATTGTGAGTGGCCAACTTCTTTTCAAATCCACTCAGCCTGTCTTATCAATGTCTTACATTTAACTTGCCAATGCTTATGGTTTATCCTATTTTCTTCTGATGGATACTTCTTCTAACTTTTGAATGAAGATCTTTTGGCTAAAATAGCCTCTTTCACCTCACCTTTTAACCATGCCAGTACTCGTTTTGCCTTCCTTCCACTTTTCTTAATGCATGGAAGACACCTGGTCTGTGCTTCTAGGATGGTATTTTTAAAAAATGTCCACACCTGTTGCACACTTTTTACCTTTGTAGCTGCATCTTTCTGTTTTTTTCTATTTTTCTCATTTTATTAAAGTTTCCCTTTTGTAAGTTTAGTGCTAGAGCCATGGATTTACTTATTGTCACCCTTCCAGTGATTAATTCAAATTTGATCATATTATGATCACTATTGCCATGCAGCCCCACCACCGTTACCTCTCTCATCAAATCCTGCGTTCCACTAAGAATTAGATCTAAAATTGCTCCCTCTCTCGTTGGTTCCTGTACCAATTGCTCCATAAAACTGTCTTTTATTCCATCCAAGAACTTTATCTCTCTAGCATGCCCTGATGTTTCACTTACCCAGTCAATATTGGGGTAATTGAAATCTCCCATTATTACTGCACTACTAGTTTAGTTAGCTTTTCTAATTTCTCTTAGCATTTCTCTGTCTATCTCACCATTTTGGCCAGGTGGAAGTTAGTATACTCCTATCACTATTCTCTTCCCCAACACACAAGGGATTTCTACCCAAAAAGATTCAATTGTGCATTTAGTCTCATGCAGGATCTTTATCCTGTTGGACTCTATGCCATCCCGGACATAAAGCGCCACCCTGCCACCAAGATGCTCCTCACTGTCATTGTGATATAATTTGTACCCTGGTACACTATCCAAATGGTTATCCTCTTTCCACCATGCCTCTGAGATGCCAGTTAAGTCTATTTCATCATTCACTGCTATACACTCTAATTCTCCCATCTTACTTCTTAGACTTCTGGCATTAGCATACAAACATTTCAATGTGAAATTTTTATTGTATTTACATTCTGCTTTTCAGTTGACAGGGATAAATTGTTTTCAGTAACTAATGTGCTATTAGCAAACAATGCATGCTATTTGCTAATAGCGTGTACTATTTTCTGAAAACACAAAAAGACACAAAAAGCAAAAAGAATAAAAATCCGTGAAAACAAAAAGTGAAAAAACAATGAACTGCAAACAGAAAACTTTTGCCTGCACATCCCTAATCTCCATACCTCATACAAACTTTTAACCCTTGCAACCACTCCCTTTAGTTTTTTTGTAACTCATTTCCTCCATTTTATTGGTCTCTCTTTTTAAAGATAAATGCTATTGCAGTAGTTTTGCTTGATATCCTCCTTCCAGTGATTGCATTATGATCACTATTGCCCAGTGACTCTATCAGCTTTACTCTTTGTGTCAAGTCCAGCATTTCACTGAGAATTAGATCTAAAGTAGTTCTCCCTCTCTTTGGTTGCAGGACCAGCTGCTCCATAAGCAGTCAAGGATGGTATAGAAATTAGGGATGTGAATCATTTTTGAACGATAATTTTAAAATCGTCCTAAATCGTCAGAATGCACGATACAATACAAATGCCCCCGATTAATTGTCATAAATCGTCCTAAATCGTTAAATAGGGCACGGGAATTATTTGGGGGAGGGCGGGAAAACCGGCACACCAAAACAACCCCTAAACCCACCCCGACCCTTTAAAACCAATTCCTTACCCTCCCCCACCCTCCCGAACCCCCCCAAAATGTTAAATTACCTGGTGGTCCAATTGGGGGGGGGGTCCCGGCGCGATCTCCCGCTCTCGGGCCATCGGCGCCATTTTGGCTGCCACTAATTAAAATGGCGCCCGATGGCCCGATAAAAAAAAACCCACCCGACCCTTTAAATCGACCCCCCTTAGCCTCCCCCACCCTCCCGACCCCCCCAAAACCTTTTAACATTACCTGGTGGTCCAGGGGGGCCTCGGGGGATGATTTCCCGTTCCCAGGCATCAGCTGCACTAAAAAAAAATGGCGCCGATGCCCCTTTGCCCTTACCATGTGACAGGGTATCTGTGCCATTGGCCGGCCCCTGTCACATGGCAGGAGCACTGGCACGGATACCCTGTCACATGGTAAGGGCAAAGGGGCATGGGCGCCATTTTCTTTTAGTGCAGTTGATGCCTGGGAACGGGAAATCATCCCCCGAGGCCCCCCTGGACCACCAGGTAATGTTAAAAGGTTTTGGGGGGGTCGGGAGGGTGGGGTCGATTTAAAGGGTCGGGTGGGTCCATCAAGCCCAGCATCCTGTTTCCAACAGTGGCCAATCCAGGCCATAAGAACCTGGCAAGTACCCAAAAACTAAGTCTATTCTATGTTACCATTGCTAATGGCAGTGGCTATTCTCTAAGTGAACTTAATAGCAGGTAATGGACTTCTCCTCCAAGAACTTATCCAATCCTTTTTTAAACACAGCTATACTAACTGCACTAACCACATCCTCTGGCAACAAATTCCAGAGTTTAATTGTGCGCTGAGTAAAAAAGAACTTTCTCCAATTAGTTTTAAATGTGCCCCATGCTAACTTCATGGAGTGCCCCCTAGTCTTTCTACTATCCGAAAGAGTAAATAACCGATTCACATCTACCCGTTCTAGACCTCTCATGATTTTAAACATCTCTATCATATCCCCCCTCAGTCGTCTCTTCTCCAAGCTGAAAAGTCCTAACCTCTTTAGTCTTTAGTGAAGGAATGAAGCAGCGCCTTTTTATAGGGCAGGACCAGGAAGAGCCCTGAAGACGTCATCTGGGAGGGCTGAAGTGGAACTTCCTGCCATGGCCCTTTAAAAGAAGAGAAGAGCTGTGTGGCCAGCCCCTAGAGGGAGCCCTGGTGCACAGGGGGCGGAGCCAAGGCCTGCAGCGACTCTGCAAAGCAAGAAGGAAGGCCGAAGGCGGTGTTGGCGGCTCTCTGCCATGAAGAAGGCTTCGGCGGCAGCACTCGGGCCATGGAGGAGGGGAATCCCCACGGGGGAAAAGCACTCCAGTGATGGCGTTCAGCCGCGGAGAGAAGGGAATTCCCCGACGAGGGGAGTTCCCTCAAAGAGACATCAGTGGTGTGGCTCTGGCCGTGCAGGAGGGAGGAGAAGCAGCTGGCGGCTCACACAGCCGCGAAGGGAAGGGTAGCGCGGTTCGGTGGCAGTTCGGGCCACGGGACGAAGGTGAGGCCCTGTCCGTGGAGCAGCCGCAGGCAGGGGCGTAACATGAGGATAGTGAACTATCTACAGTCAGGAGGATTGCTGGAACCGAGGCAACATGGATTCACTAGGGGAAGGTCCAGTTAGACAAATCTGATTGATTTTTTTTTTTATTGCATGATTAAAGAACTGGATTGAGGAAGAGCGCTCGATGTGATCTATTTATTTATTTATTTAAAAGCTCTTCTATACCGTCGTTAAGTTAGATAACTGTCTCAGCGGTTTACAGCAAGGCACGATAATGAAAAAAATAAGTGGTATAGATTACAATTGATCATGTGCCATCATAGTGCGGTAACAATTCACTTCAATAAACTATGTGTGTACATTAAGCTTGTCTGCAGGGAGCATATTAGGCGGAATGAATTTAACCTTAATGTGCATTTGTAGGTTACAATTAACAATTTCTAGTTTGGTGCGTCCTAATCAATCAACTGTTTTTTTCCTTCTCTTTATCTTTATAATAAGCGTGTTTAAATAGCCAGGTTTTCAGATTGGATTTGAATATTTTGAAGTTTCTCTGCAGCCTTATTTCGAGTGGTATGGTGTTCCATAGTACGGGGCCAGCCAGTGATAATGCTCTCTTCCTAACTTGCGTGAGGCATGCTGTTTTGACAGAGGGGACAGTTAGTAGAGCCTTATTAGCAGATCTTAGGTTTCTTTGTGGGACATGTATGCGCAGAGCAGTGTTAAGCCAGTCAGCTTTTTCATCGTGGATTAGTTTATGTATTATGCATAAAGCCTTATATTGAATTCTTTGTTCAATTGGGAGCCAGTGTAAATCGGCGAGCGTTCCTGTAATGTGATCATTCTTTTTTTTTGCCAGTCAAAATTCTAGCAGCTGAATTTTGTAATATTTGTAGTGGCCGAATTGTGGATTGTGGTAGTCCTAAAAGTAGGGAGTTGCAGTAGTCTGTACTTGCGAATATCATTGCCTGCAAAACTGTGCGGAAATTGTTTAGTGTTAGTAGAGGTTTAAGTTGTCTCAGGATCATTAGTTTCGCATATCCTTCCTTTATTTTCAATGAGATGTGTTGTTTCATGTTTAGCTCAGGGTCAATTATTACTCCTAGATTTCGTACTTTAGTTGCTAGCTCAACAGTTTGGTTATTTTTAGTTGTGAGTGTTGGTTGGATGTGGTGTATGTTTTTAAGTTCAAGGTGTAGGAATTCCGTTTTGTCGATGTTTATTACCAGTTCCATCTGATTTACTACTTGGATTTCAGCAAAGCTTTTAATATGGTCGCACTTAGGAGGCTTGTGAATAAAATGAGAAGCTTGGGAATGAGTGCCAAGGTGGTGGCATGGATTACAAACTGGTTGATGGACAGAAGACAGCGCATGATGGTAAATGGAACCTACTCTGAAGAGAGAACGGTGTCTAACGGAGTGCCACAAGGATTGGTGTTGGAACCGGTTCTGTTCAATATCTTTGTAAGCAACATTGTGGAAGGGATAGAAGGTAAAGTTTGACTATTTGTGGATGATACTAAGATCTGCAACAGAGTGGACACGCTAGAAGGAGTAGAGAGAATGAGACATGATTTAAGGAAACTTGAACAGTGGTCAAAGATATGGCAGCTGGGATTCAATGCCAAGAAGGGCAGAGTCATGCATCTGGGGTGTGTCAATCCAAAAGAGCTGTATGTGATGGGGGATGAAGGACTGTTTTGCACAGAGCAAGAGAGGGACCTTGGAGTGATTTATTTATTTATTTAAGGCTTTTATATACCGATGTTCCTGTACTAGTACATATCACGTCGGTTTACATAGAACCAAAGTTGGAGTGATAGTGTGTAGTGATCTGAAGATGGTGAAGCAATGTGTCTAGGACTTTTCCTCCCTAGCATGTCCTGATGAGATTTTACCAATATTGAAATAATGGAAATATCCCCTTCTTATTGTGTTGCCAATTAGCCTGTTTAATCTGTGTTAGCATTTCAGAGTCTGTCTCTTCAGCCTGGCCAGGCAGGTGATAGTATATCCTCACTGCTATACTCTTCCCCATCATGCATAGAATTTCTACCATAAAGATTCCAGAGTGCAGTTTGTTACCTAAAGAACTTTTATTCTGCCTGATTTTATGCCATCCTTAACATATAGTGACACCTTCCACCGATTTGGTCTGCAGTGACACTTTGATACACTTTGTACCCTGGAATTACAGTGTCTTATTGGTTATCCTCTTTCTATCAGATCTCTGAGATGCCTATTATGTCTATATCTTCATTTAGTGCCATACATTCCTATCTTATTTTTTAAACTTCTGGCATTTGTACACAGTTGTTGTAGAGTTTGGGGTAGAAAGGGGGGAGGGTGCATTTTTGAGCTGGAGTTATGGCGGTTAGGGCACTGATGGGTGAATAGGTCTATGTTTTCAGTTTTTATGTTTTATGGGTTGGGGAGTTAGAATTATTATATGCATTTGGTTAAGGCAGCTAGATAAACTAATCCGGCTAACATATACCAGATATTTAGCAGCACAAACATGCTTCTGAATATGCATGGCTAATGGAAAGTTAGCAGGATTAGTTTATCCGGCTAACTTTAGTGCTATTTAGCTGTATAACTCAAAGGTGTTCATTGTGCAGGAATTTTGTGTTGCATCGGAGGTGGACCCTTGGGCCGAGGTGGGGTTGATGCAACCCGTAGGTAAGGACCTACAGGTCCCCACTGTTGGCAGGTGGAGTGGGCTGACTGACAGAGGCCGCTGGAGCTTCATCTATATCAGCCCTCATTCCCCACGGGTTGAGCCTTTGGGTGCCGGGGCCGGCAGGACTTAGGTGGGCCTCTGTATATAGTTGCAGTAGGAGTTGGTTCAGCCCAGAGACAGCAGGTGAAAGATGGTACAGTCTTACTCCGGACTGGGTAATGTCCTGGAAACTCGGGCGCCAATGGAACAAAGGCAGACAGGGGGCGTGCAAGCAAAAGTAGGCCAAAGCCTGAAGAAACCACGTCCAGGGAGTAAGCTGAAGAGGCGTCCAATGTAGGTGTGCGTTAGGGCTGGCGGCAATCCGAAGGTAGTGACAAGCAAGGCAGAGGTCTGATCACGGAGATAGTCAAGAGCGTAGTCAAGCAAGACAGAGGTCTGATCACGGAGAAGGTCAAAAGCGTAGTCAGACGAAGCAGAGGTCTGGGTCTGGAGATAGACAGTAGCATAGTCAGATGAAGCAGAGGTCTGGGTCTGGAGATAGGCAGTAGCGTAGTCAGGCGAAGCAGAGGTCTGGGTCTGGAGATAGGCAGTAGCATAGTCAGGCGAAGCAGAGGTCTGGGTCTGGAGATAATCAATGGCAATGTCAGGCAAAGCAAAGTCAAAGTCCATGTAGTCAATCCAAAGGATAAGCAGGGTAGGAACGAAGAGACAGGAACCAGGAACAACGAGGAACAGGAACGCAGGGATGAGACGAATCTCTAGGAAGCAATGAGTACTCGACCAGTGAGAAGACCTATTGCAAAGGCATCGCTAGGGAGCGCAGCCTGAGCTTAAATACTGTAGTTAGGTTGACGTCATCATCCGGGGCCGCGGCTAGGTTCCAGCTGCAGTCCCGTCTTAAGAATCAATGATGCGCGCGCGCCTAGGGAGGGGCGCAGTGTGAGTAGCAGCATCTCTCTGCGGGCCATGCGGAGAGGCCTGTAGAGAGGTGGAAGCAGGACCAGGAATGCCGGGGACTGTGGCACAGCTGGAGGCACCGGGGGAGGCCCGAGGACAGAGCTGACGGCCCACTGCCGCCAGCGAGGAGGAACCAGAGGCTGGAGTCACTGTAGAAAGGTGAGGGGGCCTTGCCACGGGTCTGCTGTGGATGGCACGCATAACAATTTGAAACCCTAGGTAGATTTTACACGTGTATGTGAGCCATGCGCGAGCAATGCAAATTTTAAGAAACCGGGAAGTACGTGTGCACATACCTGTGCGCACATCAAGAATAAGGAGGCAGAAAAGGGGCAGAGCATGGGTGTTCTGAGGTGGGGCCAAGAATATTGCATGTAACCCCTGATTTTTGCAAGGCTGAACATGAGAGAGAGAGAACGAGAGAGAGAGAGAGAGCGAGAGCAAGAGAGACAATCAGCACTCTATATATCTCCCACTATAAGAGGGGCACTTTCAACTCAGGGTGAGTTTTGGGGGTGGGCGGTGATACATTGGTCTGCATAGGGCACAAGGGTCTGTAGACCCTTGTAACACCGCCCCCGCCCAAAACCCACCCTGAGTTGAAAGTGCCCCTCTTATAGTGGGAGATATATAGAGTGCTGATTGTCTCTCCAATATGGTCACTTGTGCGGCAGGGATATTTCAAATGATACTAATGCACTTGCATGCATGATATGAAATTAAGCATATCTTTGCTCGTGTGTCCAATGGACACACGCACACTCCTTTTAAAATGTACCTGCTAGTGTTTATGCAGCTAAGTGCTGAACTTAGCTAGACAAACACGCTGAATATTGCCTCCTCCGTTTTTAAATTGTTGTGCACCACCATAGGCAAGTTGTTGAGCCTGGAATGATGGTATATAAGAAATAAATGGAATGAAATGGAAATTAAACATATGCTTTATACTTCTATTGACAACCTACTTATTATTAGCAGTTGATACAGGTAATTTAGAATCATTTGTATTTGTCTGATTTGTATTTAAATCCATCTGAGCTAACTCAGACCCAGGGCTGGTGCTTTCATTAGGCAAACTAGGTGATTGCCTAGAGCACCAAAATTTTGGGGCAGCAAAATCCTGCTAGTGTGAGTATAGAGTGATGCTGTGCCAGATCTAATACTGTCAAAGGAGGGAGCATTTTGCTGGAACCACTGCTGCTAATAGGAGGGAGCACCGTGCTGGAGCTGCCACCAATCGGTAACTTGGGAAGGGGTGTGCATAATTGAAGGTTTGCCTAGGGTGCCAAATACTCTTGCACTAACTCTGCTCAGGCCTCACCACAACCTCTCTATCAGGTTACTCCCCCTTTCCTGGTTAGACAGTATCTGACTCTGAACCATGTGCTTCTGAGTGACCATCAGCTTTTTTCCATGATCTAGTTTAAAAGCTCTTCTATTTCCTTTACGAATGTTAGCGTCAGCAGCCTGGTTTCACTCTGGTTAAGGTAGAGCCCATCCTTTCAGAATACATTCCCCCTTCCCCAAAAACATTCCCCCATTTTTAACAAATCTACATCCCTCTTCTCTGTACCATCATCTCATACATGCATTGAGGTTCTGGAGCTCAGCCTGCCTCTGGGGTCCTGCGTTTGGAACTGGGAGCATTTCCGAGAATGCAACCCTGGAAGCTCTAGATGTCAATCTCCAGAACTTCCCTCCTGCACCTTCCCAAGTAGCTGGTACGTACATGTACCATGACAGCCAATTCCTCTCCAGAACTTTCTAAAATCCTATCTAAGTGACATATGAGGTCCGCTACCATTGTACCAGGCAGGCAAGTTACCAAGCGATTGTAATGCCCACCAGCCACCCAGCTATCTTTAGTCGCTCAAAAAATGGACAGTCCCAAGGGTGAGGATTGAGAATAAGTTAGACGGCTAATGCTTATCTTCAGTGCTAGTCAATTAATTTAGCCAGCTGACTATGATCGCTGGCATTGCAAGCTTAAATCTATCTTGGCATTGGTTTCACACAAACCTGCAAATTTTCACAGTGGATTTATAGATCAACATAGTAAATGGTGGCAGAAAAAGACCCAAGTGGTCCATCCAATCTGCCCAGTTTTGCGGATGTGGACCCTTAGGCCGAGGTGAATTCCCCACTGTCGGCAGAGGGAGCTGGCTGGAGCAGAGGCCCAACTGGAGCTTCGGCAATACCAGACCACTTTCCCCTTAGGTTGAGCCCTTGGGTGCCAGGGCCAGCTGGTCTTAGATGCGAGCCTCCATGGAGATGAAGATCCATCGGGATGAAGTTGCAGGCCAGCACATAGGAAGGAGCAGTGACAGGACAAGCTGCGGACAGCAGCGTCAGGTGCAGGCTGAGGTCTGGGGCAGGTAATGATTTCGCGAAGTCTGGTTCAGGCAGTGGTCTGGGCAGGTAGCGTTCGGTCAGAAGTGAGAACAAGCAGTGGTCAGAGTAGGTGGAGGTCAAGAGGCATCAAGGTCCAGTCTGAGGTCAAGCCAGAAGTCCAATCCATTCAATGCCAAGGTCTGGTCTGAGGTCAAGCAAGAAGTCCAATCCATTCAATGCCGAGGTCTGGTCTGAGGTCAAGCCAGAAGTCCAATCTAAGGAGACGAGGAACCAGGAGGAGGAGAAAGGAGAACAACGAATTACTGGGACAAGATGAGACGTTGAAGAGGGTAAGTCTGATCACGAAGACACAAACTCAGGAGATGACCAAACTACCAGGGAACCACGAAGAGGACACAGGAAGCAGGAATGCTGGCAAAGCACTTCTCCAGGAGAAGTCGACCTATTGCCAAGGCAAGGAGGCAATGCTGTGGGAAGCCTTAAGTAGTCCTTATCCAATGATGTCAACATCAGGTGCCCTCGACCTTTTCCCGCCATAGACCCTTTACAGGAGCTCAGTTAGGAATGTGGGGCCCAGGGAGCAGTGCTGGAGGAAGGCTGTGCATGAGGCCCACTGCCTGCATCCTCTGAGGCTGTCGGCATTGGAAGGAATGGCCGCGAAGCTGGCGGCGCCCAGCAGACCGGAATGCCCTGGAGCAGGGGCTTCCCCAGACACCTGGAAGCACTGCGTTGGGTCCAGAGCTGGCAGCGCCTCCACCCCGGGTGGTGGTGCGGCGCGCAGGAAGTCGCCCAATGTGCCAGGATGCAACGCACCCGCATGGGCTGGCCTGGAGGTGAGAGCGGCGGTCCGAGGAAATAGCCCGTGGACTGCCGAACATAACACCCAGAACGTTTTTTAAGGTAGTAACTGCTGCTTTATGCAGGACACCCCCATATCTTCTGTTAAGGGTAGTAACTTCTGCTTCATGCAGGTTACCCCCTTGCCTTCTGTTAAGGGTAGAAACTGCCACTTTGTGCAGATTACCCCCATAGCTTCTGTTATGGATAGTAACTGCCTCTCCATGCAGGATATCCCCATGCCTTCTGTTAGGGGTAGAAGCTGCCATTTTGTTCAGGTTAACCCCCATGTCTTCTGTTAAGGGCAATAACTGCTGTTCCATGCAGGTTATCCCCATGCCTTCTGTTAGGGGTAGTAACTGCCTCTCCATACAGGATATCCCCATGCCTTCTGTTAGTGTTATGAAAGTGGACCCTTGTGTCGAGGTAGATGGCTACCGTCGAAGGGCGAGGCCTCTTGGACTGTAGAGACTTGCTAGAAGACTTCACCCTGGAAGCACGTGACCCCCCCAGGAGGAGCCCGTAGGGGTCCGGCCGCTGGGACTTAGGCGATTCCTCTAAGGACTGTAAAAGGTCTGGATGCAGGCGCCTCCTGCAGGTCGTGGGTTCCAGATGGCTGGCGCCTCCAGCAGGTCGAGACAGTCTGAGGATGGAATCGAGGAAGAGTCCAAAGCCAGTCAGAGAATCAATATACCAGCGGGGTCCGAGTCCAGTCCAGGGTCAAAGCCAGGAGAAGGGTCCGAAGCTGTACCGGGGTCAAGCCAGAGAAGGGTCCAAAGCCGTACCGGAGTCAAGCCAGAGAAGGGTCCAAAGCCGTACCAGGATCAAGCCAGGAGAAGACATGTCCACCAGTCCAGAGGTCAGCAGCCAAGAATCAATCAACGGAGCAGGGGAGAAGAGCGGGACGAAGAACCAAGAACCAGGAGCCAGGAACACACTCAGGCAGGAACCTCAATACCAAGGCAAGGACTGAATGCTCAGCCCTTGCCTTAAGTATAGGAAACCGGGGGAGGAGCTTCAGGGGGAGCCATGACACTTCCTGTCATGGCTCCTTTAAGAATTCTCTTCAGCCACGCGCGCTGCCCTAAGGGGCAGAGGAGGAGGAGCCGGATCGTTGGAGCATGCTGCCGACAAGGCGATGGCAGCGGCCAAGAGAGGGAAAAGAAGAAGGGCTGCCTGCCCCCGCAGGCACCCTCAACCATACCCGGCGATCCGGGTGAGTAGTTTAGCTGCGCCGTCGGCCTTGCCTCAGTTGCGGCCGACCGCGGCCGGCGGCCATGACACCTGGTCCCGGTCGCGGCCGACGCCACTAACAGTTAGGGGTAGAAGCTGCCATTTTGTTCAGGTTAACCCCCATGTCTTCTGTTAAGGGCAATAACTGCCTCTCCATGTAGGTTACCCCCATACCTTCTATTAACGGTAGTAACTGCCTCTCCATGCAGGTTACCCCCATACCTTCTATTAACGGTAGTAACTGCCTCTCCATGCAGGTTACCCCCATACCTTCTATTAACGGTAGTAACTGCCTCTCCATGCAGGTTACCCCCATACCTTCTATTAACGGTAGTAACTGCCTCTCCATGCAGGTTATCCCCATACCTTCTATTAACGGTAGTAACTGCCTCTCCATGCAGGTTACCCCCATACCTTCTATTAACGGTAGTAACTGCCTCTCCATGCAGGTTACCCCCATACCTTCTATTAACGGTAGTAACTGCCTCTCCATGCAGGTTACCCCCATACCTTCTATTAACGGTAGTAACTGCCTCTCCATGCAGGTTACCCCCATACCTTCTATTAACGGTAGTAACTGCCTCTCCATGCAGGTTACCCCCATACCTTCTATTAACGGTAGTAACTGCCTCTCCATGCAGGTTACCCCCATACCTTCTATTAACGGTAGTAACTGCCTCTCCATGCAGGTTACCCCCATACCTTCTATTAACGGTAGTAACTGCCTCTCCATGCAGGTTACCCCCATACCTTCTATTAACGGTAGTAACTGCCTCTCCATGCAGGTTACCCCCATACCTTCTATTAACGGTAGTAACTGCCTCTCCATGCAGGTTACCCCCATACCTTCTATTAACGGTAGTAACTGCCTCTCCATGTAGGTTACCCCCATACCTTCTATTAACGGTAGTAACTGCCTCTCCATGTAGGTTACCCCCATACCTTCTATTAACGGTAGTAACTGCCTCTCCATGTAGGTTACCGCCAGGCCTTCTGTTAGGGGTAGTAATTGCCGCTCCAAGCAGGTTACCCTCATGCCTTCTGTTAAGGGCAGTAACTGTCGCTCAGTACAGGTTACTCTCATGCAGAAATGTTACAAATAAAGTTAACACAGGTTACCCTTTTTCTTCATTTTCATCCTTTAGCCACTAGGGATCCTCTGTGTTTATCCCACGTAAAAATCAATTTTGAAAATTCGAGCTGGTCTGCAGATAAAAAGTATCTGCAAACTTTAGCCTATGCAGGACTGTTTAAAAGTTACCCTCCTCAAAGTGCATTTACAGAGCTTTTTTTCTATGAGCAAACAGCTGTTTATCCATGGAAAAAGTCCCACTGAGAATTGTCCTCCCCCTGGCACTGTGTACAAGGTGGGTACTTTTACTGGCATCAGAAAGGGACATCTGGGGGCCAGGGTGGGGGATGGGACAAAATGGGCACCCGCACACGGGGAGTTCATTTTGAAATCTCCGCAGGCGAGCCTGATCCACCGTCTACGTCCCTGCTACAAAAGCAGGTGCACAGTCCACAGGTACAAGTGTCCCTGCGGATTCCAAGTAAATGAGGAGACAGAGAGCCCGCTGGCTGACTACCACTAATACACATTTACGGTCACTGCTGAGCTCCAAAGGGGGTAAAATACGTCTCAGAGAAATATTTCCCATTGGTTCTCCTATTTGTGCCTCTGGATTTTGCTGCATCACAGCCGGAAGGCGTGGGACTGGCCTGATGGTCTCCTGCTTCCCGGGTGAAAAAAGGGCTAGAGATGCAGAGGTAGCGCTCACAGCCTTGGGAGAGGGGAGGGAGAAGTCAGTCACTGTCATTGAGCAATGGCAATACCTAGTGGCTGGATTTAGAGCCCATGACTGCAGGGTTTCCCCTGAGTGTGTGTGTGTGTGTGTGGGGGGGGGGGGGGCTCATGTCCTTGCACCTCCACAGTCAGGAACCAGAGTCGATATTTCCATTCTGGCACAATCTGAATTCGGAGGAGTCCCGAAAGTTTGTGAATCCCGGTCTCCTCATTCAAAGCACCTGCGCAAGCTCTGCTACTGAAGAGCAGCCTCAGTCTCTGCCCAATGGATCCCGACTCTCGACTCCTTTGTCTTGCAGCCTGGGACCGCGAGCACATGAGAAATGTCCTACAGCACTGCCTTACTTCTCAGTCTGTGTCCCACCTGCCTCCTCTAGTGTGCTCATTGGCCGATTATTTCTGCGAAAAGCAAATGCCCTGCATGGATCAGATACTTGGAATGGTATTGGGATCCAATTACTGCACTTTCCAACCCTACATCTATTGTCTAAACTTGGAGCAGGCATATTTTTACTCTTCGGTGACACTATATATAAAGAGACAATCTCTATTGTGTCAGCTGGCTTGCCACTGGGCACAGGAGGGGCACAGAGAACACCAGCATCATGGTAGGGGTTTTTTTTTTCCATACTCTTTCCTCCTTCATTCTCTCTCACTCACTCTTTCTTACTTTAGCCACAGGGCACTGCTCTGAAACAGGACCAATAACAATGAGTTAGAGATGTAGAACTGTCTGTTTTATGTGCAGGGACCACATCCTCCACATTCAGCCTCATTCCTCATTTTCCTGCTGTTCTGCATTCTGAATATCCTAACCTGCTTAACCCAATCCTGGAGCAGGACTATGTGTAAAGGGCACCGTCTCTTTCTTCACACGCATGCACACAGTCACAGCACACACTTCCTCAGCTTGCTGTGCCTTTTGAAAGTGAAGGACATAGTGATTGGTGCACTGAGGTTACGAAGGAGAGGATGCTGTACGCATACACTCTCCTGGAGTGGGTCTGCTGAGGCTAGACTCCCAGCACATAGCATGTCGAGCCCTTCCAACTTCTATTATGAGCCTAATTGGCCACACTTGAGCAGGTTAAGAAGCCTTTTGTTGTACCTGCAGATGATAAAATCTCCATAGCCTTCAGCCGTGCCTAATTAAGTTCATAGTAAAAGTTGAAATAGCTCAAACTACCATACACTGGGAGCCTTAAAATATTCCCTGGCTGAGGCCTCCGAAAAAGTGTTGGATAAAGGGGATCCAAAAGAAATTTTAAACTATGACAATTCTCTTCCTATTTGAGCATGTATGGCATTCCCATATTAGATATCATCTGCATGCATATGTGGAAGAGATGTGTGAAATTTGAATTCCAGGCTTATGCACAGATGATATGCCAAAGTAAGTATTCCAGATGTCAGTGTATTTGGTATCCCCTGCAGAGAAACATGGTTATGTATCTGTATTTTCTTGAGGAAACAGCAGGGCAGGTCTGTTGACAGGTTTGGATTCGCCGTGGACATGCATCTGCCTAGATTAGTATCTTGGTATACCTGTGCATCCTAGCTCAGCATGACCGTTGCATGTTAGGATTTTGAAGAACAAGCTGTGGGGCCACTATGCCACAGCCTATGGCTTTTTGGACACAGTGCAGCCCTTACATGGCAGAATAAAGTGCAAGCAGTACTTAAATCTGAAGATTGAGATGGAGCACACCTCTGATTGTGGCTCTCTGAGATTCCTCTCAGCTTTTAAATAGCTCAGAAGATGAGTAGCTGTACTGTCACAGGCTGGAGCTGAGAGGTCAGAATATCATATTGGGCTGCAAGGAAATGGAGCATGTTTTATATCCAGTACAGTGGAAGTTCCCTTTGATAACAGAGGGTAGCCCACAAGCCATATGCAAAAGTCTCATAGTGCTTTCTGTGCAAGTTTTTGCTTTTTAATTTCTCCCAAATTTCCCCCCTCCCCCACTATTTGTTCCCCTCAGGACAAATAAATTTTGCCAGCAAAAATCAGCTAGCTCAAAACTACGTCAGTTTTCTTTTTCAAGTATATCTTGGCAGATATACTTCATGCATGTTCATTTCCAGGCAGATCCAGGACAAACAGTAGGTGTGCACGTTGCAAATCACGAGTGTTTCCTTCCCAGCTTTCCTTTTCCTGGAGTAAATATTTTAAGGAAATTTAACCCTGGTGCAGGGAGCTCAGCCACCTTGATTTTTTTTCCCTAGCTTGCTCTGTTAATGATGCACCTTGATGAATACACAACAGAAATGGAAGATCTTCCATTTGCCATATACAGTCATCTGGATAAACTCTCATTTTGTGCCTTTATGAAAATAAAAGGGGCTTCATACTTTAAATGTGGCCCTTAGGACAGTACTTAAGGCAATGGGGCCAACCTTTTGCCAGATTTAAAGGGATGCATGCAAATTATTATTTCATATTTTTTTTTTGTTTTACTTGCATTTTACTCCTGTTCCTTTGGGCCTCTTTTACTTATTTATTTTTATTTACTTTTTTTTATATCCTGCAAATCCAATTCAGATTGATCAGTGTGGTTTACAGTCTTAAGATCTGAACAATACCTAAAACACTCTACATTTAAAACAGAAGCTAATGAGATTATCCTGCTAAAAAACTCTAGCTCTGTCAGAACCAGGGCTGGGCTCCAGGTGCCTTCATCAGCTGTTACTGGGGAAATGTTCTCCCTACTCTGGTCATTGCTGAATCTGTCCTGGGCTGGGGGCCATGCACCAAGGCTCCTTTGAGAGCCCTGCAATCATGGACCCTAATTTCAGCCACTAGATGTCATCCTTAAGCATTGACCGTGCCCCCACCTACTGTAAAAGCTGCTTCCATCTGCTGTCCATTCCTTACCCTAGCTGAGCAGGGGAGCAGAAAACTCGACTTGGAGATCAAACCAGGGACCTTCCTGCATAGCAGTGCAGATTGCTGTCACCGAGTCAATGCGCTCTGCCTTCATGCAAACGCTTATCGTGAGAAAACCGTATCTGAGAATTTTCACCAGGCTGGCTCCAATATCTTTTCTGCAGCATAAGGAAAAAAAACCAGGAGGGCCAAATATTTGGTCATTTTACTTTTTGGCTTAACAATTTGACAGAAATCAAGGCCTTACCCCTCCCTGAGCCAAGTGCAGATCCAACCCCACCCCCAAACAGAAGCTGAAAGAGGTAGGGCCGTCTTGAACATGTCTGGCCTAGGGTCAGTTCGTTTTCGCTCTCTGCCTTCGGAATGCGAGGTGACCCTTTGGGGGCGGGCGGCAGGCTGGCACGGCCCAGAACGGCAGCAGCAGCCGCCGCCGCAAACAGCGAAGGCTCAAACTCCAAAAGCATAAAAGCCAAACTCTCCTCCTCCCCGCCCCCGAAGAGAAGAAACGCCGAGAGTGTCTCTTAACTGAAGGGGGTGGTAATTGTTTATTAATCCTGAAGAAATGTACTTGTAATTATGGAAGCTGAACTCGGTGGGGAGTTTGTTCCCTCTCGATGTCTGAGGGGGGGATTTGTGAATAGCAGAAAGGCTTTAAAGCATCACAATATTTCAGCTGTGCGGTAAAGCTTCTTTGAAAGGATTAGGGGCAGACAATGCCGTACAGTAAAACTAATTGCTAGTTTCGCTCTGCGCCGTTGGGCTCTGACAGAGTAAAGAGTGTGGCAGGGTTTGGGCACGATCATTGCTGGCTCTCGGCGAAGACGGCGGACCCCACACAGATGCTCGAGCGCTTCCGCTGAGGCGCCCGCTAGGCGCGCGGCGGGATGCGCGCGGCGGGGGGGCAGGCCTTGTCCTCGTGCTCGCTGCCCCGCCGGCGGACCCCTTGTGGCTGGCTCTGCCGGAGGCGAAAGGGTTCAGCACGGCCTGGGAGGAGGACGTGGGGACGGAAACTTACGCGCGCGCCCCCCCCCCCCCCCCCGTGCGTCTGAGGAGCCGTTGCCCAGCGCCGTGCTGGATGACTTGGAATTTACCATCTGGGCGATGAAAATCCCACGTCGCGGTGAAACGGGGGAAGGATTTGGTTGGAGGGGGAGGGGTTGTCGGCAGCTGCCTGCTTGGAATGTGCTGCTCTTGAGCTACGATCAGCGCTGAAGGTGCATTTCCTGCCCGGTTGTCAGGAACCATATGGCTTTCTGCATGGACAAATTTAGGATTTTGTGTCCCCCCGACCTCCTGAGCGCTAGCCATAAAAGAAAGCATGCAATGAAAATATCCAAATGTCCCTGCCTCAATTTTATCCAAGAAAGGAAATGAAATAAAAACAAATCGAGAATATGAATGGAAGTATCTTTTTTTTTTTTAATTGGTATTTTTTCCTTCCAAGTTCTCAAAGTATTTATTACATAGTGACAGACCTTTTTATTTTTTATTTACTTGTATTCCCCAACTTCCAAATTAATAATTTGTCTATCATGGTTTTTAATATCCATCACTGGATAGGCATCTTTTTCTTACTGAAAATTATGAACTGCATCATCAGCCTACAGGAGGGGTGGGGAGCCTCCAGTCCTCAAGAGCCATCAGGGTTCCCTATTTATCAGGGATAGCCTAAAAATCTAACTGACATGTGGCCCTTGAACACTGGAGGCTTATCTACTGCTGGCCAAAGGTTTCACTCTCTTGTCTTGAAAAGGGGCAGCCTTGGCATTCAACTAGGGCGGGGATCCCACAGCCAGTTGGGTTTGCAGGATATCCGCAATGAATATGAACGATATAAATTTGCACAAACTGGGTTTCCAGTGTATACACATTTATTTCATGCTGAAAGGCCACCAGGACAGGCCTGGGAAGCTCTGACCTGGGGGAGAGGTGGGTGGGTTCTGCAGTATGTTGCTTGAGGAAGAGATTGTAGTGCTGAAAGCTTGTTTCTTTAAGCATTGGTTAGCCTTGGAAAGGCATCAATTCAATCCTGCTACTTTGATGTTTTTCTTTTAACTAATTCTATTTCAGTTGGAATGATTTTAGGGCGATTACAGTGCAGGAGGCAATATTTTAAAGGCAATGCACCCTACCCCAAACATCAGAATATCCCTTTTTTTTTTTTTTAAAGAAAACAAACAAAATCCCTCCATGAGCCAAATGTCTCCAGATAGTTGCCCATTTTAAAGATTTGGCATGCTGTTGCTCAGATTGCTAGCTCTTCGGTACAGGACCTCTCAGTTCATTGAGTTATTTTGTATAACACTCTGAGCACTGACATTATAAATACATCATTAGTTTAACACCGCATGAGGGCAAGTAAGCAGAAGTAATATTCTTAGAGAAAAGGGTGTGACAGTCTGGGGCTGGGAATGCCATCAAAGAGGCCTAAGAGCACACTGTTGGCAGATGGAAAGGTTCTCTCCTCCTTTGACTTATGTCTCTTTCCCTGCTAAAATTACTGTGAAGCGGCTGAGAACACACAATCCAGCTGAGTAAGTATTAGCATCTGCAATATTACCGAGCGATTAGCGGCCGCTGTGAATTTTCACATTTGATTATTCAGTGCGGTGAACCATTCCATTCCTCACAGTGGGATGATTTAACGTGTGCAGCCAGGATATTAACAGGCTTGTTCCAGCCCAGCCAAGTACTTTCCCCGATCTCAGAAGGCATGCACTGTTGCAGGCCCAGTCTGTACTGCTGCATCCTTGCCAACAATGTAGTGCAGGTTTGGCCAACTCCGGTCCTCAAGAGCCACAAACAGGCTAGGTTTTCAGGATAGCCACAATGAATATGCTATGAGATAGATTTGCATCCAACTGAGGCAGTGCATGCATATCTATCTCATGCATATTCATTGTGGATGTCCTGAAAACCTGGCCTGTTTGTGGCTCTGGAGGACTGGAGTTGGCCAACCCTGCTGTAGTGGGAAAGAGAAACTGGACTCAGAAAAAAAAAACTGGAATGCATTCCTGTGATCCTTCATGGATAGCAGCGGTGGGGCACCTCCAGTCCCCAAGTAATCCATGCCAGCCAATTTTCAGAATATCTCTAATGAATTTGTATTAGATAGATTTGCATACCCTGCCTCCAAATTGATCTCATACATATTCATTAGTGGAGCCTGAAAACTTAACCAGTGTGTGGCCTTTTAGGACCGGAGATTCCCCAGCAGTGCTGTTTAGGGCTGCCAACTAGCTACACTCTTTTTCAGGAGAGGCTAACCCAGTGTTGGGTTTGCTCCACTGCTTGCACTGATTTGTAATTCTACTTTTCTTAGGGGAATCAGTGTGGATACCAGAACTATAAGTCCCTGCATGCAATGGAGTAAAACAAAAAATGTGTATGGAGAGGTGTAAGCTAATCACAAAAATAACAAAACGCAAGGAAAATATATTTTTAAATGATCCAATGCAACTGAAAAGAAATTTTTGGCTGAAAAACTAAACTAACAGTCAAGGTGTTAAGAGTTGTTTTATAATGTCTGATTCATTAAATAAGCAATCCAGCAGAGCTTTATCACAGTATAAAGAATATAATAATTCATATCACACCAAGTGCACATGTTTATGAACCCAACACCAACAATCCTTTCAGTGTTTATAAAAACAACAAAAAAAAATCATTTCAAACAGTTCTCTACGAGATCTCCTTATACACTCCTCTCCGTGTTTACAACAATTATTCCAAATTGTTAGCTTCAAGTTCTCCCTCTGCACAATCCTCTCCATGTGTAATGTGACGTGCAGTCAGCCCCGACGCAGCCTGCGTTTCGCTCCAGTGAGCCGCTTCAAGAGGTAGAAACTGGAGAACAGTCCTCATCTTCCAGTCAGCGCAATGAGAGTCCCCCCCCCCCCCCCCGACCCGCCAGATCTTCCAGGAGAGTGCAAAAAGGGAGCTGGCAAGGCAGGAAAGAAGCGAGAAGAACACCCACAACAACATTCCCTCCCGCCTCCCGCTGGGCCGTGAAGGAAACATTGCTCTAGCCACCCCCGAGAGGCCCATCCAGGCCCTTTCGGGGGTGGGGGCTTCACACGGGCCTGGCCCGGCGTCAGACGATTCGATGTATTCTGCAAAGTCCTGCCCTGCTAAGAGCGCTGTCACGCTGCCCGGGTGTCAGCAGCGCTCGCAGGCATTTACCCGGATAAACAGCCCTCCCTCTCTATCTGGCTAAGAGTACCAGCTCTTAGCCGGATAGAGAGGGAGGGCTGTTTATCCGGGTAAGTGCCCCCCCCTGTCTTAGCAGGATTGAGGGAAGGCATCTTCGGGGGAGGGGGCGATGTTCCGGGCAGGGTGAAGAACTAAGCCAGAGAGATTGGATTATTAGATCCTCGCATGTCTGTTTCCCTGCAAAGATGCGCCCGCAAAGAAAGCAGAAGCAAAGTCGACAGGGTTTCCCCACTGGGCAATTTTCAAAGAGCAAGCCCACACCGTTGTTTCCTTTTGAAAATTAGGAAGGATGTCCACGGGCACTTAACTGTTCCCTTTGCACCTAGACAGTCTGTTCCTTATGTGACACATGCTAAGACCTCAACCTCTGGTAATCGATTTTTTTTCCCACTAAAATGTATTTTTGATATTGCTTTCTTAGTTAATTTAATAATATGTTCTGACAACTTCTTTCAGTGCAATGGAGCAAAGTTAGGGCTGGATCAGCCTATCCCAGGTAGAAAAAGCCAGTTTGCAACCCACTTCCTGGTAGCGGTAAAATGAACCCCGAGGGCCAAAGGGCCAATGTTAACACTTGGGCTAGTTGCATGTTTGACTTTGTTGTCCAAGTTTTGCAAACTGTATTTTCATTCTCCATGCTCTTTTATGCAGCCTCGTCCCCTACCACAACTTCTTTCTGCCCTTAGTTCTGCTTTTCAAAATGATTTCATTCAGAATATCACTGTGTTCCCTTTCATTCTCTCTAGCTCATGTGTTCTATGTTCTTTTACATTTATAACCCCCGCCTTAGTAATCCCCAAGACCCAAAGCGGTGCTGGCTTACAGCACTTTAAAAATACATTTCATAAATACAAAATACAAAAGTAATATAAAATATGGGTAAATGCAAAATTTGAAAAATATTCTCTATCAATATCATAAACCAACACTGTTAATATCACACAGCTGGGACTCACTTCCTACTCTCACCAAGGAAAAAGACCACCAGTGTCATAATAAACCATACAAGCATAATGCATTGCTGCTTGCAATTACTAGAACCTATATCTCTGGGCATACAGTAAGGTAGAAGCAGGACTGGCATCAGACTCTCTTGAAAAAAGTAAAAGGTCCAGTTGAAGATGTATGGTGCGTGCCATGAGGCAACCCCAGGACTGGATCAGCCCCTCCATGATGACGCAGGGAGGGTCCTTTTCAAAGGGCTCTCCTAGACTAGAGCCTGCGGCTACTTTTTAACCCGCAGGCTTTCTCCAGAGAGCGGGTGTTCCCGTGCGTGTGGATTTTAGACGCTCACTTTCGAAAATTCACAGTATGCACTGAAGTCCCGTTCCCGTCCCCCAGCTCTGCTTCCTGGAATGCCTGTGTTACATTTAGTTCATGCCTTTTATACCCTTTTTAGTATGCGTGTGAAAGTACCCAGGAAATTGTCTTCTGCATGTACTTTTGCGTGCTTAGCCATCGGGGGCTGTTTTCCACAAGCCACCCGGGCCCATAAATCTGGGTTTTTTATAGGCATGCGGAAGTGCCTTTGAAAATTACCACCAGAACTGGTTGTCACAGCAGCTGCAGCAGCCGAAGTGGTTAGAAATGAAAATATTCGATACAAGGGAAAGATATTTTCAAGGTAATGACATTCCAGCATTTATTTTGTTTTCCGTAAAGGAGCTCTTCATCTTGCTTAAAGCATCATGACCGGGAAATTTCTCTTTTACATAGTCCAGTCAGCACTTAAAACCTATAAAATAATAAACATCCATCCTGTTCCTTCTGGGGTTTTTTTTTTCATTATTATTGGTTTCCTAAGGAGATATTCCTGTGTGTAAGTTCTTGGTCTTTAGCCACATTGTCTGTGAGGAGTTGGGCAAATGTCATAAATTACATGACTGTTGTTTGTTTCCTAGGCTCCAAAGAAGTTAAAGAAGAAAGCAGAAGGAGCCAGTTCCAATGTATTTTCCATGTTCGATCAAAGCCAGATCCAGGAGTTTAAAGAGGTGGGTTTCCCTTGCCCTCCCGTTATTGCTGCGTACAAATTACTCGCCCGCTTTCTCCCCTGAGACCTTTCCAGGCATGTGCATTTCTTTAAGCTGAGTGTCTCCTGAGGCCTGCTCTGGGCCTTGTGTAATCAAACCCCAGCGACCTAGAATTTTCTGTTAAGATGAAGCTGCTGTGGCTTAGGTGTCTTTGTCTTAAACGCATGGCCTTGCACCAAACTGGCACGCACCCTGCGGCAAGAGTTGACCGAGTGATAATGCTAACAGCTCCGGGTTCTATCACACACACTACCCACCATGCACAATCCCACCACTCAGGCCAGCATGCACCGTTCTGTAGATTATGGAGTTTAAGTTCCCGACAACAGCCTTCTCTGGATTTTGGATTTCCTGACTCAGCTTTCCTAACCCGAGCTCCAGGTGAATTAGGGTAGTTGGTTCCCTTCCCCGGAGGGCTTACAACCTGTTATGTACCCGAGACAGTGCAGGGCGAAGTGACTCGCCCCAGGTCACAAGGAGTGTCAGCGGGATTTGAACCTGGGTTTCCCTAGTTCTCAACCTGCCGCGCCGACTCTAGGCTGGTCAGGTGTGAATAATTACTTGTCTGTGGGATTCCAGAGGGCGGAAGTAATTATACCGTAAAATTCAGCAGAGTGCTAATCAGTTATGAGCAATGCGCCCTCCAAGGAGTGACTAGGTGTGTGTCAATTTTTTTTTTTCATATGAGCAACAATATTTTAAACCAATTTTTGAGTACCAGTAATAGTGCTGCATTTCTGTGTATAGCAGAAAGGAAAATTAATGTGAGCAACCAAGTAAAACCTGCAAGCGATGTATGAGCAATCGCTCACCTGCTCAGCTCAGAGGGAACTATGGTTATGATCCCTGGGTAAATAGTTTCTTCCTGACTGCAGAGTAGCTCGGGGGGGGGGGGGGGGGAAAGCTGGTGGATCAGCATCTCCTATTTAGGATTTCATTGAATCTGAATTACCTGGACAATCCTGGCCCTTCACAAACAGGCCGATGCTCTATCAGCGCACGAAAAACAGGCGCCCAAGACTGAGCGCCCACTTTCCTAACGCGCACCCGTCCACCTCTCCCGGGAGCTTGCTGCGGTAGGTTAACGAGCCACGGCATTAAAAGGGAGGCGCTAGGGGAAATCGTGTGTCCCTAGCGCCTTCTCGACATCGGGCACTCAGGAGAATTGGCTGTGCGCGGGTTAGGAAAACGGACCCTCAGTTTTACAAGCTTCCATTTTCCTAATCTGACCGCTGTCAAAACTTTTTTTTTTTCATGTTGCTTTCTATGGTTCCTCCGACTTAATACTGCGATGATATTAAGTCGGAGGAACCACAGAAAAGCAGTATTTTCTGTTTTTCTGTTCAGGTTTTGGGACGCCGGGGCTGGTGTTAATTTTTGAGGATTACAACGTGCGCGTCGGGCACACGGTTATTTTTTACATCAGGGGTACTCGCTAATAGCCTCATCAACATGGCATTTATATGTGCGCTAGCCTGAGCTCAGATATTGCATCGGCCTGAAAGTGTTAGAGATACCCTGCAGAGAATAGATTAGCCAGGTTCCACTCTGCATACCATCTTTCTTATTTTACATTTGTTAACTTTACTGTTCAGTTTCATATCTTTATTTCTCTCTATGGAATATATGGGTTTTACAACAAAATCTTCCAGAATCCAAATTTATTGCCAAGTTGAGCGTGAATTCCACAGTAACCCATTGCCCTGTATTATTGAATCATTGCTGTACCACATAATCTTATATGCAGGGGGAACGGGGCCGGATTTAAGTGTAAGGAACTGGGGATGTGAATTGGTACTGGACTCGTTTCCGGTATCGAGTTCGGGTAAAAACCGCGGGAAATCTTCATTCCCACGATACTTACCAGTTTTAATTGGCTGTGTCGTGCCGAAAAAAAAGCCCACCCTGACCCTTTAAATTTAATTCTTTCGCATCCCCCACCCTCCCAACCCCCCCCCCCAAATTTTTTTTTAAAGTACCTGGTGTTCCAGCGGGGGTCCCGGGAGCGATCTCCCGCTCTCGGGCCGTCGGCTGCCACTAATCAAAATGGCGCCGATGGCCCTTTGCCCTTAGCATGTGACAGGGTATCTGTGCCACTGGCTGGCCCCTGTCACATGCTAAGGGCAAAGGACCATCGGCGCCATTTTGATTAGTGGCAGCCGACGGCCCGAGAGCGGGAGATCGCTCCCGGGACCCCCGCTGGAACACCAGGTACTTTAAAAATTTTGAGGGGAGGGGGGATGCGAAAGAATTAAATTTAAAGGGTCGGGGTGAGTTTGGGGTTTATTTTTAAGTGCCCTTTCTTCCCGCCCCCCCCCCCAAAACGATAAGAGAACCCCACGAAAAATTTGGTGGGGGTTTTCCTATCGGGTTTGGAGGGCCCCCCGAATTCTGACGAGTTTGAAAATATCTCTTCCGATATTTTCAATCGTCAGAAAAACGATTCACATCCCTCTAAGGAACATAGACTTTCACCTAGCGTGGCAGATTCTGAAGGCGCCTACAAACTGCCCACGCTGCTCTCTGTCTCCTCCCCCTCTGCCAATGGGCCCCATAATCTTAAATCCAGCCCTGCAAGGGAAACAAACTCCAGAGATGGATGGCACGGCGCAGCTGGCACTGATGCCTCCTTGGATGGCACTGGCTCCTCTCCAGCCGTACACTGTGCTGAGAACTAATTTAGTTGGGGGGAGCTGGGGGTGGGTTAATTGTTTTTAAATCAAACCTCATGCCGAGATATATTAGCATGTTGGAAGTGAGTAAATCGCTGTGTGCCGCCACGTGTTATATGCAAGCGAAATGTGTCAGGCACAGCGAATGGGCTTCGGGACTGCAAGTTTTGGGAGAATGAAGGAATAATGTGGAGCAACTCTTCTGTCAATAGGCTTTTACCATCATGGACCAAAACAGGGACGGCTTCATTTGTAAGGGAGACTTGAGAGACACCTTCGCTGCTTTGGGTAAGAACCAATATCAAAATCCTTTGCACGTTCCCCCCCTTCCCCCAGCTTACAAGAAAGGACTTCAGGAAGATGTAAGCCGGCGCAGTCAGAGGAGATTTTATCAGGTTCAGGGAGCCGGGGGGGACGTCATCTGTCGAACCCGCTCAGCTGCAGCGTTCATGTCGGTAGCGGGCAGCTGCTCTCTCTGCTCGTGGTCTTCAGTCGGGACGGCCCGGGAGCTAGAGATTTGGTCTCGCTGCCAGTTTGAACGGCGATGTTAATCAGCGCCATTGATAGCCATCCTGTCGTGCCATTCACCTGTCATTTTCAAAGCCGTGTGCTCGTGTCTGAAAATCGCAGTCCTCCAGTCTGTCCCAAAAGGGGGGGGGGGGCTTTGTTCCGCAGCTCGCAGATTTTTAGCCACATTTACAGGAGGTATTCCCGGGGGGGGGGGGGGGGGATGGGGATGGGAGGAGCAGTGATTTGGGCAGGATCAGGAAAACAGCGCACTTAGATTGAATTTTCAAGTACCTGAGTACATGGAAAGCAGGGACAGAGTCTGGGGGCGCCTTGCATCTGTGGTGCGTTTGAAAGGGAAGGTGCGGGCACCTATAGGTACAGCGGCTGGGGGCACAGGGATGTGAAGGATGACCCCCCACCCCCCACCCCCATTTGAGATTTCATCCAGACTTTCTTCTTCTGATTAATGAAAAATCCCCCAGGTAGTTGCAAATGAAGGCTCGTAGGTGCCAGATCCCAGCCCTGGGTCCAAATCAGCTGAAAGTGCAAAGGAGCAGGAGGAACCTGCTGGGTCAAATCCCACCCCACCCACAAAAATAAACCCCAAAGCGATGTCACTGGGTGCGCCAGAGTTAGTTGCTCGTTTGGGAATGGCGCTGGAGGCACTCGTCATGCCGCTTCCAAACGTGGCTGGTAATTTCCAGAGGCAAGCTGTGGAGAAGAGCGGGCCTGGCAGCCAACGACCGAGGTATGCGCTGGAATTTCGTTCTGAGATCCTGATGCATCGTATCTTTACCCCGCGTAACTTTGCACTTATCTTTGCAAAGCTTGCTGGGTAGGGGAATCCCCGCGGCACCGGCTGCTGGCGGAATTTGAAAGGGGGAAATCTGCAGGGGTTTTTTCCCCTTTTAACAGTTGGTTTGCTGGCCCTCGAGTGCACGGTGCCTGCCGGCCTGCAGTCTTTTCTGGTGAGGGGTGATCAGCAGAAAAAGGGAGGTGATACTGCCCCCGTATAGGTCCCTGGTGATCCCTCACTTGGAATATTGAGTACAATTCTGGAGACCGCACCTTCAGAAAGATATAAACAGGATGGAGTCGGTCCAGAGGGGGCTACTAAAATGGTCAGTAGTCTTCATTCTAAAGCCTATGGGGATAGACGTAAAGATCTAAACATGTACACCCTGGAGGAAAGTCGAGTTAGGGGAGATATGATAAAGACATTAAAATTTCTCAATGGTTTCCATGCACGGGAGGTGAGCCTTTTTCAATGGAAAGGAGGCTCTAAAACGAGGGGTCATGAGATGAGGTTGAAAGGGGAGAAACTCAGGAGTAGTCTTAGGAAATATTTCTTTACAGAGAGGATGGGGGATGCGTGCGGCCACCTCCCAGTGGAAATAGCGGAGACAAAAAGAAGAACGTATGGGATAAATACAGGGGATCTCTAAGGAAGTGATGAGAATTATAAGGCTGAATTAATTGGACGGCTGGGCAGACTGGATGGGGCCATACGGTCTTTTTCTGCCATCATGCTACTATGAAAATAGATCTCCATATGAGAGAAATCTGTTTAGAGAAGAAAAGCACGATGGTTCTTTTTTTACCGAATGTTCCAACCAAGTGAACATTTCTCAGAACATTCTCTTGCTAGCAAAAAACCAATGCTCTCTATGAATTAAACCTGGGCAAATAGTGATTTTTTTTCCAATGGCAAAAAGTTGAAATTTTCAGCATCATAATGGCCAATAACATTTTCTGAAGTTAATGCGGGAGGTTTTCTTCCAGTGTAACCTGCTCATTCCAGAGGCATTTTTCCAATGACCTGCAGAATTGCATCACACGTATTTTGTGGCCAGTTGTCAGAGAAGGATGATTTTTAGGCAGGTCAGTTTACCAGGGTAAAAGGTTTCGAAAATTACCTTCTTCATGCTAACTAGAGAAAGTGATAACTAGGCCCTGTTTTCTTAGGGCTTCTCTCCCATTCTGCGTCTATAGGAGAAGGCCTTGATGAAGCCTCAGTCTCGGTATTATTACCTGTACTGAAGTCACCAGTGCTTTCTCTTTAAAAGGGTTAACTCCTTCTTCATCAGCAATCTCACCAGTTTTCCACCCTCTCCCTTGCTGGAATGTCCCTTACACCAGTGCGTTTCCTTGGTAGGCAAATGATGGCGCAGGTAGTGGTAGTTATTTTTAGAGGTTAAGAGAAAATAAAAAAATTGCTGTCTTCTCAATGTGATCTCTGTTTCAGGCCGTATCAATGTAAAGAGTGAGGAGCTGGAGGATATGGTGAAGGAGGCCCCGGGAGCCATAAATTTCACTGTCTTCCTGACCATGTTTGGAGAAAAGCTGAAAGGTATCTAGAGCTAAAGGAGGGGGCTATTGACAAGCGTAAAGGCATGCATACATTCTTTTCAGGCCCTGTACAAACACAAAAATGGGCCAAAGTAGCTTTTCATCTGAAAGCATGATGCAGTCTAATGCTTTCCCTTAACTGAAGTGATAGTTTTCTTCTAGGTAAGCGAGGATTACACGGGTCAGGATACTTTGGAGTAGGAATGAATGGAAGGAGCCCCATTAGATCTTAGTGAAACCAGTGACAATACTGATTAGAGGGTTGCCGCCTCACCCGGGTCAGCTCAGACGGGCCCATCCAAGCCTGATTCTGCCCCTTTGCTTGCCTGGACATGTAATCCTGCTGTACTTGGGAGAAAACAGAACTACATCTCCAGGCATGCACTGGGGGAAAAGCCAGAACCGGATCAGCTTGTTCAGGCTGAGCCAGATGGCAGCCTTACTTCCCACGCATGGATTACTCACCATACATTGAACAATGGTTAACGATGTAGGACTGATGAGTGGATGCATAGCCAATGAAAAGTACTGGTGGTAGTAGTAAGTATGTTCTATAGCACTTTCAGCTACAAATTAGCATACAGATTCTTGCAGTAAGCTGTCACAGGAGTTCGGACTGCAGTTAGAGGTGGATAGTGAGGCTGGATTCCTGTGACTGTGCTTCCACCTGGAACATCAGAAGAGGCAGGCTGAGTGGATCTGCTCCAGCTCTGGCCTCTGCAGGAGCCTTTGGCTGAAGTCCAGGCAACTGTGCTCGTCCGCTGTTTTGTATGCCTAATCCATCTGAAAGCTTAAGGATAACTGGACTTTGTGCCCTTATGTTCTGGTTCTTTTAGGGGACATTTTCCACAGGGATATAGCCAAGTAACTACCTGGCTAGGTTCCTCCTGGGGGAAATTGTGCTCCACCGAGCGGCTAAATAACACCCACCTAGTTTACTGATAGAGAGAAAGGGGTAGTAGGGATGGGTCGTGGGAGGGGCAAGCACGTATGCATATTTAATTTACAGATATATAATATGGGTGTAGTTTCTCTGCACGAGGTCGACCCGCAGATAAAGCAGGTACAAGGCCCGCTGGTACTTTTGCACCTGAGCAACTTGTATTTCATTTTCAAAATTACTCTCAGACCCTGCGCCTGCGTGGGCAAGTGAAAATTGCTCCCTTACCGTGCCGCTATCATAAACCAAGAACAGTAGCAGACAGAAAACATTTGTTGTCTTTTCTGCCTGGGGCAATATCTGCCATCAGCCTTGGCAAAGTGTGGATTGCAGGACCGAGACTGTGAAGGATTTAATGAAACCTCTGTCTTAAATACAGAGCTAGGTGTGTGTTCCTCTGTTCCAGACATATTCATGTAGGGCCCGCTGCATTCTTTGCCCCTGTATCTAGAAGGAGACTACACTGTGCTATCGTCCTGTCTGACTGCCCTGCACTCTTCTCGTTTGCCCTTTATACTGACATAACCTTCTAGTGCATTCTTTCTCTCTTGTTCCTACTGTAGTTAATTATTCATCTTCCTTAATTCTTTCCTTCTATTTCCTTGACCTAGTTACTCCTCCTTCTTCTTTCTAGCTTGTTCTTTTTTCCCGTGGTATCTCCTCTAAATTGCTCTCTCTTCCCATTTGTTCCTTTCTGATATTTTTTTTTTTTTTGCTTTCTTACTTCATGCTCTCTTTTCCTCTCTTCTTCCCATCTAAGTGCTCTTCACGGTCTCTGATGCCGAGGCTCGTTCGCAATCCCTGGGTCCTGTGGCCCGGCAAGGGGAGGTAGATGGGTGAAGTCCAGGGCCTGCCCTCTGCCGCCCCAAAGGTCTGAACACGGCGAAGTGCCGCCACTGCTCTCTCTCTTTCACCAGCACTGCTTGACAAAGAGAGAGATGCTCTTTTGTTTTCCAATTTATAATAATAATTTAATAAGTGGCTCCTGGGAGCCCCCTCCAGCACATCGCCGGTAGAACAGCTCTACTTTTGATTCAAAGGAACAAAAACCGAAAAAGATCACATCTGGCACGGTCATGCCCTTCTGGTTGGGTCCTGTCATTGCAGACCAAACAGAGCCCAGCACTGCACTTGCCCAGGGAAATCCGACTGCGGTGAAAGGTCTTTGAGAGAGAGGGAGGTGAAGTGGCTCGGGTAGAAAGGGTTTTAGCAGCCGTGCCCTGCAGGAAGAGTCACTCAGAGGCCGGTGAAAGGCATTTTACAACATTTGTAGTTGGAACTCATTTCCGAGCGGAGACCTATATAAATATTAAGATATGTATATATATATATATATATATATATATATATATTTTCGTTTTGTAAAGTAATCCTGTGGCAACCGATGCACGGTCGACAAACTATTGTTATGTAATGCCAGCCAGATGGAATTGTCTCTGCAGGGATAAGTAATGCAATTTGTATAGAAAACAGAGACCCCGCACATCAAAGAAACCACTTTATTTACCAACTAATCAATAAAGGATGCCTGGTGCATTACAGCTTTTCAAAACAAGAGCCGGCGGGCATGGCAAAGCAGAAGCCGAATGGGAGGAAGCAGTTGCAGTTGCCTGTCTTGTGCTGTGAAATATTCCAAGGGACATGGGAGTACGGGAGTACAAGAGACAGACAGAAACGCTCTTGTAGCCGTTTGTGCTCAGAGGGCAGCTTACTTTTATTTAGACTTGAGCATCTGGTTTTGGGTCCTGGATTTTGCTTCTCCTGTTGAGAAATTCCCAGAAGGCTTTGAAACAGAAGTTGAAACACCCAAGACTGGCTCAGCTGGTTCTCAGAATACGCATACAGGGGATTTCTCTCTTTTAATTGCTCAAAGTCGAGTCGGTCTTTTCAAAAATTCTCACTGCGTAAAAAAACCACCCCAAAACCCCCAAAAAAGCCATTAGGTTATCAGTTGCAGGCCTGGATTTAGGAGCCCAATTTTGGAGTAGCCCGCTCCCACCATCCACTTCGAGTGGATGCTGCTGTGGCGCTCTGGCACTTTGGTAGGTGGTGGTCGGGGGGGGGGAGGGGAGGGATTTCTACCACGTCCCAATCTCCAGGGTATCCCACCTCCCGCTCTGCTCTGCCTGTGGGCACCAAACTCTTAAATCCAGCCCTGGTCAATCGTCGAGGCTTCACTCTTAGCGCCTGACCTTTCATGTAGGTTTCATAAATCTTCATTATTAAGGGGGGAAAAGCCTTGTTTTCATTCACCTCGTTCTTGGGTTCAGAGAATGCCAACTCTGGGCTTTTAAAGACCACAGTACAGAATTTAATTATCAGGGGAAAATGAAAGTTTGGAGGAATAAGGGGACATGTAAAGCACATATTTCCAGTTGCTGGGAAGCTGCCCTGGGGAGAGGATCCCGCACGCAAATATCGGACGCTTGGTAACAGACGGCAAAAAAAAAGGGGTTGAATTAGCACAAGTTGGAAACTTGTGAGCAGTTGTGCCAATCCTGAAGAGTTAAACCCTGGCTACCGTCCATTTGCGTGGCTTTCACATTCATTCATAAGTCAATCTCCTTAGAAAATGCAGTCTAAAGTGGAGAGTGCATCTCACATTTACTTACCTCCTGCTTGGACCTGAAACGGCTGAACAGCATTTAGATTGCAACTCTTAAGCAGTTACTTTGGGAAATTTAATGTCAGTAGGTGAACAGTTTGTAGGGGGATGTGATGGTCCAGGAAAGGGAGCTGGGAGAGAAGCACATTTTTTTTTAAAGTAGCTGTGACGCCGTCCCAGGGAACAGAGCTAAAATCACCAAAAATATAGGACGGATCCTACATTACCGCCGATCGCAGCGCGGTCTCCTTGGGGATTCCTCCTACATGTTTGTGCTTTTTTTGCCTTGACTCGATACAAGGAGAGGCTTATGAGATTGAACTGAAGTCTGTATGGGTTGCAGGTTCTGGCTTTTGCTTTCTGTGTCCCCCTCTCCCGTTCTTTATAACTTTGAAATGGCTGCATCTAGCTCAATCAGATTTGGTGTGGGGGCATTAAAGTGTTTTAGCTTTTAAACCTGGGGAGGGCTGTTGGATGGAGGAAAGCACGGGAGGGGCGCAGAGTTGAGAATTTTGTCATGGAAATGCCTCGGGACTCGAACCGAGGCTAGATCAAATGTGGCTCCTTCTTCTTGCCTAGTTTGCTGTGCTTCAGGCATTTGTTGGGTAAGCGTGTACTAAATAAAGGGGTAAACTGGTTTCCCCCCATTCCTTGGAAGGATTTCCTTCTCTCTCCACTGCTCCTTAACCTCCCTCACAATCCCACCCCTCCCCTATTTCATACTGAGGTCTTTAAGACCACAGGGCAGGCATTCTTTCATCTCTTATAGACCCAAAAGCCTCTGTTGTAAGCATGAAGTGTTTGAAGATGGCACATGGCATTTTTTTTTAAAAAGGTGATTGAATTACGAATGTTTATGAAAGATGTGCAACTGGCCAGTAGCTAAGGCGAAAATTGGTGCTACCGCTCTGGAGTTTTCAACTTAAGTTGTGCTAATTCAGCCCTTTGTTACCAAGTGCTGCCAGGGCTACAAACCATCCAGGTGCACTTTTCTGTTTAACCTTAGGGAGGGAAATTTACAAGGGGGGGAACGACTTCTGTGATTGAGATAAAAACAGGGCTTTACCCACAGAAATGGCCCTTTTGAAAACCCGCCTGCTGATATGGGCGTAAAATTATGCACATAGTAGAGAGGCATTTCAGAGGAGATGGGAGAGAAGAGATGTGGAGTCTGAGGGGGGGGTTGGGATTTACACACACACACTTTTTGATTTTGAAAGAGGATGGTGTGTAGATTTTGTCAGAATAACTTCCCCCATTCAGATTAGCAGATCTAACTTTTCCGGAGTGTTTGCCCTGGATAATTTTTCAAAGCCAGTGGGGCAGATTTTATAACCTGCGTGCGCAGGGTACATTTGTGCGGGCTACCCGGCGCGAACAAACGCACACCCGATTTTATAACATGCGTGCGCTGCCGTGCGCATGTTATAAAGTCCAGGGTCGACGCGCACAAGGGGGTGCACACTTGTCACCTTGCGCATGCCGAGCCTTAGGGGAGCCCCGATGGCTTTCCCCGTTCCCTCCGCTCACCCCCACCTTCCAGTCCCATCCCCCGGCACAGCCGCTGTGCTGGAGGCCTTGGTCCCACCCCCAGACCCCCCCCGGACTGGCGTCACGCCCACGCCCCCTTCCCGCCCCTTTTTCAAAGCCCCGGGACATATGCGCGTCCCGGGGCTTGCGCGCGTCGCCGAGCCTATGCAAAATAGGCTCGGCGCGCGCAGGAGCAGGTTTTCGGGGTTACGCGAGTAAGGTACGCACGTAACCCTTTGAAAATCTGCCCCAGTGTGCACAGAAGTACACTCTGGGAAATGGTGTAATTTTAGGCAGGCTGTTACAAAATTAACCCCATAAAGGCTTGATTTCTGTACTTGGTCGACTTCCTTTTAATAGAAGACATTTAGAGAAAGAGAAGCTGTCACCTTAAATACTGTAAAATTCTGCTTCTTGCATGCCCAACGACAAAGGTCCATGACTATTCCATTTGCTAGTAATATACAACACAGGATTAGCCAGGAAACTGTCTTTTCATGGAACGTAGGTGATATACGCACATATATCTCATCCTACGTATTCTATCCGGCGGTGCCAGGAGACAGTGAGCATCTTTTTAAGCTGAAACAGGAAACACAAACTTCAAACATGATTGACACGGTCTTGTCAAACTGTAATGTTAACTCCGTAATACCTAGACTAATAATATATACATTTATTATTTTTCTTCAGGCACGGACCCAGAAGAAACCATTTTGAATGCTTTTAAGATCTTTGACCCAGAGGGAAAAGGTCATATAAAGGCTGCCTAGTAAGTTTTTCTTTAATTTTTCTTGGCCTTGTGTGAAGAAGTCCGCCATTTGTAAAACAGAGTTTGCCACAGGCACAAACCAGGGGAAAATTTTTTGCAGTGCAGAGGTCGATATTCAAAAGGGGTTGGCCAGCAAAGTTTGAGATTTAGCCGGAGAAGCCCTGAGTTTTAAAGATCCCGCCCTGCTGAATTGACTAAAACTTAGCTGAATAAAAAAATGGCAAAGTAGGGGGCGTTCTGGGACCGGGGCTTAAATTTACCTGACTAATGCTCAATATCAGCACCAGCTGGGTAAAGTTATCCGGCTAACTCTGGTAGGGAAAAAATAGTGGCCTAAAGTTAGCCGGATAACTGAAAAAAAACAAACAAACTAATGTGCCAAGCGGGTGCCAAATCCTCACCTCCCGAATCCCCAAAAGTGCCCCCTCCTCCCCTGGGCTGAATACTAAGTGCAATAGAGCTGACAGCTCCTGGCACATTCGCATGAATTAAAAGTTATCCGGCTAAATGTAGGCAGATAAAGTTACTCAGGTCTGAAAGGGGTTTGGAGTGAAGAAATGAATATGAATATGCAGGGAATCCTTCCAGCCCAGAGGGGCCACTTTGGGAGGTGAGGATTTGGCCAGCACCTCTCTGCATGCTAGGTTTGTTTTTTTCCCCCCAATATTCAAAAGCCCAATCTGCAGCAAAGTGTGTCCAGTATATGCGCTTGCATTTTTTTTTAAACTGTACGAAATATCGGATAGTTATTGCTATTTTTGATAAGAACAAATACGTTTCAAAATGGAATATGTGGTGTGGTTTGAATCACTTCAAGCTGTAATTTCTTAATTTGAGATTGTGTTCTGAAATTCCTTTAGCAGCTGTCATATTGGTAAATCTAACACCAGTGATGTCAGTCATGCACAGGGCAGGGAAAGTCCCAATGCTCTGGGTGTTGGCATTGTTAAAATGGGGCAACCAGTTGTAGTCTGTGTATGAGATAAACCTTGTATAGATTCCTCTTAGCTTTTTTCTTTTTTAAATGTATAGAAATGGTCACTTGACTTTATATATCATGTAGCGAACTTGACCGTTTCACTTAAGAGAGATTTTTGGAGATGCAGCTTGCTGCTTGCCGAGGAGGGTCAAACTCTAACTTTTTAAAAATCTGCTCCAAGACAATGATGACCCATGAGTTTGATATCCCTTTGGGAGCCATTTTTAGAATCTGTGCAAGGCCTGATGACCCCTAGGCCCTGTAAGTGAATTTTCAAAAAAAGAAACTCTCATGTGCAAAGCTGGCTCCAGTAAGTCATGAGTGGGGATTTCATTTTAAAATTATTTAATGAATTAAAAGCAATACATTGCCAGATACAAATTAGTTCAAAATTAAAAGCTCTGGGCACCGTCTGCTGCCTCTGCCTTCCCCTGCCCTTTGCACAGCCGAAAGCACCCATGCTGTGAAAAATGTTTTCTGTAGAGGGGGAAGGCAATTTTCAACTGCAAATTTTACCTGGGTGATTGCTTAATCATCTGGGGAAAATCATTTGAAAATTGCCCTCTTTGGGAGAGGGGTAATTTTCAAGCAGCCCTCATAAGAAAGTCGACAAAAAAAACGTTTATGTTTATCCAATACTTTGATTAATCCATCTTATTACAAGAGGTAAACGAGAGCGATGTTCAATAAAAGTCATAATGCTAACATCAAACAAAACAGGATAAAATCAAACTAAATAATATAAAAAAATTAGAACTAAAAACAATCAACACAAAAGCAAAATATAATTAAAAGCACATTACAGAGTAAAAAACAAAACAATACATAAAATTAATACAATCAAGGAAAGGAACAAATAGAAGCTGAAGAAAATCTAATAAGTGGGAAATGCCTTTGAGTAAAAATGGGCCTTAAGGGCTTTTCTAAATCTTAAATATTCCATCTCGAGACGAATGAAGAATGGAAGGGAGTTTCAAAGACTTGGGGTCAAGTAGGAAAAATCTGTTTCCCGGGTTCCTGGGAGGTCAGCAAGGTCCGTGTGGCTTGGTAAGGAGTGCTAAGCATGGAGAGATAAGAGGGTACAAGGATAAGTAACACTGAATTTCAAAGAGGACTGATGCGCCTAAGTCCACTTTGGAAATGATCCCTCTAGATTTTACCTGCACACAATTACACCTGCTATTATGCATGTAGAAAATTTGCACACATAAATTTGAAAATCCAAAAATGTGCACGTCAGTGCAAACCGCTCCCTGACACTAACACCAGCAACATCTCTGCTCAGGCTAGGGAAATTTACAGACATATAGGACAGATGTCCATAAGTTTATTAGCATATGGGCAGGCAATTTTGTAAAACTACCCTCCTGAGAGATAATTTTGTAAAATTGCACATAAGTTAGCCGGCATATACTCACTTAAGTTAGACTGGTTTTTCAAAGCAGACTTGCATGCATCAGCATGTTTTGAAAATTATTGCAGCAAGACTGTGCCTGCAATGACACCTGCAAAGTAGCGAGCATGCTTGACGAATGAATTTCTTCACATGGAGTCAACATTCAAAACTAGAGATGTGCATTCGTTTATCACGAATTAGGCAATTTCAATGAAATTGCCTAATTCGTAGTGGCTTGGGGGACCTGAACCACGAAATGGATTTTCCCCGAACTTCGGGGGAAAATTCGTTTTTCGGGTTAGTGCAGGGGGAGGGGCACATTTATTTAAAAAAACAAAACAAAACAAGCCACCCCAACCCTTCACATTTACTGTATTACAACCCCCCCCCCCCCACCAACCCGATCCCTCCCCAAGACTTACTAAAAGCCCTGGTGGTCCAGCAGGGGTCTGGGAGCGATCTCCTGCACTCGGGCCGTCGGCTGCCAGTATTCAAAATGGCGCCGATAGCCTTTGCCCTTACTATGTCACAGGGGCTACCGGTGCCATTAGTCGGCCCCTGCCACATAGTAGGAGCACAAGATGGCACCGGCCGTCCATTGCTCCTACCATGTGACAGGGGCTGACCAATGGCACCAGTAGCCCCTGTGACATTGTAAGGGCAAAGGGTCATCGGCGCCATTTTGATTTGCAGCAGGCCCGACAGCCTGACGGCACGGAGGGAGAGATCGCTCGAGGGACCCCGCTGGACCACCAGGGCTTTTAGTAAGTCTTGGAGAGGGATCGGGATGGTGTGTGTGTGTGGGGGGGGGGGGGGTTGTAAGAAAGTAATCAAAGGGTTGGGGTGGTTTTTTTTCCGATTCGGTTGGTTTTTTTTAAATTTGTTTTTCCGGTTTCGGGTTTGGGTTCCAGCTTCGGTTTTTCCGGATAATGATCCGTGGGAAAACTTGTTTTCCCACGAACCGCCCGAACTGAAACCCGACCTGAGCCAGAAAAACGAAGCTCATCTCTATTCAAAACTGGCCGATTAAGTAATTTAGCTGGTAAGAACTTATCTGTCTAAGTTACGATGTATATTCAGTGGCATGGCTATGCCGCTGATTATGCATTTATAATTGAGCGCTTAGCCATATAAGTCTAACTAGCTAAGTTTAGACCTGCTCTATGGCACATCTAAGTTAGCTGAACAACTTATGTGGTTGTCCAAATATTGGCAATTAGCCGGAGTGATAAGTAATTCTGTTACCTGAACTTCGGTATAAAAAAAGTTATAAACAAACAAATAAATAAATAAATAAGTAAGTTGTGCAGCTAACTCACTCAGCCCACTTTTCGCCCATATCTTATGTGGCTTACTTTTTAGCTGTATAAGGGACTTATATAGGCAAGCAGTGGCTTCTGAACATGGCTGCTTATTCAGCAGCCGCACTTAGCCACATAAGTCCTGTTTACCTGGTTAAAGAGCATCGAGCACACTTTGAATATTGGGCCCATACTTTTTAAAATCAAAAAGTTTGTTCGTCTCAGTCCCAACTAAGTCCACCCCCTGGAAAGCCCCTTGCTATGTATTTAGTGTTTATGTGTGTCGTCCTCTCTTCAGTTTAGTACCAGAATAAAGAGGCCACACAGTTCCCAGGGCCAATTTCACTGTCCCAGACCTCTCTGTTCGCCACACTGTTAACCACTGGGGTGCTGAGGAGGACAAGCCTCCGGGGCCATGGGTGCACGCTAGGTGGGGATCAATACACAATCTCTCCAGTTCCACTTGACCTTTCTCACAAGGGCACTCATGCTAGCAGATCCTAATAGGCTGGTTCTCCGAGTCAGAAAGAGCAGGCAAAATGGTTGAAGAGGTGTTCAAATACGTTCGTAAAAACTTGATCAAAGATAAATAGAAAAATCACAAAAAAATACAAAATAAAAATCTCTTAATAGAGGTGGAATGAAACTCCAAGTGCCTTAATCTCTTTCTCTTGCTCCAACTCTGACTCGGTGTTCCTTCCTGGTGGCACGAAAGTAAGAAAAGTCTCTTCCCCAAAAAGCGTGGCGGTAAAAAACTTTCTCCCATCCAAGAATAAAGAAAAAGTTCAGCAAAACACAGTTCTTACTTCTTGGAAAATACAGTCTCCACGTGAACTGTTTGCAGGGCAAAATGGCACCCAATCCCAATCCTAATCCCCTCAGGCAAGGGGTAACCATCTTCCTGAGCTGAGAGCAGGTCAAAAGAAAACTAGCTCTCTCAAAAGGCAAAAACTCTCTTCATCTCTTCTCCTCTCACAGTTCCTCTTCCAGGGCTGGCAAACATGGCAAAGACCAAGCCCTTTGAAGTAGGCTGTGGGGCCAGAATTTGGGAACCACCAAAATCACCCCTCTTCATATCCTCAATCCTGGGTGGGGAAAAGCCTTAGCGGTGGTCTTAGAAATGGAAAAACCCTCTCCCTAGAGCTGGCCAGGGGCAAACAAGCGGTAAGGGAACAAAGTACCCCTTACGTGTGCTGTTTTCTAAAGCACTTCTAATTTTTCTCTCTCTTCCGTTACCCGCAGAAGTCCCTTTGAAAATTATCCTCCCTGTGTCTCAACTGTGATGAAAAATCTTTCTTCCTCCCCCATCTGGCACGATGAGCTAACTTGAGCCACCTAGCACTGAATATCCAAAGTTCTCACACTAAAATCCAAGATGGCTCTCTTACAAGAAAAACAACAGCTGAGGAGAGGGAAACTAGGTGAACCTACTCTGGCCCAGAAAGTTCAGATTTGTTATTAGACCTGGCTTAGAATTCCAGACTGGAGTGAGCTGTGCACCAGCATCTGACTCACCTATTCTCTCCTAACCAGAGCTAAGGAATGCCAACGGACATTTTCTATACAGGTTTAGAAAGAAAAAGAACCAGCCTGCAGTTCTCAGTTGATCTTGGCCAGAGCAGACATGGTATGACCAACCTCAAGGCAAATGGGTACTGGTTTCTGTAAAATCACCAGAGAGATTTAAATTTGGTTTTCAGACAATTAGTAGATTGAAAACCTCTAATTTTGGAAATCATGAGTGTTCATTTTCCTATAAAATAAATAATGGAAACCATATGTAGAACCTTAGCCCAATCCTTCTTCCTTGTACCCATGCCAGAGGCTGCTGGGGTATGCCTCAGAAGTATATATTTAGACATATGACCTTCCCTTTCCAACGAGACTTCAAGCACACCATGCACTTGTCTTCTCCTAAATCATGCCATAATTTGAAGTGCTGTGCATTGTACCTCTTACTGATTTTTAAGAGCATTTCTGTGTCCCGGTTCGGGTGAGTGGTCCTGTCAGCCTGTCTGGCATATAATAATACTCAGAGACAATAAGAGAAACCGCATAAAACACCGCTTAACTCGTTATAAAGCACCTAAGAAATGTAAATTTGCAGATACTTTGTAATCTTTGCTTTATATAGAAATATGGGACATTTTCCCTCTAACCACACAGTAGAATCGGTCCCCCTGTTTCCTTTGAGGTGAATTTTAAGACCTGCGTGCATGCAAACATGGGCGCGTGATTGCCAGCTTGCGCACACAGACGCGGTGATTTTATAACTCACACGAGTAGATGCTGGTATACGTGCGCCTGTTATAAAACCGGCTATACCCACGTACATGTGCGCACGACTTTATATTGACACGTGCACGTGCGTACAAATGCCACCTCGATCGCGTAAGTGCGAGGGCCTCTGGCTAACTTGCCTCCCTTTTACCCTGTTAGCCCCGACCCTTAAAACCCCACTGGCTAGTCTAGTTTTTTTTATGTTTTTACTTACATGCCATCCATAGCAGAAGTAAAGGTACGTGGTAGGGGACCCTGGCGCGTGTGTGTGCGTGTAAATACTTGTGCACAGACCTCATGTTACAACCTCGGCCTGCCCACGCCCCGCCCAGACCCACCATTCCCCGCCCCTTTTGAACTTTATGATGTGTGCACATATCAGGAGAGATTCGCAGGTACTTGCACGGGTTTTTTAAATCCGCGCGGTGTCCGCCGGGCCAAGCCGCGTGCGTATCTTCTGGCTTTGGCGCGCGTAGGGGGTTTTAAAATCGACCAGTAAGTGTGCGCCAGCACTGTAGCCGGAAAAAACGTTAAGGGGGTGTAAATATGAAGTCAATCAGGTGCTTGGATTAACTGTAAGAATGAACTCAGAAACGCAGCAATCGCTGCGTCAGGGAAGCGAGGTCTTCTTTCCATTCACAATCATTCGCCTACGCTAGCTACATTACAGGCATGCATTATTGGTTGCACTAGGAAATTCCAGTGCAAACAATGTTATGGATGAATTATTGTCTCAAGGTTGTAGGAGTATTTAATGCATTTATTTACTGTGTTCTGTAATCTTTATTATAAATTTATAGCTATTGGATGTGATATTTATTACTGCATAAACAGTGTTTCCATATGCACACTGGAGTGGAAAAACACCAGTGGAGTGGATGCATTATCCCGAGCATGACCTATTGATTTTTCTTTCCTCCTGCTCCTTTGGGCTTCCAGCTCAGTCAGAACCGGCCCCCTTTGGGCTATGATGCCATAAGCCTTTGTTTACAACTGCCCAGGGCTTTCTCCCCATTATTTAATGCCCCCCCCCCCCCCATCCCCAACTAATCCAGCCATCGTGATCATAATCCTTAGCCAGGGGCCACAGCTCTTTTCCTGACCAGTAGGTGTCGCTGTTACGCAATGGCTGGAATTCCCTTCCTGTCCCCAAGCCCTGGGACAGTGACTACTGCCTCTACAGCACCCCAGCACTAGTTGGTTCAAGGAGCATAAGCCAGGCTTGGCAGTTGAACCTAGCTCTGCCAATGAGTAGTCAAGCCAGCCCCTTATGACTTTTCTTAAAAGCCTCACACAGGTTTACACAAAAATGGCACGTTTTGTCCTCTTAACATACATAAATGAATTTTTAATGATGATTCTAGGCCAACTCCAGTCCTCAGGAGCCACAAACAGGCCTGGTTTTCAGGATATCCACAGTGAATAGGCATGACAAAGATTTATTTATTTTGATTTATTTGAAATTCTTATATTCCGTCTTGTTTCCACAATCAGTTCAGCACAGTTTACAAAAGATAATAATAAAACCGTAAAAACAGTCATAGCACATAAACAACAATTTTGATAGCTGCATGCACTGCCTCCATCGTATGGAAATATATCTCATGCATAGTCGTTATGGATCTCCTGCTAATAATGGCCTGGTTGAGGACTGAAGTTGGCCACCCCTGGTCTAGACAGTTCAGGAAGAAGTCAAATATGTGAATAAATCCAGGACCCTGGTCAGGAAGATCCTTTGAGAATGCTATGAAGTAAGTGCAAAGCACAAATCAGTGAGTGAAAAGAAATCTGTAATAGTTTCACGGCAAGATATAATTGTCAGTAAAAATATCCATTGTATACTACAGCTCATGTATATTAAGCACTTTTCTATGAACCTATCATAGAGCTCTGTGTACTAAGAATGTTTCCTTCAGACACAACAAGGGAAGGAGACCTTTAATACAGAATTTTCCAAATCTGTTCCCACTGAGCCCACAGCCAGTCGGTTTTTCAAGATACCCAGAATGAACATGTATGAGATAAACTGGGATCCACTGGGTCTCTAATTTAGCTCTTGCGTATTCTTTGTAGACATTCTGGAAACCCGACAGGCTGTGAGGGCCTGAGAACAGGTATGTAATGCCCTGCTTTGGTGCATGGGTCCCCATTACTGACAGATCCTCAGCAGTAGGACTTGCTTCCTTATTTAAATCCCATTTATATTACGGACTCATCTCTTAGCCTCATTACTGTCCTGCATTATAAAATGTATGCTGTAACCGTATCCACAGAAGTAAACTAATTCATCTCCAAAGTCAAAAAAATTCTATGCCGCCAGACTCAGTTGTGAAATTGTTGGGAAGTCAAAATGATCAAACCCACAGAGATCAATATTTAGCTGCTAGCTGGCTGAGCAGATTAGCCTGCTAAACATATCTGGATAACTGGTCCAGGATGTTCAGTGGTGTGGCTGCGCTGCTGAATAAACCCGGCTATCTAAGAGCCAGATAAGTTTATCCGGCTAACTTTAGACCTGTTTTATAATAGGTCTAACTTATCCAGCTAGCTTAGCCAGATAAGGATGAATATCAGCACTTAGCTGAATAACTAGCTCTACCTGGAGCACCTCCATCTCACCCCTCGCTTAACCAGCTATATAGCCAGATAAACACATATCCAGCTAAGAAGCGGCTGCTGAATGCAGCTAAAGATTGAAAGCATGCCCGGTCTGAACTTATCCAGGCAAAGTGATGCTGAATATTGAACTTACAATTTTTAAAGAAATGACAAATTCTAAATGTTTATAGATAAATAAATAATTCTACTGCTTTACCCTTTTAATATGGAAAGGTTTTCATACATCCAGATTATGGGTGACTGAAACACTTGCTTTCATGGCTAATTTCTTACTGCTCAGGTCTGCTGAATTCCCCACCTGCTGGTAAAGACTCTCTGTAGTATCATTGCACAGTTTACAAGCGATGAGTGAGCCCCTTCAATTTTGTTTTAACAGCATCAAAGACATGCTGATGACTCAAGCGGACCGTTTCAATCAGGAAGAGGTGAGCACCCAGCATTTAAGGTCCGGCCAGTGTTGGTTACCAGCGAGTTCTCTCTTCTTATGTTGGACTTGGATTCCCACTTCCAGAGCTTTCCAAGATTTAGGGTCTGACTTGTCCAGGTCTTTTCCCATTGACACAGAATGGAGGAAACCCTTGCTAAATCAGCCCCGTCATCAGTTGCTCATCAGTGCATTTTAAATGACGAAAATGAAACGTCACGATAATCCCTTCTAACTCATGCATCCTTTTTCTGTTCTCTTCTGAGTTCCTTCTGATTTCCTCTTCTCCAGTTACTCTCTCTCTCTCTCCCTTCCTCTCCCAGTTCTTTCTTTTCCAGGTGTCTCTGTCTTCTTTTTCAGTTCTGTTTGTCTCCCTTTTCCTACACCCCTCACCATCCCTATCACAGTTCTTTCCTGCTGCTCCTCTGGCTAGGACTGCTCTTTTTTATTTTTTTTTCCTCCTGGCATGTCCCTGCTGTGATTCTCTCACTCCTCAACTCAGTCACAGTATCCTAGTCAGGTTCTGGCATCAGAACGATACAGAAACGACTTTTTTTATAATCTTTGTAGCAGGAGAATAATATCAGACATGAATTTTTCTCTATATGATGCTGCATATATATTATCATGATAGTTTTATTCTGTTTGGAGATGTCTTCTATGTGGAACATGAGTGTTTCCTCTTTAGATATTAGGCAGAGCACTCAAATTTGTCTATGAAGTGACTTTATGCATGTTGGTGGGGGAGAGAAGAATGCAGGGGGTGATGTCCCCCATTCTGTTCTATATGATGGTGATTTCAGGTGGGTATAAAACTATTGAGAAAAGCTCTTTTGGAAAAGAAAATATGACCCAACCAATCTCTCACCCAATCTGAGTTGAAAACTGGTTGGGTAAAGAACCGGACTGGATTCTGTAAAGATTTCAGAAAGGCAGGGTTTGGGTTGTGATCTCTTTGGTAGAGGCTTTGGGTTGGGTTGGGCTGGGTTTGAAGATTTTGTTTTTGGGGAAGGGGGGGGATACTGAACTCTCGCAGATTGTAATGCTGTCTGGAGCAGGTCCATGCAAGTTCTCAGCCACATAAAACTGTTTGTTTTTCTTTGCAGGTCACCCAGATGTTCAATGCGTTCCCCCCAGATGTTTCAGGCAACCTTGACTACAAGACCCTGTGTCATGTCATCACACATGGTGAGGAGAAGGAAGGGGAGTAGCATTCCCTTGAAGAGATCCCTAGTGGAAGCACAGAACTCTTGTATGGCAGACACGAGGGGAGTAAACCCACAGCATTTGAACTCCAGTGGGTCTTCAAGCAAAACTGTATGATTGGAAATCAGGTTCATATGATATTTAGAAAGTGCTTTTAAGTCATTTTCCACTCACTGCATATGCAATGTTGTTTTTTTTTCATGAAGTCTTCTAATGAATGGAAACTTTTGATTTATTGATGGTTCTCATATCCACCAGATGGAGGGCAGTGCAGTATTGCTAGAGCTGAAGCTTGTGTCTTCCTTGCATGACCTCTGTGTTCTGGCCTCCAAATGTCATGGCATCAGAGACAGCGTTTTGTAAATAAATCATTCATGACACAAATGAAAGTGTAAATAAAAGTGACTTTTTGTGAACATGAATATTGTTTGTCCTTTTTTTCCCCATATGGCATGATTGCCTTCATACTGAATATTTGTGCAGATGGATCATTTTCAGGCAGTGTTGATAGTAAAAGACCAGAATTATGGATACAAAGACATTTCCAGCATATATTTGTAATAAATTGGATGGCTCTTATAGAGGGGGTATGCATTATCGATCATTATACCCCAGGATATCTGAAAATCTATCATTACATCTCACTGGAAGACCTATGTATTCAAACCTGTTATATGCTTCTAGACTAATTGAGAATGATGCATCCCTAAGTCATTGAGCCAGAAATATCATCTTTAGTCCGCAGGTCTCCAAGTTGGGTCTAGAAGAACTCTTTATCCTAAGAAGCGTAAAGTGAACTATCAGCAAAATAGTTCCATGTTCTTGGAACCAGACCGGCTCTCTGATTTCTTAAAGAATCATCAACAAGAGTTTAGAGAGCGGATGTTTGAATCAATATCACTGTTAGAAGACTGAGGCTTTTTTTTGTCCCGAGTCTGGTTTAGTCCTACTGGCATTAGGCATTTACTATTTTCCTTTATTTTGAAACTTGGAATTCTTCAAATTGTGGTCTTTTCTTTTACGATGGGTTCATATTATTGTATATTTTATTTTATTCATGTGCCTAACTTCACTGTATTTTTTTCAAAATGCTTAATAAATAACAAGCAAAAATAAAATAAAAAAATTCCTGATTTGGATACAATGTTTAGTTGCCACCTTTTTTTTAAAGCATTTCTGTCACATTTTTGGAAACCTCCAAAACTTGTACTACATATAACAGGAGGGGCATATCTCCAACACAAAGGGCCTGATTTGTTAAGAGTTTTCTCCCATTCTGTGCCAATGGGAAAAATGCTTGGGCTGATTTTCAAAGCCCCAAAGAGCGACTATCTTAACCAATCAGATTCTGGCTGGCCTGGCTGGTTAGGTTTAGGCCTGCCAGTTAGTGGTTTGGGCATTAGCCAGTTAAGTACTCTCCCCATCCCAGGAACACCTCCAGGGTCCTCCCACTTCTAGAGCAGCTAAATCTTGCCGCTTAATGAAACTAGGCCTGGCACTGCTGCAAGATCTAGACAGATTAATAACTCCCTAGTAGGATAGATCCTGCTGAAAACCCAACCCTTAGTGGATCAGACCCCAAGATGCATTTGATGACATTTTCACTAGAATTTTCAGTTTCTTAGCATTCAAACAGGTGGATCCAGAACCAGTGGGTAATGCACCTCTACCAGCAGATGGAGACGGAGCAAAGCTGATGTCACGGTATATATACCCCTGCGCTGACACCAGCCTGCCAGTATTCTCCATGTCCAGCAGATGGTGGACTTACATCTCTCTATTGGGGAGTGCTTAAAGTTTTAAAAGGAGAAAAGGAGAAGGAAATTTATTTGCCCTGCTCTCCTATGGTAATACTTTATGGTCCCCCCCTCAGTTGAGAATTCCTGAGGTGATATCTTTGGATCCCCCCTGAGATGAGTGCCTTGGTCCAGTAGCTGGTTTTCAGCCGGTTTGGACTTAGCTGTAAAAAAACCCCAAAACCAAAAAAAACAGCTGAAAGACAAGCGGGTACAGGAAGCCGAGCGCAGCGGTGAAGGTGTTTGCCTTTTGCCCCTGCAGCTGGAGACCGACTCTGTACTGGGCTGGGACGGGCTGAGCTTGGGTAAGGAATTTAAAAAAAGGGTAGGAAGGGAGTTTTGTAAAGATTCCTCCTCCCTCTGGTCTCCATGCTTGGAGTGTCGTCCGATGTTCGTTCCCATCTCTGGGAGAGCTTAGGGGATGTGGGCAGCCTGACAGGTTGAGCAGCCTTTTGGCTAGGCCCTGCACTCAGGCTTTTCTTGTTTGCCGCGTGGTAGGCCGCAGCAGTGTTTTGCATGTTTTTTTCTGAGTGTTAGACTGCCCTCTTCAGTTTCCTTCGGTTAGTACTAACGCATCCGGCTGTGCATCCAGTTGTGCATCCAGTTTGTGCGCCTAGTTGAATGCCTAATTGGACACCTGGTTGGGCATCCAGTTGGTTAGGGGCATCTATCTGGGCATTCACATGCATGTGCTTATCTGCTCAAACAATCCAAGCAGCCTTGTGGGAGCTCAGTTTTTGGATGCTCATCGAGGCACAGGTTACGTGCCTAATTTTTGGGCACCTATTTTTTTTGCAGTGTGACTACAGCTAGACGCCCACTCTTCAGATGCCTGTTAGAGCGTACTGACAAACTGATGGCGCCAATAGCAAAGAAACCTAAGCGACTTACCCTCTGTGATGCTTGTCATATTCGGGCATCTCAGCCTGGCATTCCCTCTAACTTGTGTCAGCGCTGCTTGGAGGCTCAGGGGGAATTGCCTTCATCTGATTTTACTAAACCTGGTTCTTCCTAGCCTGATGCGGGATTGAAAAAAGAGCTGCCAGAAGGGTCACTTGACTTTTGAGCTCCCCGAACTGGTTTATCAGTGGGGGAAGGTAGTTCAGTGGGCACAGGACAGATGCCCCTTGGTTTTGTTATGGATCCCTCTGCCTTTTCTTGGGTAGAATTTTTTTTAAGGACTGCAGTCCTTTCTTCAGGCGCAGTCCTCAGCCCTGACCAATCTTATCAGGTTAGAGTCACAGGCAGCGAAATCCCACATACCTGGTGCTGTGGGTAAGTGTCGGAGTACGCCTAGATCTGCTGGCAGTCTTCCTGATAGGGACCCAGATGGCACAGATGATGAAGCCAATCCTTATCCCTGGAGGATGGGGAAATTATTCTGGGATTGGAGCCATATAGAACTATGTTGCGGTTCTTCCATAGAGATGAGTTACCAGCTCTGATTTTCCAGACATTGAAGATTCTGGGAGTTCTGGGGACTGAATCTATGTCTGAGCCAAAGAAAGATCCCATTTTGATTTCTTTGTGTAATGCCTCATGTTTCTTCCCTAGTATGGAGGCCATTCAAGAACTGATTGATCTTGAATGGGGTGCCTTAGAAGCTGATTTCAAAGGGGAACAAGTCTTGGAAGGACTGTACCCCTTGGATCCAGCTGCAAGAGAGCAATTGCACTTTCTGAAAGTGGATGCAGTTGTTTGTGCTGTTACCAAGTGGATGACTATTCCCGTAGAAGGGGGAGTGGCCTTGAAGGATGCACAGGATAGGAGAATTGAGGCTATCATTAAGCAGGCCTTTGAAGCAATGACAATGAATTTGCAGATAGCTTCTTGTTGTTCTTTGGTGGCTCACTCTTGTTTTCTTCTCTCTCAGGAAGTCGATTAATTTGGTGTGAATTCCAGGGCAGTGATGGAACCAGCAGCCACCTTTTTGGCAGATACAAGCTGCCATTTAGTTGCACTTCAGCCAGAGGGGTGGCTTCAGTAATAGTGGCCAGGCATCAGTTATGGATGAGAAATTGGTCAGCCAATGCAACCTCCAAGTCTAACCTTACGAAGTTGACCTTTAAAGGCTCACTCTTGTTTGAGAGCAAGCTGGAGGAAATGGCCAATAAATGGGGTGAGTCCCAAGTTCCTCAGTTGCCAGAGGATAAGAAACAGACACTGCGCTCCTTTAGCATGAGAGGTCGTACTAGGGGATCCAAACATTTTTAACCCTACAGAGGAGCGGCCTTTCAGAGGGCTCGACCTTTGGGTAGGTCTTAGTCCGTTCATCCCAGGCAGTCCAGATGGGGTGCAGGCTTGGGTACTGGAGCCCCTTGAGCCTCCCAATGAAGGTATGCCGACCCACCCCCAGGAACAGGAGATGGGGGGGGGGGGTCGTCTCTCTCTCTTTTATCAGAGGTGGGTTGAAATCACATTAGACCAGTGCATTCTAGAGGTGATACGAGATGGCTATGTGTTGGAAGTCCACAGTATTCCTTGGGATGTATTCATGGTGTCTCCCTGCAACTCTCTGCAGAAGAAATGGGCAGTGGAGTGTATATTGTCAAAACTCCTCAGTCTGCGGCTGTGGTTCCATTGCCTACATCTCAAGAAAATTGGGGCCGATATTTCATTTATTTTATTGTGCCCAAGAAGGAAGGCTCTTTTTGTCTCATCCTGGATCTCAAGGGGGTCAACCATCATTTGCGGGTGACTCGTTTTCGCATGGAAACCTTGTGCTCGGTAATAATGGGAGTACAGTTGGGGGAGTTTCTGACATCTCTGGATTTGTCCGAGATATACATGCATATTCCCATCTGGCTAAAGCATCAATGATTTCTGCGTTTTGCAGTTATGGGGCGTCATTATCTGTTTTGAGCACTACCTTTTGGTTTGGCCTCTGCACCCAGAACTTTTTCCAAGGTTATGGTGGTGGTGGTGGCGGTGGAGGAGTTGAGAAAGGATGGGATCCTGGTACACCTGTACTTGGACAAATGGCTGATTTGGGCCAAGAGTCTGGAAGACAGCCTCTGGGTTTCGCGCAAGGTGATCTCCTTGTTGTAGGAGAAAGAGCAATCTTCAGCCATCACAGTTGCTAGAGTATCTCAGTGTTCAGTTCGACAAGAAACAGGACAGGGTGTTCCTGCTGGAGGGCCGTATTCAGAAGTTGATAGTGCAGATGCATCTACCGAAGAGCATAATATGCCCAATAATGTGGTCCTATCTACAAGTGCTCGGATTGATGGCAGTGACCCTAGAGGTGGTGCCGAGAGTGAGGATGCATATGTGTCCTCTTCAGCACACTCTGCTGTCTTGTTGGAGCCCACAGTCTCAGGACTATTTGATTCGGCTTCACCTACTGAAAGAGGTCTGCCTTCACCTGCAGTGGTAGTTAAAAGCAGATCATCTAAGAAAGGGGGTTTCTCTAAGATCATCGGACTGGCTAGTACTCACGACAGATGCAAGCCTCCAGGGTTGGGGAGCTCACTTTCAGGAGCTGAGCGTGCAAGGGCACTGGAGTGCAGCAGAGTCTTTCTGGAACATCAATTAGCTGGAAACCCGAGTGGTTCAGTTGGCATACTTGCAATACGGTGACCAATTGCTGGGTCGAGCGGTCTGGATAATGTTGGACAATGTAATGATAGTGGCTTACATCAATCGGCAGAGAGGAACCAAGAGCCAGCAAGTGTCGCAGGAAATAGCCCAACTTATGGAATGGGCAGAAGTGCATCTTCAGGAGATCTCAGCCTCACACATTGCAGGAAAAGACAATGTAAGAGCACTTTTTCTCAACAGACAAAATCTGGATCCAGGAAAATGGAGATTGTCAAACAAGGAATTTCAACTAATAGTGGATCACTGGGGTCTTCCATTTCTGGACCTGCTGGGGAGTTCTTGCGATGTGAAGGTTCCTCGCTTCTTCAGTCGCAGGAGAGATCCAAAGTCCTTAGGCATTGATGTCCTTGTCCTGGAGTGGCCGGAGGGCAAGCTGCTGTATGCTTTTCCCTCATGGCCTATGTTGGGCAGAATGATTCGGAAGATCGAGAGTCACAGGAGGATGGTGCTTCTGGTGGCACCAGATTGGCCCAGGAGACTGTGGTATGCAGATTTGTGAAGGCTCCTGGTGGACTTTCCCATCCGGTTTCCGGCACACAGGGATCTACTATGGCATGGGCCTGTTCTTCATGAAGATCTGACTAGATTTTGTCTTATGGTATGGCCCTTGAGAGGGCTTGGTTGCTGAAGTGTGGATATTCTATTGCGGTGATTGCCACTTTGCTATGAGCAAGAAAGTTCTCTACTTCTTAGCGTATAATGCGGGTTTATTGAGTGTTTGAGGCTTGGTGTGAAGATTGAAGGGTTCTTCCTTGTTCGATTAAGATCTCGCTCATTTTGGAATTTTTGCAGGATGGATTGAGTAAAGGGTTGGCCCTTAATTCATGAAAGGCCTGATTTTTAATCCCCTGCATGCAAGGAAAACGGGTTACGCGTGTGGCCGGGCCTTGTGATCGCTGCGCGCATTTTAGACGAGGCCCCCATTACTCACACAAGAGCCAGGCCTCTTCCAAGGGGTGGTCCCGAGGGTGGGGAGGGGCGGTCCATGGGGTGGGGCAGGGCGGAGCTGGAGGCTGTTGGTACAGTGGCCATTTGCTGCTGAGCTGCAGGATCCTGCGCTGGCAGCCTGCCGGCTGACGTAAATTCAAAAACAAGAAAAAAACAAAAAGGTAGGGCCTTCAAAGGGGTCGGGGAAGAGAGGGGAAGAGGGAGGGAGGGTAGGTAGGGGGGAGAGGAAAGTTCCCTCCCAGTCCGCTTCTTAATTGGAGCGGACTGGGAGGGAACTGGGGGAGGCCTGATCTCGTCGCCGTGCGTAAACTGGCAAATCTAACCCCCTGCTTGCGTCGGCCCGCATTTTATAACATGCGCACAAACATGGAGGCGGGTAGCGCGGGCACATGGAGGTGCGCACATATTTTTGAAAAATCTACCCATAAAGGGTACAGGTGGCGGCTCTTGCCTGTTTCTGAGGTCAGGTGAATGGTGGACCCTTGTCGGCTCATCCAGATGTGGCCAGTTTCTTGAAAGGAGTGAAGCATCTTCGTCCTCCTTTGTGGTTTCCTGTGCCCTTGTGGAGTCTTAATCTAGTTTTAGAGTTTTTAGCGGGCTCTACTTTTCGACTGATGCGTAACCTTTCCTTGAAGTTGCTGACCTTGAAAACGGTGTTTCTTATGGCAATTTGTTTTGCATGTCGAGTATCCAAACTGCAGGCCTTGTCTTGCCAGGAGCTGTTTCTACGAGTGACTCTGGGCGCCATACAGCTGTGTACTGTTCCTTCCTTTTAGTCAAAAGTGGTCTCGGATTTTCATTTGAATCAGTCCATTTCCCTGCTGTCTCTGGACAGGGAAAGAGGTGCGGAGGAATATTGCCTGTTATGGCCCTTGAATGTCAAGAAGCATATCTTGAAGTATTTGGAGGTTTCTAAACCTCTCAGGAAGACAGATCACCTGTTTGTTCTCCATGGTGGAAGTAAACAGGGTGAGCCGGTGTAGGGGGCTACATTAGCTGGCTGGATTAAGGAGGTGGTCACGGCCACGTATGTGGACGCTGAGCAGCCTTTTCCTAATCAGGTTAGGACTCATTCCACTAGGGCTCAGGCAGTGTCATGGGCAGAGGTTAGATTTTTGTCTGTCGTCATTGACATTTGCTGAGCTGCGATGTGGTCCTCTTTACATACCTTTTCCAGGCATTACCACCTGGATGGGCAGGCCTAGGAGGATGCAGCCTTTGCATGTGCGGTTTTGACCGGACTGTGGGCAGCCTCCCGCCCTATTCGGGAGTAGCTTTGGTACATCCCACTGGTTCTGGATCCATCTGTCTGAATTCTAAGAAAGGAGAAATTACTACTTATCTGATAATTTCCTTTTCTTTAGTGCATCCACCTTCCCGCCCTTGGCTGCTGAATGGTTGTGATATGGTCCTCCTGCGAGACTGTGTGTTCCAGGGAGTACTGGTAAGTGTCAATCCAGGCCTTAGACTAGTGTTGTTGCACTCCTTGTCTGAGCTCAGTGGTTTCCTGTTGGCTGAGTACTGGAGTGGTTGTTTGTTGATAATCAAGTTTTTGTTAGTTTGTCCACAGTTGCTTTTGCAGAGAATACTAGCAGGCTGATGTCACTGCAGGGGTATATATACTGTGACGTCAGCTTTGTTCTTTCTCCATCTGCTGGTAGAGGTGTATAACCCAGTGGTTCTGGATCCACCTGTCTGTACTAAAGAAAAGGAAATTATTAGGTAATTAGTAATTTCTCTTTTTCATCAAAAGTCTCTAGAAATCACAGGCAAGTCATAAATATATATAGAAAAGTCATGGACCCCCATGTCTACATCACCCAACACTGACCACATCTGATCCAAACTCAGATTTGTTCCGTGAAGAGACAACAATTCCAGTGTTATTTTGATTAATCAGCAACAATTTATTTCTTTTTATTTTGCTTCCAACTTCCAGATTCAAATGTAATAAGTGATGGGGCAAAAGACAAACAATCAAAATGTAATGAAGTACCCAGCAAATTTCCCATAGTTTTGGAAAACCTCTAAATTTCTTTTCGTCCTCACATATGCAGAATCAATATTGCTCACCTAAATGTATTTTTTTTAATTCAGATGTTACTTTGTGACCTGCAAGCCCACTGATCTGTGCAAATGATTGAAAAGAGAGCCCATTATCACCTTCTTATACTTAGTAAGCATCATTGCCAATGAGAGAAAGCATTTAAAACATATCTAGAACATTTTGCACCCTTTGAATAAATGCAGTAAACATAGCACAGCCAATCCGTGTCTTGTAAGGCTTTAGATCTATGAGTCAGACTTTTGAGATCTGACATCGTTCGAGACATTCAAAATGTGCACTTTCTCAAAGGAGCGTCCTATTTTTGAAATGTGGGAATGAGTTTCCTTAACCTGGTAGTGCTTGTTAAAATATGTGTTGTGAGAGAGTAAGAATGGTGTCAAGATTACAGCACGCTGTCTGTGCTATAATGAAGAACTAATTAGTAACTGAGCATGAGGTGCCTCGTCTCCTCTAATGCCATCCTCCTCAGCACGGCAGCTCTGGCCTTCCTCCCCGGTGGCAACCTGCATGTGCAGGCTGGCCCCCTTGTACAATACAGTCCAGGTATATTTCCTGTGCACGCCCCACTGATGGGCTTCTTGGGGAGGGAAGGATGAAAAATATCACAGGCCTGCAGTTACGTTTTTTTAAATTAGGGTTTAAACCGATTTTCACCTTTGCAGAAGCTGGGAACTTATTGTGAAAATCGGTTTAAACTGATAATGAATAAGTCAGTATAATACGAAAAACAATCTGAGAGACTATTTCTTTTACCACACATTCTGTACGTAGAAATCTCTGAAACCTCTAATACAAAACTTGGACAATTACCGAAGAAATAAACTGATTGACTTTTGCCCTGTCAGGCACTCAGCAGCAGAATTTTGAATTGTGCTGCAGGTGGAGGCCTCAGAATGTACTCCAAGTAAATCAGACCTCATATTCTAGTGATGTTCAGTAATAGATCTGGCACTGATGTCAAACCTAGAAAGCACTAATGTCCTCTCACTGGAAAGCAAAAAAAAAAAAAAAAGACCCGGGGTTAAGAGGAATTAGTGAGATACATTTGATTTGGAAGGATGTTACTTTACTGAGCAATGGCTTGCAAGACAAAATCCATATACTGCATTCTTAGCCAGGGAAGACATGCTCTGGTAGTTAAAGCATCGCTGTAGTCCATCAGAAATCCTGGTTCGGGAGCTCAAATCCCTACTCTGCTGCTGGCTCTGTAGTGGTACCTTGCAAACACTACCAGTTACCAGCTATTTGCAATAAAATGAATGATAATAAAATAATAGTAAAGTGAAACCAGGACATGCTGGATGCTTTTCTCAAAACAAAAGGTGCTGCGTTGTACCAGATCAGTAGAGAGCTCCAAAAAGGATTTCAGCTCATGTAAGCCATCTGCATGGAGCCAACGGGAAACTGTATTAGTTTACAGCGCTGGCAATGGAGTCCACAATCATGCTGACATTTCTTAGCTTAACCACAATTATTTAAAAATTGCACCATTAGGTTCAGTGGTGATTTCTGACAGATTGAAAGGATTGACTCTGTGCATGGAGCTACCTATGGAGATATGCAGCTTTTAGCAGTCTGCACTGTGGAGGACTCAGCCCTCTGAGCTTTCAGTAGTTGTACTTAGGTCATCCTGGTGCCTAAGGAGATGATTCCATTCAAGTCCATGGAGGTAGATTGCAAGGGCATGAGAGTGGCTGCCTTCTTAACAGAATGCCAACTATACAGTAAGGAAAGAGATCAGGGCCATTGCTACTGGGCATGCAAACTTGTACCTTTGCAGGGGGCAGCAACTTCTTGGGGGTGGCCAAGAACAGCAGCAGTCACAGCACAAAAACGCAGGCCCTGACAGCACTCGAACTCAAAGAACTGTGAGTGTTTTAAATCACTTCATCATCACATCTACCAAGTGTATAACTGGACAGCCATACTGCTGTATGTCATGTTTTTCGCCATTTAGTGCTTCGTTTATTTTTGTGTTTAAGGTTTTATAATGTTTAAGTTGTTTGACTTCTTTTGTGTCTGCGCCTCTGACCGGACCCCGAGCCGGTAACTTTCAGTGCTGCTTCTGTTCCCAGGGGCTTAGGGAACGAGGTTAACTCCCCCCCTGGAAAGGGAGTGCGTGGACGCTTCTTCCTCTCCTCCCTCTGCTAGCAACAGTGGCTGGAGATGGAAGTGTTTAATAAACTGTAATGCTTCTTTTATTAACTCGGCCTTTCTACTCTAAGACCCCAGAACCTTTTCTTTTGCTCTGCTTCCTAATTGCAGCAATTTGAGAGGCTTCCCAGGAGATGTGAAGCATTTTAAGTGTTCGCCCCCCCCCCCCCAAAAAAAAACCCCAAAACCCTCCCAGCCTCCTATGCTGGTTTATATTACAACAGCCTTGTAAAGGAACCACTTTGATTGCTCACAGAGCCACCAAGGCTTGTTGCTGCTGAAAAACTGGCAAACCTGGAGGGAGGTGAGAGAGACAGAAAGGGTGCAGGGGAAGGAAGGGAGAAGGGCAGAGAGGAGTCGCTGCTGAAGGCAGGGAACTGCAAGGGAGGGTGGGAGGGAGGAGAAGTGTGTGTGTGTGGATGTGTGTAGGTGGGGGTCGGGAAAAATTAGGAAGATTGGGAGGAGGGTCCAGGAGTGTTTTTTTCTTCTCCAATGGGACTGACATTTTTTTCTGTTTTGTTTGTTTGTTTGTTTTCTTCATTTTTTTAATTTCATTGTTTGTTTTTGTTTTAAATAAATGAAAAGAAAGAAAGCAAACAAATGAAACAAAAAAAGACAAACCCCCCCCCAAAATGAAAACCAAAAGAAAATGAGAAAAATGTCCGTGCACACCCGTACTTTTCAGAATGTCTACAGTAACATGCATGAGATAGATTTGCCTGCCATAGAGGAAGCACATGCAGATCTGTCTCATGCATGTTCACTGTGTACGTCCTGCAAAAAATAGGCTGGCTAGGTGTTCCTCTAGGATCAGATTGGAGACCACTGGTCTAGCTGCTTGTTGCTTTCCAGGATTTCACAGTGGAGGTCTGTACTGAAGAATCCTCCTGGTGTTTTCTATGTCAGCATGTCCTGCCCTCTTTAAAGAGATCTCATTCATCTCTGTGGCAGAAGAGTGAAACCAGCTTCTGTAGATACAATAAGAGCCTGCAGGGATTTTCCGTGCTTCTCATAAGATGCTGGCGTCTTTGGGCTTGTATGATTATAATTACTGTCTATTGAAGCACAGCCCCAGTTTGAAAGAAGATAGTTAGAGCAATAGTTTGATCGCTAAAGAAAAGGGCAGGGAGAGAAGAGGGAAAAAAAGGTCTCCATTTGCCTTGAAATAGAAACATACCGTTCCATGTTCTGACACACCATATACTTAAGTGATTAAGAAACAAAGGAGGCTTTAAAAAAAATGTTCATTTTCAAAAGTAAGCCTAAAAGGATTCTGCAGCAAACCATCGATGAATCTTTTCTTATGGATATTCTTGTTGTAAAGTACTCCGAGAGTTTTGCTTATGGTGCAGTATATACATTTTTAAACGAGTAAGTAAGTATATAAAGGACTCCCACGAGATAATCAAGGGGAATATTTTCAGTGAATGTAGAGCTAATTTTCCATGAGGTCACTCAAGAACATGACGTAGTATCATGGGCATTCCATGCAAAGCAAGGAGCACTGGCTTGTGGGTATCTTAGCTGTATCCCATGAGTTTCTTTGCACTGCTAACATCTTAACAGATTATTATTTTTTAAACTGTGATATAATTAGGAACCTTCAAACATTGCTGCACCTTCAAATCCACTGGTGCTTTATAACTGCTAAATGAGAAATGATTCTTGGAGCTTTTCATGAGATTTTAAGTCAGCGATGGTAAACCCCTGGCACAAACGGACTGATTCACACTAAAACATTTTTAAGCATGCATGTGATTATTTTTTTTTAGCATGCGTGCTGCACTTGTGATTGATCTGTTATTCATTAAGACAGGGAAGAGCAAACCTGTTTATGCAATTAGTTGGGGGTCCCCCAACAGCCACCAGTGTCTTAAAGCTCCCCATTTTGTTTCTTTTTACGTTGCTGAAAGCAGTTACCTCACACATGCATACACACAGACACAAAGAGAGGCAGACACCCCGTACCAGACCCAGAGATATACCTTATACCCAGACAGTCAGGAGACCCCCACACCCAGACAGACACAGGGAGAAACAAATACCTCATATCTAGACAGATACAGACATTCCACATCCAGACCGACAGAGAGCGAAACACATACCCAGACAAACATAGAGCGACAGAGGTACCCCACACCCAGACACAGAGACACAGACAAACCATTCCTAGATAGAAAAACATAGACAGACATACCACCCCCAGCCAGACACGGGCACACCACAGAGAGACACAGGCACACCACAGACACAGGCACACAGGCACACAGACAGACACAGAGAGACACAGGCACACCACAGACACAGGCACACCACAGACAGACACAGAGAGACACAGGCACACCACAGACACAGGCACACTACAGACAGACACAGAGAGACACAGGCACACCACAGACACAGGCACACCACAGACAGACACAGAGAGACACAGGCACACCACAGACACAGGCACACCACAGACAGACACATAGAGACACAGGCACACCACAGACACAGGCACAGGCACACCACAGACAGACACAGAGAGACACAGGCATACCACAGACACAGGCACACCACAGACAGACACAGAGAGACACAGGCACACCACAGACACAGGCACACCACAGACAGTCACAGAGAGACACAGGCACACCACAGACACAGGCACACCACAGACAGACACAGAGAGACACAGGCACACCACAGACACAGGCACACCACAGACAGACACAGAGAGACACAGGCACACCACAGACACAGGCACACCACAGACAGACACAGAGAGACACAGGCACACCACAGAAACAGGCACACCACAGACAGACATAGAGAGAGGCATAGGCAGACGGAGCACAACACACACAGAGACAAAGACCACAGCACACCAGACAAACACAGAGACACACTCCACATCATGCACAGGCTACACATCACAATGGTAAGAACTGGAAAAATGTTTTAAAAACTTGGGTGCCAGCCAAAGTTTTTAGGCACTGACAAAAACTCCATCCCACCCTGCCCAACATTTATGTGTTGCTTTTTTACTATGTTCACACATTTTTTCTGTTTTTCTCTCTCTCTTTTTGTATTTTTTTCTTGTTTGCTAATCATTTTTATTTTCTCGTGTTTTGATTTGCCTATTTAATTTTTTTACACTTTTTGCCATTATGCTATGCTCCCTTCCCACCTCCTCCCTTTCTTCCCTCCAACTCCTCCCTGGCCCTCTTTGCCAATTCCCCTCCCTACCTCGCCATTTCTTTTCCGCTGAGCGGGCAACAGCAGTGATCTCCCTCCCAGGGTAAGGACCTGGCAGCAGCAGGAACTCTTCCCTGGCTGAGGCCTGAAGGTGGCAGCTCTACCTGGGTTCCGGAATACCGCAGTGGCTCCTCCCATGTCCCATTCTGCAGCAGATTAAGTGGCTCCCCCACCCACCAGGCCCACAACAGCAGAAGCAGCTCCTCTCCCTGGTCCACCCAAAGAGATGCATGGTTAAGCTGGGGCATGCTTACTATGATGTCACTATGTTCTGGCACTTCTATCCCTCCTGAGCTTGCAGTGCCTCCATGGCAGCCAGATTCGACAGCTAGGCCATTTTTTCTTCCTTGATTGGGTAGCCAGTGTGCCCCCTTCAGGATTGTGCCCTCCAGTTTGCTCATCCCTGCATTAAGACTATGATTGGCAGATTGCGTTACCACTAATATACCAAGTGTCAAAGTTTTGTAACGTGCATGCCAAAAGTTGACCATGCATGCTAATGGGAAATTAATAATTGAGCAGTAGCATGTGCGACATGTTATTTACCATCTGTGCACTATGTTGCTCATGTACAGTGCAGCTTTTCTCCTGGCTTCAAAACCACATAAAAGGGAGGCTAGCACATGCTTTGGTTTGCAGAGAGGAAAAAGCAACTGGGCCCCGGGCATGGAGGCAAAGAATTAATTGACAGAGAAGGTGTTGCACACCCCGTTCACGTCCGGCCCACTCACAGGCCTGCTCACCTCTCTGGCTCCTCTGCAGGTCCAGGGTTGGCCTCCCTAGCAGCAGCCGCAAGCTCTTCCAGGCCCTGGCGTCCTGCGGCGGCGGTCGCTGGGCCTTCCACTGTGCACCAGGCCTCATGCCGGAGTTCGGCGCCTTCCGTGGCATTGGCCAAGCCCCTAGGAGTGCGCACTCGGACCGCCCGGCCTCCTGTAGGGCCAGGGGCGGGTTCTATCTCCGCGGCGCACCCTGATTAAAGGAACTACTTAAGGAAGTTCCTGCCTGCGCTTCCTTGCCTTGGCAATCGGGTCGGCTTATTGCTAGATTGTCACTGCGTGCTAAGCTTGTTCCAGTCTCATTCCAGTCTCGTTCCAGCCTTGTCCCAGGATCCTATTGTTCTAGCCTAGTTCCTGCATCCTACTGTTCCAGCATCCTTCTGTTCCTGTGTTCTCTATCGTCTCCCCAGGTAGTACCTTTGGACTGTCTCTCTGGTACTGACCTCGGCCTGATCCTTGACCCCTCTGCCTGCTGCCTGCCCTCTGACCTTGGCTTGTTCCTGACTACTCTGCCTGCTGCCTGCCTTCTGACCTCTGCCTGCCTGTGACCTCATCTGACCTCTGGAACCTGACCTCTGCATTGTTGACCACTCCTTGGAGTGTCCCTCGGATTCTGACCTCTGCCTGATTGACCACATCTCCTGATTCTGGCTCTGTCCCTTGCCTTGTCATCGCCTACGCTGTTCTGGTCTTCCTTGCTCCACCTGACCTCCAGCTTCGAACCCGATCGCGCTCCTCTCCTGTCTGTGGGCACGCTTGTCTATCATCTCTCCAGGAGACCCTGCGAGGCCCACCTAAGTCCAAGTGGCTTGGGTCCCTACGGGCTCCACTCGGGGGGACCGCGGGCTTCCAGTGATAAAGCTCATCCTAGCCTCTATCTCCTCCAGTGCTCCGCCCTCTGGAGGCAGGCGCTTCCTGGTCCCTACCAGGGAGCCGTTCTCCACTGCTCCAGGACAAGAGTCCACCCCCGAGCGCAACAGAAGGAGACTGGGGAAGAGTGCTGTGTGCGGTGTTTTGTGCTTTGTGTTTCCTTTACTGTTTCCTAGTGTTTGGTCTTTGTGATGGTCAATGTCTGCCTATTGGTGTCTGTCTATCTCCAGTGTTGTCAACTGATCTAATCTTTATGATAGCAACTGTTAGTTACCTTTAGGAACTCAATCCCCAAAATGTCCAACATGACACTCATAGACATTTTTACTGGCATGCAAGAGTCACAGCACTCAATTGAAAATTATGTCCTACTGATAGCATCTACTAGTCTGGTAATCAGAATGGGGACAACAACAGTAGCAGAATTTAAGAAAAGATGGAATAAATACACAAGGTCCCTAGTCATGCAGAACTAAAGAGATGCTTGAGGTCAACATAGGGCCTATGTTGTAATTTTAGCAGACATAAATGGGCCTTATGGCCCTTATCTGCTTTCATATTGAATGTTTCTACAAATGTTTGGAACCTGAGCTTCAAAAGAGCTTCAGCTAGAAGCCTTGGTTCTAAAAGATTCCCTCCTGCATAGAAAGAATACTTTATAAGGGAAACATGGTTATTTCAAAATGCCTATAATCTAACTTAACCTTCTGGAATCATTACTTGCTCCTACATGGACAAACTCAATATGAACCTAACTAAAGAACTCATCGCCTCTTTCTTTCCAACCCACCCCAAATAAATGTTTCAGAAACATCTTCTCTAAACCCCTTACCTTATATCCCTCCAGCACCTTTTGTTATAATTGCTCTCTCACCCCTGCTACCCCATCCCTTATATTTCTCCTTCACCTGGCCATCTCAGTCAATGTACATGTCTTTCATCTAAAATGTGTCTTTCGCCTAAAATGTATGAAATATGAACATAAATAAACAAATAAATAAATAAATAAATAAACATCAAATTAATGTAATTGGTACCTCTAATATTTATATCTTGATGTAAATTGTTGTGATCTTCACTTGGAATGAAGGTATATAAAATGGCTAAATAAATACATAAATAAAAATAGTGATTAAAGCCAAGGGGAGCCAGAAGTCAAATCCCACTTCCCCTATAGACACTCCTTATGATCTTGAGCAAGTCACTTTATATCCCGTTGTCTGAAGTACCTGCTTAGATTACAAGATACGTGGGGCCGGGACTTATTGTACTTGAATACTGTTTGATGTCTTGAGCGTCCATCAGAAAGTTGAGTTAAACAAAATTAAAATAATATATAAGCGGTATGGAAAAGCGTTTCAACCTGCTTTTCAGCAGTCTGTTTAGATTCAAATAGCGGTATCACTTCAATGCAGCACAGATCGCTCCTTGGAAACCTTCCTTCCAGGTACCAGCTGGGTTTGATCCTAGTTCACCTTCCGAAATTTCACAGTTCCTGTTGCCAGCTGTGATAGAGAAGTGCAAGTATGGACACCCACCTGGAGTTCCTGCAGCTGGTCCCATTGATTTTTCCCTGAGACTATTTTCCAGAGCCAGACGTATCAGCTGCCACCGCCTAGGTGGTATACGTGCCTTTCAGAACTGTTGGTACTGTAGCATCTGACCGAATACTATTAAATTAAATGCTGTACTTTAAAACTAAGAGAGCTAAAACACCTTAAATAAATGAGAACCTTTAGCAATAAATACAACACAAGGATACTCAATTAATACATATATGTTTTGCATGTAAAATTTCATTTGATTTGTCATAATGACTTGGCATTTTTATGATTTTGTGTAAGTAGCCATGAGTTGTAAGTAGAAAAGGCAATTTAAAAATCTGCATACATACATACATACATAAATAAAGACTGGGGAAGGGGGAGTCAGTATATTTAGATGGTTTGTCCAGCTAAGTTAGGGACTTAGCCGGACAAACCACAGGTTTTAAATTTTCCATTGCTCTATCTTCAACTTATTCGGCAAACTTAAGCTGGATAAAAGTTAGCTGGATAAGTTGGGAGCATTCTGCAGCAGAGTTACGTTGTCCAGCTAGCTTTGGTCGTGTCAGAGAGCAGGTTTAAAGTTAGCCAGATGAGTTTATCCAAGTAACATACAAGCTGCCTCTCAAACTCACACACACACAAGCACACACACGCGCACTTACACATAAGCTGCCTCTCAAACTCACAAACACAGAAGCTGCCTCTCACACAAGCATGCACACACACACACCCCCACACACAAGCAAACTGCCTCTCTCTCATGTGGGGCCTCTCTCCGTTCTTCGGTCACTGCCGGCCTGAGCCTTTCTCCGTTTTTCGGCTGCCGCCAGTCTGAGCTCTGGCGGTGGCCCCGAGCAGAGCCCCCCTCCATTCTTCAGCCGCCACTGGCCTGAGCTCCAGTGGGGGCCCCAAGCCCCTCTCTGTTCTTCAGATGCCGCTGGCCTGAGCGGAGGCAGCCGCGGTGAGGCTGACCCCACAGCGGCTTTCTGAGAGAGGCATTTTTTTGCCGCCTCAGAATTCTGCCTCCTGACAGGGCCACTTCACCCTGCCTCATTATAGAACCGCCCCTGGTATTAGGCCATGGCAGTTACATTCAACAGAACTTACAACGCTAAATAAATAATAACATGTCATGATTTTATTTCAGTCCTAGTAAACATGAACCTGTAGAGTGAAAAGGACAATGTCGTATACACAGATTTCACTCAGCTTAACAATGCTGTTAACAGATTGAGAAAAGACCTCACACAAGTAGGCACCAGACTGCACCACTGGCTTAGTGACCCACGACTTTCATCCAGGGGGCCATTATAATTATATTCATAGGTCTGAAATAAATTCTCCTACTTCAAGTCCCAAATGTTTTTATGCAAATAATTATTTACAGGTGAAAGTGATTGGAGGTCCCAAGAAGTTTTTTTTATTAAAGTAAATTTTGTGTTGCAAATAAAAACTATCCACTGGAAGTGGAACCAAAAAATAACGGAGACCCGCTACTTATCTTTCAGGAACACCGTGGCGAAATGTGCAGCCCTCATGGGAATCGTTTTAAGTTGAAGAGTGAGCGATCCCCACTGAGTGGGCTGTTTCTGTTTCTACTGTCGGGCATTCTTTTAACCTCTGACGAAGAGAAGTGAGATTTCGAAACGCCGCAGCGTGGGCTTAGTTACTTACACGCTGCATTCAGGACATTCAGAAATTACTCTTAAGGACTGCACTCTGGAGCTTTAAAGATAAGTAGCAGGTCTCCATTATTTCTGCTCCACATCCAGTGGATAGTTTTTATTTGCATCAAAAGATTACCTTTAAAAAAAACTTCTTGGGACTTCGGATCCCTTTCACCTGTAAATAAGTATTTTATTTCAGGCACAAAACAGAACAAAAATTAGCCTCTGCTAAAATAATGAATACTTAGGGTCAAATATTGGTTTCAGAGGGTTTCATTCCATTGTCCTAGTAGCAGGGAGCCCTCATTTCGACTCAGTCACTTAAAATATTTCATTTCCTTAACCAGAGAACAGGACATTAAATGGTAAACAAATCTAAGCATTTGCCCTGTGGGTTATTCTTTTTTTTTTAATTAATTTCTGCATGCTGGCTTTCAAAAGTCCTTAAAGGTGCCATTTAATCTTCTCTGGAAACGGATTCATTAAAACCGGTTCTTTGGCTTCATGGAAATATTTACCAGACCCCTTTGATGAACGAGACAAGTTTTCAGACGGTTGTTCTGGAAAAAACACAGAAAGGAAGGTTTCAATTTTTCAATTAAGCTACAAGACCACCACTTCAATTGACAATGCATGCCAGAGAGCTTGGAATGAGGTATTAGGTTTGCTTGCACTAATCATGCAATGGTCTCAGTGGCTTTTGGATCCCTGCAGTGGTCTGTATCCTTGTTGACAGTGAACTGAAGCAAAGACAAAATAAAAAAACAAAACAAAACAAAAGAAAAAAAACCTCCTGTAAATCAAAGACAAGGACAGAAAGTCTTAACTCAGAGAATGCCATGGCATAGATTGTGCTGGGAGCGTCCAATGGTCCTCAGCTCCAGTCAAGCAGGACTGGCTTACTCTGAACCTCAGACCTAGCAGGGCAACAGCCCCTTCCACACTCCTCTCACCTCACCTCTCGTCCTGTGGCATTGCACCAGCTTCCTTGCCTGTTAGACTGCTGTTCTGTGCAGCCCTGCCCCTCCTGCTGATGGCTGATGTCAAGGGGCCAACACAAGAAGAAGCCCCTTGCAGGGGGCGGTGGTCCCTGTGGAATGGGCTCCCGGAAGAGATGGGGAGCATCTGTGGAAATAATAGTTAGTTTGGGATGGGCTGGAGGTAGGGAAGTTGGTAGTTTTGGTCTCTACCCCTTGTGAGAGAGGAGATGGAGTTAGGGATGTATTTAACTATGATGTTATTTTGCTATGATGTTATTCTGTTATAATGTAGTTTATGCTTTATGAATTGTACTGTATTTGGCATTTGTATTTTTTATGTTGGAAGCTGCTTTGAGTCCTTTTTAAATGACCACAACATATAAATATGTAATGGCATGAAAGGAAGGTTGTTGAGACCCACTGGCTATTAGAGTATGCTAAAGTTGCACTGCAGGGAGTAATTATAGTAAGGGGCAAAATTCACCAAGTGGCAAGGTACAGAGCGTGGAGAAAGACCTGTGTGAGCACTAAAACCTAATTTGCAGTGTGACATCCCTTTATCTACATGTGCTAATTTTAGTGCCTGCTAACATCTTATGGGTGATCTACTCAGAATGCATGCTAGAGCCTTAGGGGCAGATTTTAAAAGCCCTACTCGCGCTGGGCCTATTTTAAAAAGGCCAGGCGACGCGCGTAAAGCCCTGGGACGCGTGTAAGTCCCGGGGCTTTACAAAAGGAGCGGGGAGGGATGGGGAGGGGGTGGGATGGGGCGGTCCGGGGGCGGGGCCAGAGGCCTCCGCATGGCCGCTGGGCCGGGGATCGCGTGCAGGTAGTCGGCTGGAGCGTGCAACTTACTACAGCCCGAAGGCTGTAAAAAGCAGTAAAAACTGCTTTTCTGTGCACCCTCCGACTTAATATCATGGCGATATTAAGTCGGAGGTCCCGAAGAGTAAAAAAAGTAAAAAAATAAAAAATAAAAAAAAATTTGAAGTCGGCCAGCTAGTGTCCCTAGCGCCTCCTTTTGCCCGTTTCTACCGCCGGACCTCATTTAAATACTGCATCGTGCGCACAGGAGAGTGGCCCGCTCTCCCGCGGACTTTACTGAATCGGCCTGTCAGTGAGGTTTTGTATATCGACTCCTGAGTGTTTAACGAAATAGACATCAGTCTCCAGGGAATCATTGCTGAGCCTAGCAAAAATAATGCCTCAAGGATAGACAAAGGGAGGCCCTGACATATTGAGGTGTGCTGGGCTGTGCTCACTGCTTTACCTGCAGGTTGGTTTTTTTTTGTGGTATTTGTCTGTGCCTCCATTTAAATCCCACGTTAACGAAGGCATTCGTTAATTACTCCCTGATGCAAAGAGGCACTTGATGTCTGAATGCTGGAAACATAACTCTTCATCCCAGCTGGAGTAAAGTTACTCTGGCTAATTGTAGTCTATGGGGATGAACCTGACGTTTGTGGGGCTGGGGGGGATAGGGTCTTGTGCTTGGAATGTCTACACATTTGCAAAATCATCCTGGCAAAACTACCCACACAAAGTTGAGTTTTCCCAAGAAAATTGATATACAAAATCAAAACGTATGGGGTAGATTTTAAAAAGGTGCATGCGCTACCCAGCGCGCACATGTACACCCGATTTTATTATTTGCACGTGCAGGCGCGCGCAAGATATAAAATCAGGGGCCGGCACACGCAAGGGGATGCACAATTGTGCACCTTGCGCACACCGAGCCGCACTGCCTTCCCCCATTCCCTTTCCCCTAACCTGACCTTCCCACCCCTTCCCCTAACCTTCACCCCCCTAGCCCTACTCTAACTTCCCCCCAAATTTTTATTTTACCTTTTGCGCCTGCCGGCCAACTGACAGCCTGCGATCCTCGGCACAGCGACAAATGGCTTCTGGGCCAGGAGCAGCTGATCCCGCCCCCATCTCGCCCACGCCCCGCCCCCTCCCCATTAGTTTTTGCAAGCCCCAGGACTTACTTGCATCCCGGGGCTTTACGTGCATTGCCGGGCCTTTTTAAAATAGGCCCGGCGATGCGCGTAAATCCTCTGGATTTACGTACGTAACCCTTTTAAAATCCAGCCCTGTGTGCATAAATCCAAACCCTACCCAGACTTTACCATCCCATAATGCCTCTCCACTATGTGCATAAAATTACTCACATATTAGGTAGGCAATATTCTGTTGGACCGTTTCTGCAGGTAAAACACTGTTTTACCTATTGAAGTCTCTTACAGAATTTCCCTCCCTATCAGTGCTATTTGATGGCGAGTCAAGATTGAATTTGGATGTTCAGTATTCATTCATTATGTTTACTTATTTATGCGTTTTGTTTTTTTTATTATGGAACTGATCATTGCTATTTATTGATGTAATTTGAATCACTTCACTATTGTTTAAATTAAGGTTGTAATGTCACCCTTATTTAGGTGTCTGCTAAATAAAATTGAACTGTACTACAAATACAGGATTGTGTCCAACTGCAGCAGAATTGGGACTCAATCAAGAATTCAAATCAATGGCCTAGTCAAAAGATCAACTGACACGGGAGCACCCGACAGGAGAAAAATGTAACCAAAAGTTTTAAGAAACTGTTATCAGAGAAGCAATTAAATACCAAGAACTTTTAAGATTAATTAGCAAGGTGAGGTGTAGCTGATATTGGTTGCTTATTATTATAAATAGAGTAATTTTTTTCCTGTGTTACACCCACACTTTGTTCTCTTTGGCCTTATCACAGAGACTTAGATTCTGCCTACTCTAATTGGATAATTGAATCAGTTTTTAGGTGTTAATGGCTGTTGGCACTCTGAACAGAGCTCTTGCTAATGAAGGCATGACTTTCAAAAGCTTTCAAGTATTACGCTAATCCAGTAGGAAATATGCTGTCAACTTTTGTGTTATGGAAGGACAAGCACAGTGGACCTATGTTTGTAATTAACAGCATGAAGATATGTAGAGAAGGGCTATTTAAGCTAGGAAATGCTAAAGTGAAAGGTAATATGTCATTCCGAGATCTTCTTCAGGCTATGCACAAGTGTAATGACTCATGGCCCCGAAGAGCTACAACCACGACTACAAGTTTACATCAAATGCTGCAAAATGTCTTATTTCATTTGATTTCAAGCAAATACACTGGAATAAAGGTCAATAAGCAAAAACAAAAATGATATAAGATGATGGCTTTTTTATTAGATTAACTTAATATATGTCTTGACTAGTTTTCAAGAGCTAACACTCCCTTCATCAAGTCAAAACTAGCTCCTGAATACTAATCAAGACATGTATTTAGTCCAAAAAAAAAAAAAGATATCACCTTATATAATTATTTTTGTTTATTGACCTTTGTTTCTGCATTTGGACTGACACAGCAACCACACTACTTTATCCAAAGCAAAATTCATCATCTGAAACGTGGAAATGTATTCGTTTTTCCTGTGCTCCTTGTGAAACTAGAGAGAATCCATTTTGTGGAAGGAAGGCCAAATGACTGCCAGCTTGGTTAAAACGTGACGTGAAAGAGGCTATTTAAGCCAAAAAAACTTCCTTTAAACATCCGAAGAAGGATCCATTTGAAGAAAATAGGAAAAAGCATAGGCATTGTCAAGTTACATGTAAAACGTTGCTAAGACAGGCTAAGAGAGAATTTGAAAAGAAGTTGGCCGTAGAGGCAAAAACCCATAATAAAAACTTTAAAAAATATATCCGAAGCAGGAAGCCTGCGAGGGAGTTGGTTGGACTGTTAGATGATGGAGGGGTTAAAGGGGCATTTAGGGAAGATAAGACCATCGCGGCGAGACAGGGACAGTAACTTTCAAAGCGAGGAGCGGGCAAACATCTTTGCGCATTCCTCAGCCTGCGCCCAAATATGCGGCCATTTTATAACATGCACACATGTGTAAGTGGGGAAATTTGAAAAGGGATGTGCACCGACGCAATTGCCTGTTTTGCCAGTTCCTCCCCAGTTTGCCCAGTTAACAGATAGATCCTTCAATCCCCACTGGTTTGATAGCCTGTACACCCCCAGTTATCCCGGACCCTTTACACCCCTCAGATATGGCTTTTTTTTTTTTTGTGAAATTTATATATCATCCAGAGCAGAAGTAAAGTTACGCAGAAGGGGACCTCGGCGCACTTCAGATCGCGTGAGTATTTATGCACAAATTTCTGGTTCAAGTTTCAGAACACCCATGTACCGTCCATGTCCATGCCCCACCCTTTTTTGAGTATTTCCGAGATGTGCGCACAGTGGCCTGTATATGTATATCCAGACAGCTTTTAAAATCCCCTCAGCGTGCACAAGCCCAACATATTCATTTAAGTGTTAAGTCTTAAGACCTGGTTGTTTAACCAAGCATTCTCTTAATCTTAAATTCAATATCTAAGCTTTGATCTCCATTACGGTCCACTACTTTGTATATATTTACTCTCCTTCCCCTTTTTAAGTTATTATTATTTATTTTTCCAAGTTCTATTTACCTTGTTAATTGTAAGACAATATTCTATATACTGTCAATCTATTGTTGTATGTAAACCGAAATGATTAGTAACTTTGTTACCAGAACTTCGGTATATAAAACTGTTAAATAAATAAATAAATATTCACACATCCCCTAATTAATGCGCACATTGGGCTTTTAAAATTCACCTTTAAATACATTCTTTGCTTTGGTGTTTACAAATGAAGATGTTGGGGAGATAACTATTCCAGAGAAAGTTTTCAACCAAACCCGGTGAACCTGGAAGATGTAGTAAACTAGATTGATAAACTGAAGAGTAGCAAATCACCCGGATCAGATGGTATACACCCCAGAGTTCTGAAAGGACAAAAAAATGAAATTTCAGATTTATTACTAGTAATGAATCTGGTACAAAACTTAGATTGTAAGCCCTCTGGGGATAGGGAAATACCTACAGTACCTGAATGTAAATCGATGTGATATCTCAGATCAAATGTCGGTATATATAAAAAAAAAGAAAAAAAATAATAATAAATAATTTGTAACCTATCATTAATATCATCCATTGTACCTGAAGATTGGAGGGTGGCTAAAGTAACCCTGATATTTAAAAATGGCTCCGGGGTTATATGGGAAACTATAGGACGGTGAGCCAGGAAAAATCATGGAAACTATTCTAAAGAACAAAATCACAGAACATATACATAGGCATGAATACTGAGCCAGAAGATGTAGTGTATTTAGATTTTCAGAAGACGTTTGACAAAGTCCCTCATGAGAAGCTTCTAAGAAAATTAAAAAGACATGGGATAGGAGGCAATGTACTTATGTGGATTACAAACTGGTTAAAAGACAAGAAACAGAGAGTATGATTAAATAGTCAGTTTTCTCAGTGGAGAGACGTAAACAGTGGAGTGCCTCAGGGATCTGTACTTGGACCAGTGCTTTTTAATATATTTATAAATGATTTATAAAGGGATACGACAAGTGAGGTGATCAAATTTGCAGATGACACAAAATTATTCAGAGTAGTTAAATCACAAGCGGATTATGATACATTACAGGAGGACTTTGCAAGACTGGAAGATTGGGCATCCAAATGGCAGATGAAATTTAATACGGACAAGTGCAAGGTGATGCATATAAGGGAAAAATAATCCATGCTGTAGTTACACAATTAGGATGATATAGAATAGTGCGCTGTACCGAGCGCACCATTTAACACGCGATTGGCCACGCGTTTCCCATCAGTGTCTATAATAGCCCGTGGAAAATGTGCGGCCAACCCCCCTGAAACTAATAGCGCTCATCACATGCAAATGCATGTTGATGAACCTATTAGTTAGTTGCCCGGAATACAGAAAGTAAAATGTGCGGCCAAATCGCACATTTTACTCTCAGAAATTAACGCCCAAGGGCAGGTGTTAAGTTCTAAGCAACACTGAAAAGTGTACAGAAAAGCAGAAAATACTGCTTTTCTGTACACCCTCTGACCTAATATCTCAGCAATATTAAGTCAGAGGAACCAAAAATTATAAAAAAAAAAAAATCTGCCCGCCAATTGGCCGGTTAGAAAACAGATACTCAATTTTGCTGGCATCCATTTTCCGTGGCTGTCAGTGGGTTCAAAAACTGATGCTGGAAAAACTGAGTATCGGTTGTTGGACCCGCAGACAGCCATCCCTAACGCTAATAAGGAGGTGCTAGGGACATACTATTGCCCCTAGTGCCTCCTTATTAGCACGTGGCCTCATTTAAATAGAGAATTGTGCGCCCAGGAGAGGTGCCTGGGCGTGTGTCGGGAGAGCAGGCACTCAACAGGGAGTGCTGGCTCTCCCGCACTTAATTGGCCTGAATGTTAGGTTGTATCTTAGGAGCTACTACCCAGGAAAGAGATCTAGGCATCATAATGGACAATGCATTGAAATCGTTGGCTCAGTGTGCTGTGACAGTCAAAAAAGCAAACAGAATATTAGGAATTAATAGGAAGGGAATGGCGAATAAAACAGAGAATGTCATAATGCCTCTATATTACTCCATGGTGAGACCGCACCTTGAGTACTGTGTACAATTCTGGTTGCCACTGTTATGACCATTGGTTGCAGATGGCTGCGACTGCATCTACTCACGTCTTATGTTACTCTTCTCCCCTGTCCGGGCCTGCTTGCAGTGGGGGCTAGCCTCTACCGCCACATACCTCAAGCTTTCTTGTGGTGGCTGGGACGTCGCCGCTACCCACACCGATGCTGGGCCTCCCTAGGTGCGCGTGCGCGCCACCGAGCCCTCTTTTGAAGACGCTATGGTGGGAACCTCAGGGGCGTCCCTGACTGATTGGTCAGGGTTCTTAAGCACCTCCTTCGCCCCTTGCTAGCTGACTTGGAATCGAGTTCCATCGTCACTCTTCTTGTTCATGTCTCCTCAGACCTGTGGTGCCTGTCTCGGACTTTCCTTGGATTTTGGACCCTGACTCAGGTACCCGCTCTCGGGGGCCTGCTTGCTCTCTTTCCGGAGACCCGGTCTCCTGGCTTCTCCCGCTTCTCGGGCTAGCCCTGTGCCTTCCAGGAGTCCTACCCGTTGGCTTCCCCGCTCCTCGAGATTGCCTCTGGGAATCACCTCACCACTTGGGAGACTCATCTCTGTGCTCCCCCGCTTGTCGGGGCAGTGCCTGCATTCTACATCAGCGACTGTCTTTGCTTCCCTGCTCCTCGGGGCAGTGCCTGCATTCTACATCAGCGACTGTCTGTGCTTCCTCGCTCCTCGGGGCAGTGCCTGCATTCTACATCAGCGACTGTTTGTGCTTCCTCGCTCCTCGAGGCAGTGCCTACGTTCCTCATCAGTGACTGTCTGTGCTTCCTCGCTCCTCGAGGCAGTGCCTGCGTTCTACATCAGCGACTGTCTGTGCTTCCTCGCTCCTCGAGGCAGTGCCTACGTTCTACATCAGCGACTGTCTGTGCTTCCTCGCTCTTGAGGCAGGGCCTATGTTCTACATCAGCGACTGTCTGTGCTTCCCCGCTCCTCGGGGCAGGGCCTGCGTTCTACATCAGCGACTGTCTGTGCTTCCTCGCTCCTTGAGGCAGGGCCTACGTTCTACATCAGCGACTGTCTGTGCTTCCCCGCTCCTCGGGGCAGTGCCTGCGTTCTACATCAGCGACTGTCTGTGCTTCCTCGCTCCTCGAGGCAGGGCCTACGTTCTACATCAGCGACTGTCTGTGCTTCCTCGCTCCTCGAGGCAGGGCCTACGTTCTACATCAGCGACTGTCTGTGCTTCCTCGCTCCTCGAGGCAGGGCCTACGTTCTACATCAGCGACTGTCTGTGCTTCCTCGCTCCTTGAGGCAGGGCCTACGTTCTACATCAGTGACTGTCTGTGCTTCCTCGCTCCTCGAGGCAGTGCCTACGTTCTACATCAGCGACTGTCTGTGCTTCCTCGCTCCTCGAGGCAGTGCCTACGTTCTACATCAGCGACTGTCTGTGCTTCCTCGCTCCTTGAGGCAGTGCCTACGTTCTACATCAGCGACTGTGCTTTCCCGCTCCTCGGGGCAGTGCCTATGTTCTACACCAGAGACTGTCTGCGCTTCCCTGCTCCTTGGGGCAAGTGCCTACATTCCGCATCAGTGATTGCCTGTGCTTCCCCGCTCCTTGGGGCAGTGCCCTCCTTTGTATCAGTGACTAGACTCACGTCTTCCTTGTGTCTCGGGGTTGCTTGCGTCATCACCTGGAGACCCTGACTCAGGTTTCCCCGCTCCGCAGGATAGCCTACGTCATAACATCAGTACCTTCCTCGCTACGCAGCTCCGCCCCTTCGGGGTTGTCCCAACCTGCCTCGTGCTTCTCGCTCCTCGGGCCCGCCTAGTACCACTCTCTCAGAGGTCTCTGCCCAGGTACTGCTCTTCAGCCCAACCTGTATACTGTAGGGTTCCTCAGTGCTGTGTCTCTCACCCCGCTCCTTGGGACCTCCCCACAGACTCTCTCCGTGAGCTCCTGCTGAACCTGACCTCGCCTCCCGCCAGTGTGGACCTGTGGGGCTCCTCTCCACAGGCAATAACAACTCTCACCTCGGGCTAAGGGTCCATGAAACCCACAAACCATAACAGCCACATCTCAAAAAAGTTATAGATGCACTGGAGTAGGTATAGAAAAGGCCGACCAAAATGATAAAGGGGCATGGAATGTCTCCCCTATGAGGAAAGGCTGAAGAGGTTAGGACTTTTCAGCTTGGAGAAGAGACGACTGAGGGGGGATGTGATAGAGGTGTTTAAAATCATGAGAGGTCTAGAACGGGTAGATGTGAATTGGTTATTTACTCTTTCAGATAATAGAAGGACTAGGGGGCACTCCATGAAGTTAGCAAATAGTATATTCAAAACTAATCAGAGAAAATTCTTTTTCACTCAGAGGTAGATCTTCAAAATATACGCCGGCGCGAACAAAAGTACACCAGATTTTATAAGATACGCGCATAGCCGCGCGTATCTTGTAAAATCCGGGGTTGGTGCGCGCAAGGCTGCGCAAAATCAGCAGCCTGCGCACGCCGAGCCGCGCTGCCTGCCTCCGTTCCCTCTGAGGCCGCTCTGAAATCGGAACGGTCTCGGAGGGAACTTTCGTTCTGCGTCCCCCCACCTTCCCCTCCCTTCCCCTACCTAACCGACCCCCCCCCCCCCCCGGCCCTATCTAAACCCCCCCCTACATTTGTTGGCAGATTTACGCCTGCTGAAAATCTACCCCTCAATGCACAATTAAACTCTGGAATTTGTTGCCAGAGGGTGTGATTAAGGCAATTAGCTTATTGGGTTAAAAAAGGTTTGGATAAGTTCCTGAAGAAGTCCATAAATTGCTATTTTTAAAGTTGACTTAGGGAATAGCCACTGCTTATTACCAACATTAGTAGCATAGGATCTGTTATGGTTTGTGGGTATGTGGACCCTTGACCCGAGATGGGAGTTGTTACCACCTGTGGGGAGGAGCCCCACAGGTCCACACTGTCAGGAGGCGAGGTCAGGCACAGCGGGGAGCTCTGGGTGAGGCTATGGAGAGGTCCCAAGGAGCCAGGAGAATTACCCCAGTAGGGTGACGGGCTGGAGAAGATACCTGGGCAGAGACCCTGAAGGGGAAGGCGCCAGACAGGCCGCAGAGTGGGAGGCGCGAGACTGCCCCTGCAGGAGGTATTCCGGAGAGGCAACCCCGAGGGGCGGAGCTGCGCAGAGTAGGAGGTGTTAATGCAATGACGTAGGCCAACCCATGGAGCAGGGAAGCCCGAGTCAGGTCTCCACTGATGGCATATGCACAACCCCGAGGAGCGGGAAGCTCAGACAGTCTCTTATAGCACAGAAGCACTGCCCCAAGGAGCGGAGGAGTGCTGGCAGTCTCAGTATAGCACGTAGGCACGACCCCGAGGAGCGGGGAGGCATGGACAGTCGTAGTGTAGCACGAGAGCACTGCCCCGATGAGCGGAGGAGTGCTGGCAGTCTCAGTATAGCACATAGGCACGACCCCGAGGAGCGGGGAGGCATGGACAGGCACTGTGTAGCACGAGAGCACTGCCCCGAGGAGCGGGGAAATACTGACAGTCTCTTGAGTAGCACGTAGGTGCAGCCCCGAGGAGCGGGGAGGGGCTGACAGTCGTGTACAGCACGTAGGCACAACCCCGAGGAGCGGGGAGGGACTGAGGTAGAGCTCCCGAGTGGCAGCGGTGTTCCAGGGGCAGCCCCGAGGAGCGGGGAGCCTCGCAGGGTAGGACTCCAAGAGGCACAGGGCCAGCCCGAGGAGCGGGGGAGGCCAGGAGACCAAGTCCCCGTAGAGTGCGCACACTGGCCCCCGAGGAGCGGGTATCAGACAGAGTCCACGTCCAAGGAGTCCGATAGCGTAGCCACAGGAACACGAAGGCAAGAGCTTAAGTACCCAGTCGGCTAGCTGGGGGCGAAGGTGGAGCTTAAGTACCCAGGTCCAATGACGTCATCAATCAGGGGCGCCCCCGAGGTTCCCGCCTAGGAGGCTTCAAAGGAGGGTCCGGTGGCATGCGTGCACGCCTAGGAAGGCCCGAAGTTGATGTGGGTGGCGGCGGTGTCTAGGCCGCCACGAGGAGCCCTGGGGAACGCGGCAGTGGAGACTGGGCTGCACTGCAAGCAGACCCGGGGAGGGCAGGAGAACGGTGCAGGAAGTAAGTAAACGTGGTCGCAGCCGCCAGCGACTGATGGGCATAACAGGATCTATTTAATGTTTGTGTACTTGCCTGGTACTTGTAACCTGGATTGGCCACTGTTGGAAACAGGATGCTGGGCTTGATGGACCCTTGGTCTGACCCAGTATGGCAATTTGCTATGTTATTATTTATTCACTCCCCCGTGACATCTGAGACATCGTACTATTAGCAGAGAAGACAGAGCACCGAACTGTGCTTACACCATCTGAAACGTCCTATAGGCAGCTACTCCAATACAAGCTAATTTTATTAATTGCAATGGCATAACTTAGTTGTATTATGTGCTATTACAAGGCCAGTAGAACAGTAAATATATTGCTCTTGGCAATATTTGGAAATCATGCATATGCCACAAAAAGACCGAAGATTATCAGAGGCTAAAAAAATATATTTCCAAATTTAAATTTATTTGGCACTGTAATCACTTTAAATTAAAGACTAGCCATTACTTTTATGTTTATTTATTTAAAAATTCTTATAGACCGCTTAACCAAAATTATGTCCGTCAGTCTCACGGTTTTTGATGTCACCATCACTTCATGAAGCAGTTGAAAAAAATTGTTTCAACTGGCTATAAAAATGTGTATTACTCGCAAGCAGCCCATCCCTGCCTGCAGATCTGGTTTAATGTCATTCAGTTTTTTAAAATCTGCCATAGAGTCTGCACTGCATGGAGCCCTGAATATACCAATAAGTGTAGCTTAGAAACCTTTCCAGTCCACCAGCTGAATTAGTTGAAAACTTCTTCAAACACTTTCCCTTAAACTCATAAATTAAAATGCTTTGAAAGTACAAATGTGCTCAAATAATTACCAAGCAGCAATTTATAGCAGACTTCTGTTACAAGCTGGAACTTGGCAAGTCACTGACAACTGGAGCCCAGCTCAACTCAATGTTAGGAAGCAAAGGTGATCAATCTGACTTTCTCCATCTGAGCGCCTCTATGTTCTGCTGTTAGATTTACGTATTCAAGCAGTCTTCTATTCCCCGTTTGGCACCTGAAAGAGTGGGTGGTGGTGCTGATGGTGGTGTGAGTGAAAATAAAGGAGAGGCAGCGAGTAAGGCAGAGGGAGGCGGGCAGCAAAAACGTGCAAGCGCCCGCTCTCCTGTGCGCGCGATTCAGGAGAGAAGAAGATGCAAATGAGGGCCTGCGGTAAAAAGAGGCGCTAGGGACACTAGCGCATCCCTAGCGCCTCCTTTTTGGACAGGAGCGGCGGCTGTCAGCGGGTTTGACAGCCGACGCTCAATTTTTCCGGCGTCGGTTCTCGAGCCCGCTGACAGCCACGGGTTCATAAAACGGACACCGGTATAATTGAGCGTCCGTCTTCCAACCTGCGGGCCGCAGGCACATTTTAAATTTAAAAAAAAAAAAAAAAATTTTATTTTTGGGGCCTCCGACTTAATATCGCTATGATATTAACTCGGAGCGTATACAGAAAAGCAGTTTTTTTCTGCTTTTCTGTACACTTTCCCGGTGCCAGCTGAAATTAAGGCCAGTCTTTGGCAGGCATTAATTTCTAAAAGTAAAATGTGCGGCTTCACTGCACATTTTGCTTTCTGTATCGCGCAGGAATGTTTAATAGGCCCATCAACATGCATTGTTTCGGGAGGGGGGGGGGGGGTTGGCTGCACGTTTTCAACGTGCTATTACCCCTTACTGAATAAGGGGTAAAGCTAGTGCGTCGAAAACGCACGTCCAAACCACGGCTGTATCGGCCCGTACGTTTGTGCCTGTTCCCTCCTGTGTCCTGTAGAAGAGGAGGGGGAGGGGGAATCAACAGGAGGGAAGGGGGCTGAATTAGGGAGTAGAGTGGCTGTTCTCTGCTCTGTCTGCTCCAGACTCACACCTTCTTCTCCTCTTCCCTGCAGGCTGCTTGAAGGAGAGGAGCTGGAGCAGAGCAACCTTGCTGCTCTGCCTCTTAAGCCTGAAAAGAAGTGGCGGAACTGCGTTCCAGGCCATTTTCCCAGAAATTAAATCTTGCAAAGAAGTACATAAAATGTAATGATAAAAAGGGATGGGTAGGAGCAAAAAAAAAAAAAAAAATGCTAGAAACCATAAGAATAAACAGAATGGATGAATAAATGAGTCATAAACTCAAAGGCTGAAGCTTAATTTTCGTTGAGTGCCACTAAGTGTTATGGTTTTCTAGGTTGTATGCCATCGCTTAACTCAGTTCATGATTTGTCTTTTGATCCAGGTCAGACCACTCAGCTCAGCTCTGCCTCAGCTTGTACTACTTCATATCTTCTGACTTACACACCTTGACTTTATCTTAATTATGTCAAGTGATTAACACATCTGCACTTGTGATCAGACTGTTCAGGGCTTCCAAACATCAGAAGGTGACAATAACAACTCTGCAGCTCCATCTACTGAGTTCTTAGTCAATGCAACAGTACATCTGATACGGTGCAGATACCTTGTAATGGAGTACTGTGTTATTGGTATCAAAGAATGTTATATTTCTGAAGGTAAATGTTGCCTTTGTGCTATAAGAATTTCCACAGAAGAAGATAATGCTTCTGTTGGCACAATGCAAGATAGGCCAAAGTGCAGAAAAACTAATTTTGTCCTGGACCAATATGACTACTGGAACTTTATACTCCCAAATGCTTTATGCAACATATAGTACGGTAGTTGTAGACCAAGATTGGTGAATTATTGATCTCAAGTGCTGACAGCAAGCAACAAGATTTCATGAGGTTTACTTGTACATAACAGCTGTAAATGTACATATTTTGGGGCCTATGCACTAAAGCTTAGTGTGCATCACTAAGGCTATCTGGCATGCGCATAAAATAATGTGCATGCTAAACTCTCATGTTAGTAGGCATTTATTTTATTTATTTTAAAGATTCTATATACCGACAACCGTTTGCAAATCGTATCGGTTTACAGATAACTTAAAAACTTACAACTTATAACTTACTTATAACTTACATGCAGGCATGTGCTCAAATTAGCACATACCTGCATGTAAATTAAGCAACACTGCATGCAAATTAGGATTTAGTGAACATGTCAAAAAGAACATGTTATGCTGTCCTCCTCCATGTTTTATGTCACATTTGCCCACTGAACTCTTAAATGAAACACATAGAAACATAGAGCACAATGACAGATAAAGACCAGTCTGCCAATCCACATTTCTTGCTCAACTTTATAATCCCTTTCTCCTAGGACAAGCAGGATGGTAGACCTCACACACAGGTGACATCATCAGAGGGAACCTGGCATGGAACTTTGATCTCAAAGATTCTAGAACTTTCAAACATGCCCTACTGAGCATGTGCAGCTGTAGTCATTACCCTGCCCCTAGGCAGAGTCCCTCAGTCTTTTCTGCAGAGCTGTTGTCTTGCGGTTGTGGAGCTTATGCTCTATTTTATTAGAAAATTTAGTTTTTCATGGTATTCAGCTTGCTCATCTTACAGTTTTGTAAGTGATTTTTTTTAGAGCTGCAGCTTTTCTTTCTTGTAGTTTATTATTTTTCTGTCTGCCGGCCGCATGGTGGGTTCTCCCCTGTACAATCTGACAGTCTGTTAATAAAAAAATACTGCTCCTGCAGGTTTTTGTATTTGTGTCTTCTCTTTGCTCTCTTTGTTTTTCTTTTTTTTCCATAGTGCTGACAGAACTGGACTATGCAGTCTGTCGGTGATCCGTGTAGGCCGCTGAGTCTGGGGAGTCGCCTGAGTTCTACCCGGGCTGGAGTTCCATTGGTGGATTCAGAAGGTGGAAGGATAGAGGACCATGCCGTTTCTATGGGGAGGAGAGCTCATTCTCCCCATGTCTCGAGGAACTAGTCTCCACAGGCAGGTGCCCTGAATGACATTGCCTCCTTTCCTGCTTGCCAGTAGTTTGCTGTTGCACTTCAGTACCATGCCCATGAACGGTTGCCCATGCACAGCTGTTTGTCCAATGCATCAATGTCGGGACCGTTTCGGGGACAATGCCCATCTTCAGGTACCAAGGTCCCTTTGACGCTGTCGAGGTACAGGGTCACCCTGTTTGCATCGAGGTGCGTGACTGTCCACGATGCCACAGTGGCTTTCGGTGCCATCGGCATTGGTGAAATTGGAGTCTCGCTGCACCGGTTTGGGCATCGAGGCCTCGATGCCCTCGGTGCTGCGGTGCCCTCAGTTCCGCGGTGCCATGTGACACACTCGATGGTACAGTGCCCTCGCACTCGATGTCACTATGCCCTCAATGCCATAGTGTCTTTGATACACTCGATGGCATGGTGCCTCTGATGCAAGCAATACCGCAGCACAGTGCCTTTGGTGCCCTTGCCATGGTGCCCTCGGTGCATTCAATGCCTTGGTGCTCTTGATGCACTCAATGTCACGGTACCTTCGATGCACTCGATGACTTGGTGCCTTTGATGACTCGGTGCCTTCAGTGCACTCGATCCCTCAGCGCACTTGCCATGGTGCCCTTGGTGCACTCGATACCTTGGTGCCTTTGATGCACTCGATGTCACTGTGCCTTTGATGCACTCCATGACACGGTGTCTTTGGGGCACTCAACCCCTTGGCAGGGTGCCTTTGGTGCACTTGCCACGGTCGGTGCCCTCGGTGCACTTGGTGCCTCAGTGCCCTCAGCGCACTCGATGCCTTAGTGCCCTCATGGGTCTCATTGCCTTGGTATCCTCACTGCACTCAGTGCTATGGTGACTACGGTACCATCAATGCCGCTGTGCTCTCGATGGACATGGGCACCCTAGGGACTGGTGAGGACAAAGCGTTGGCAAGCCCTCGATGCTGTCTACCCCACTAGGTCATTGAGAGCGCAACCTCGTTGCCAGCATGACCTCAATGCCATCGTGATGTGATGCTGCCCCAATACCATTGACGCCCTCAAGGCCATCAAAGTGTGGATCCTCTGGAAAGGCCTTTGGATCACCGATGCCTTTCATTACTGCCTCGACTACATTGAGCCCCACCAACCAGGCACAGGATTCACCATTGAGCACCATTGTCGCCCCTGTGGCTGTCTACTGCCGGGACTCTCTGAAGCCCCGCATGGCTCTACAGCCCTCGGGGGGGGGGGGCAGGGGTTCTTGGCCTCTTATGGATTGAGCGCACGGGTCACCATCTATTCAAGGCATCCTGGTGCGCTGGTGCATCTGTACGCAGAGGCCCGGTGCCCTCAGGGCTCCTGGGTTGTGTCCACTACAGAGCACTGGGAAGCGCAGAACTGCCCCTTCAACCAACGATCCCAGTGTTGGGGGCCAAGATGCGTACACCATCATTATTAATGGGTACTAGCGAGGCTCTCATTAGCAATAATACTTGCGAGGCCATTGAGCTTGCAGCATCGACACCACCGGACGAATCGGTGACCCGAGAGTCATTCCTGTTGGCACTAGCAATCATCGGTTCTGTTTGATATCAATTTATTTATTTAAATCTTTTAACTACTGACGTTCGTTTGCACATCACATCGGTTTACAGTGAAACAGAAAGCTTAACAAAGATTTGGAATGAGAAAGGGAAATTAGAAAGGAATAAAAGTTACATTATAACACTTAGATTACAACATTTAAGGGGAAAAATGTTATAGGTTCAGGGTGCTGGCAATACAACAATAATGCATTTTTATTTATATTTTGAATTAACATAAGGAAAAGTAAGGGGTGGGGAACTTTGTACTGGAGTTATTAACTTATGAAGATTGGATTAGGGTGCTTGGTTGTATGGGGGGGGGGGGGGGAGCTATGGAAAGGCCTTTGTGAAAAGCCAGGTTTTCACATTTTTTTTAAGGTTTATGTGTTGGATTCAAGTCTTAGGTCTGGCGGCATTGAGTTCCAGATGGTGGGGCCGGCAAGTGAAAGGGTTCGTTCTCTGGTGGAGATGAAGTGTGTTAATTTGAGTGATGGTGTGGGTATAGTTCCGTTGTGAGCGGATCTGATGGCTTTCCTAGGGGTTTGGAAGTGAAGTGAGGCGTTTAGCCAGTTCACGTTTTGGTTGTGTAGGGTCTTGTGTATTATGGTTAGACTCTTGAAAAGGATTCTGAAGTGGATGGGGAGCCAGTGGAGGTCTTTCAGGATAGGTGTAATGTGATCATTTCTACGGGTGTTTGTGAGGACTCTGGCGGTAGTGTTTTGTAGCATTTGGAGGGGTTTGAGAGTTGAGGCAGGGAGATCTAGTAGTATGGTGTTACAGTAGTCAATATTAGAGAAAATTATTGCTTGAAGGACAGTTCTGAAGTCATTTTGGTGAAGGAGGGGTCTTAGTTTCTTCAGAACATGGAGTTTATAGAAACTTTCTTTCATGGTTGTGTTTATGAATTTTTTAAGGTTCGGTTCGCTGTCTAGGATGATGCCTAGATCTCTAACATGTTGTGTGATGGGTGTTTAGGAAGGGTGGGTTGGATGTCGTTTATGGTCTTTTTGTTTAGTTTGTGGCTTATTAATAGGAGTTCACTTTTGGAGGTATTTAGGGCAAGATTCAGTTGGGTGAGTAGCTGGTTGATGGCCGTAAGATAGGTATCCCATAGTTGAATTGATTTGGGGATGGATTCAGTGATGGGTATTAGAATTTGGACATCATCCGCATAGATAAAGTATGTGAGTCCTAGGTCGGATAGGAGTTTGCAAATGGGCAACATAGAGATATTTCTGTTGGCACTAGTGATCATCGGTTCCTTTTGATATCAATGACCTGTTGGGAGGCTGCAGGGCCTCTCTTTGCAGATACCCATGATGTCTTTGGTCTATATCTTTGGGCATCGGGGCCCCTGGGCAGTCAACATCTGTGGGCACCTGTGGCACTAGGAATGGCGCTATTTACCGGCAAGCTGCTTATAGATTGCAAGACATGTCCGCAGTCCTCCATAAGCACCTGCGCTCACCAGGGACTTTGCTGCAATTGTTCCCTGCGGGACTCACAGATGAGCTGATTCTGCCTTAGTTTCAATGGCCCACCTCCTGGAATGTTCTCCGGTACTGAAGGGGGCGATGCCATAGACCATCACCCTCCACCATGCCTTACCCAGTGGTACTGGGGATACCATTGTCACACTGTCCTCTCCACTCTGCTGGAGTTATTGTGGCATTGGCGCAAGGCTAGCGCAGTTCGGACAGATTAGGCATCTATTCCAAGGGCCTCGGTTGTTGCCAGGCGGCATTCTTCCTGGCTGTGCAGTCCTCAGCCACACTAGAGTTCTGCCATCTTTCGGCATGGTCACAGCCTCTACGTTATTCTGTACCTCATAGTGCTGAGGAACACTGACGGAGGAGGTGTCATTACACACTCTGTGCTTGGCCGTGGGGTGGCATGTAGCCACCGACTCGGGCATGTGGTTCTCAGTTCTTACTGGGTCACTTTGGAACCTGCTGGACTCGGTGAGCGTCTTCCTTAAGGATTGCTATTGTCAGTCATTCTTGTCTGCGAAACCCTCCTCTCAGGTCAATACAGTAAAGTGCGGCCGCGGTTACCCTGCTCCTAACCCACTTTCTACTCACTTTTCGGCTGTGTTAGTCCAACCCGCGATACACTATCCCCTTTAACCTAATTTTACCGCCTCTTTAAGTCACCGGGTAACCCCTTCCGCCCGCGGCATGTATATTACATGTAAACGATCGAATTAGCTATTCCCTCCCATACAGTAATGCGCGCCCAGACTATCGCTTTTTTACCCTGCCGTTTTGCCGCGCATTTAACCTGCTAATTTACCGCCTACCCTTACCTCTGCGTTAGAGGCAGGGGTAAGGGTAGATGGCATACTTTTCCCCAAAAGGAAACCTAAAATCTCCTCCTCCCGAAGCGACTTGACATGTTACCAACTTACTTTTTGTTGCTTTCAGCCCCTTCCCTTCTCTGCTGTCCTCCGGAGGGGGCAGCCAGCGGCGAAAGCAGCTTGCAGCGGTCCCCCCCACGCAGGTCCCGGTTCTCCTGGCTCAGCCCTCATCTGAAGATTGTGAAGTCAGGTAAGAGCCCACTGTTCTGTGCCCTCTCCAGTCACGGCGCGAGCGGAGCGAAGCAAACTGTACTTTCATTGTCTTGAGCGCCCGTCAATTTGGGCGCTCAAGCCAATGAAAGCACATGGACGGGTGTGTGTGATGCACGCCGTGACGTCACGCCCGCCCGTCCATGTGCTTACATTGGCTTGAGCACCCGTCAATTTGGGCGCTCAAGCCAATGAAGCACATGGACGGGCGGGTGATGTCACGCCCGCCCGTCCATGTGCTTTCATTGGCTGGAGCACCCAAATTGACGGGCGCTCAAGCCAATGAAAGCACATGGACGGGCAGGCGTGACGTCTGTATTTGGTGAGGGTTTGTGTTCTGCATGCAAAGACTGAGATGAAGCATTCTTTTAGCATGTGGTTTCTCTGTAGGGATCTGTAGTAGCTTGGCCTGTTGTGTTTCCTGATAGGAGGTGTATTGATATTTTAGATTCTGATGTAATATTTGTGGTATTCTTTTTCATAGGTAGAACCATGCCAAAACATATTTGTGGTATTCTTTTTCATAGGTAGAACCATGCCAAAACATATCACAATAGGTATGATGCAATATGAATTCCAAGATGCAAAGTTTTCTTGTTGGCATCACAACAGTGCATGAAATTATCACAATAACGTATATATTAATTTTACCTCAGAATGTCATTTTTCATGTAAAATATGCTGTTATAAATGCATAATTTAAAATTGTGTATGGGGAGATGGGGGGAGGGGGAGCCAGGCTGTAAGGTTTGCCTAGGGTGCCTAATACCCTTGCACCGGCCCTGCTGAAATATGAAGCTGGCTAACTTTAAACCTAATCAGCAATATTCAAAAGATATCTGATTAGGTTTTAAATTATCCGGATATGGGTCATTTTTGCAATCTGCTTTGAGACCAAACCTGGCAAAAAAAGCAGAATATCAAATGTTTGTAACAAATATAAATATCTTTAAAATTGGGGGTATTCATTTGTCCCACTGAACAGCTGGGTCAGGTTATCCAGCTAATTTTGTCTGCTTACCATCTTGCTGAATATTGACCTCCCAATGGCATATTCTGGCATTGCATTATAGTTTTAGAGACCCCCACCATGTATTACCTATTTTAGAGGTTGCAATGTAAGGAATTTACTGGTGAAGCACTTTTTATCTGTTCATCAAGACAATTCAGGACATCGGGCATGTGGGTCATGTCAGTTTTCTGCTCAACCAGCATCTGGGCTGACATGGAGACATTCTACAACTGAAGCTGATTACAGAGTCCTGGGAAATACTGATTTGCATGTCAGCATTTGTGATCTACCATGATCATTTGTCCATGTGCCGGGATCCATGTGGGAAGAGTGAAGCGCCCATTAAAAGTTAGGCTTAAGAAGCATCAGAGTTGTCTGAGCACATGTAAAGAACATGCACCCATCGTGTCACACTGGATGCTTTTTTTTCAGGAAGTCAGGTGAATTATTATTGGACAGGTCTTACCCAGTCAGTGGGGGAGGGGGAGAGGGAGAGAGGGTGATCTTTTAGCACACCTCAGCCATTGTGAACAGTGCTGGATTTTCACCTCACAGGAGGAGGTAAAATAGCACAGTCTGATTTTATCATATTTAATGGTTTGCCATCAGTGGTCCGAGTTCAAGATCATCATAGCTCCCCCTGACGAAGCTCATGTGAAACATGAATCCGTGTCAGGACAGAGGCATGATAATTTTAAGTTATGGGGATTATGTATTGTTGAAATTTTATCATACATATGCATGAAAAAACTATTAACAAAATGAAGGAGTCTTGACTGATGATTAAAACTGCCCTCCTGCATAGGAATATAATTAGGTCTTAGTTATAATGGTCACAAACATTTGATATAAAGATTAATCTCACTTGAATCTCCCATGAAAGTTTCCAAAAACATCTCTGTCACTTAATCACATTACATGAATCTCAAAACCAAAGTAATCTTCCGCGCTTCCAGTTCGTTAGTTAATAGTTTCTTCCTCTTGCGCGGTCTCCAGGAAATTGATGAGTTGGACAGCAGAGAACATGAATTTGCTTGTTCAGATTGGGAGAAACATCAGGCATGTGCGAGCTTGATCACTTCTACAAGGAATCAAGAAAAGAAAAGAAAAAAGGTGCAGAAATGCACCCCCCCCCCATTCAAAACAGATATAGAATAAGATAGAAACATGAAGGCAACACAGCTATCCTTCAACAAAACCTGGTGGTTGCTATGACGTAGGAGGCATTAGTCTATCTGTCAACCTGCTGAGCCACTAATGAGTGAGTCTTTCCATACTTTTAAACAAGGTAATTTTGAATTTACAGAGACAACATCCAGTGTTATTTTTTAATAATAAGTAGGGACCCCATGAGGATCTCCCATCAGTTAGGTATGGAAAGAGCAGGTGACTCCTGGGTTTGGTATGGGATTTTTGTGTTAGATTTTGGATTTTCCCTATTTCTTTTCAGTACTGATTAAAACCCTCTTGCTGAGAAGGGTAGAAAGCAATTACATCAAATTGCTTGGCCACATCCAGGGGCTGGTGATAGTATCTTATTGATTTTTGGGTATTTTTGAGGTGTGGGGATTTGTTTTACCTTAGGAGGAAATGTTGACCACTCTTTCTGCCCGGAGAAGAATGTGGAAAGAAGAAGGATTTTTTATTCCCTGTTGCAGTGATTTTTGGTTCTTCAACCTGTAAGATCCGAGCAGATCTAAGAAGAGATTGGGGAGAGTAAAGGATACCATCTTAAAGAGGAGAGACCTGATGCCCCACCCATGAGTCTGTACCCCAGAGTATAGGACAAAAGGGGTATGGAGACTGTGGAGTCAAGCAGTGAACCATGGGTATTTTGGAAGGGAAGACACACCAGGGATAGGAGATCATTTCCATTCAGAGCAGCCTGATATTCCACTCTCAAGAAGAAAAGGGACTCCTGAGAAAAATACCAAGGAGCCATAGTCACAGATTAAGTTTTAGAGTTGAATTATTTGCTTGATCAAGGATGTAGCCTGAAGAACATGTGTATGGTGTCAACTGATTACCACTGACCAAGGTCGACAGGAAATTTGAACAGTGGGATTTGAATTCTGCCTACTCACTTGTGTAGCCCATTGCTCTAACCACTAGGCCACTCCTCCACCAGAGGAAGGGTAGCTTGGTGACCAGAACCTTTCCACTCCACCCTGCCAGGGCAAGGATTGCTCTGTGGAGAAGAAATGTATTTATTTAAAAATGATTTGATTCCACCTCTTCCAGGGAACGATGCAATATGACACGCATTGAAAATGGGCGCACAAATTGAGCGTCTGTTTTTATCCCGCTTCGTCAGGCCAATTTTGCTGAGGTTGCTGAAGACGCCCATAGCTAAGAGCCTCTTGGTATATGGGCATCTAAATTGTGTGCTCAGAAGAAACTTTTTTTTTTTTAATCAAGCCAATATACATTTATTTTTTAACACCACAAGCAGTGGGGTAGATTTTATAAATCTGCGCACATGCGTACTTTTGTTCGCGCACCAGGCGCGAACAAGAGCACGCGGGATTTCAATAGATACGCACTTAGCCATTAAAATCCGGGGTCGGTGCGCGCAAGCTGCCCAAAATCGGCAGCCTGCGCGCGCTGAACCACGCAGCCTGCCTCCGTTCCCTCCGAGGCCGCTCCGAAATCGGAGCGGCCTCGGAGGGAACTTTCCTTCTGCCTCCCCCCACTTTCCCCTCTCTTCCCCTACCTAACCCACTCCCCCGGCCCTATCTAAACCCCCTCCCTACCTCTGTCGCGAAAGTTACGCCTGCTCGAGGCAGGCGTAACATTGCGTGCACTGGGCTGGCTGCCGTGTGCCATGTTCCGGTCCAGGGGCTGGTCCGGAGGCCGCGGCCATGCCTCTGGAATGCCCCCGGGCCAAAACCACGCACGCGGCGCCGCCCCTGGATGAAGCGCTGAATGCATCACGCCCCCTCGACACTCCCCCGATGATGCGCGGATCGCGACACGCCCCCCCCCCCCCCCCAGGAAAGTCCCGGGACTTATGTGCGTCCCGGGGCTTTGCGCGCACCGGAAGCCTATGCAAGATAGGCTCGGTGCGCGCAGGGTGGGGGGGGGGGGGGTTTGGAGAAGGTTTTCGGGGGTTACGCGTGTAACCTATGCGCGTAAACCTCTGAAAATCCACCCCAGTAAATTTAAGTGTCACAATGATGCTAAGTAGGAGGAACCACAGAGGACCATATTTTTAAATTTCTCATGAGCCCTTGAGTCATGGATTGATTTTATGCCACTTCCGGGGCTGGAGTTAAATTGGCGGTGTTAAAAAGTTTTCTTTGGGCACCTGACGATTTTCTGCAGAGGGGGGTAATAGCTAATAGCCTCATCTACATGAAATTTACATGTGATGGGCACTATTAGCTACACATTTGTTTGGGTATGTGTTTTGGATGCACTAATCTCTTCTTCTCAGGGTGGGTTTAGGTCAGAGGAGAAAATCACATGCATAGTTTTAGAGTTTCAAAACTTTATGCATAGTTTTGGTTGGCAAAAGCATCCATAGAAAAAGGAGGTGCAAATGTCTCCAGTACTTTTTCCTGGGACAATTTTCAAAGTAAAAGTTCAAGTGTATTTTTTAGGGATGTGCATACTAATTTTTTTTTGTTAATTTGTTTTTTTTAGAGATTTTTTTGTTCATTTTTAATTTCTAGGATTTTTATTTTTCATTTTTTTTTGTGTATATTTTGTTTCCGTCAAATAGCATGTGCTATTATCAAATAGTGCGTGTGATTTTCAAATACCACAACACTATTTGCCAAAAACAAAAAAATACACAAAACATTTTTTTTTTAAATTTTTTGGTTTGTGTGACATTGAAATGAAAATGGGCTTATTCCTCCCATTTTATACTTTCATTTCAAATAAATGCGCATCCCTAGTATTTTTTCCCTTTGAAAACTGGTGCAAAGACCCCTATAACCATAAAAAGTCCCTGTGGACTTTGCAGCAATGCGTGGAGTTTGAAAATTGCTCCCCTCATGCTCAAGATCAGAGGCAAGGTCGTGTCAATACATCTAGTAATCTAACTCAGCTGGAAGCCTTCCCATTGTTCTAAGGCTGCAATGCCAGGCTTACATCTTGTGCAGGCTGTAAGAGCGAGAACTCTCCGAGCAAGTAATAACAAAGAGCAGCAGACATTCAGACTGACAACCATTCCGCTGAGATATCACCAAACAGAAATGCCGTTCGTTCGCTCCCGAAACCATTTAGATTTCAGCTCCTAGCCTTAGGGCATGAGGTAGCACTTTGCTTGTTTATAGCACAAAACAATCAAACAAGGCGCCGAGGAACCTGCTATGGCATGTTCAGATGTGCTGTACTGGGATGTAAAAAAAAACAAACCAAGAAACCCCACATATTCTTTTAAAGAAGTTGAGGATTACCATCAGGATACTGGTATACTACCAGGCGTTGTTAAATGTTTAGCCAGGCCTTGATTGCAGCGGGACAAAGGTAAGGGGAAACGAGGAAGGGTAGATATGATGGAATTATCACTGGACGGTGAATAGACGCGGCTACAAACTGGTGCCAACTTTCAGAGGGTTTGGTTACAATCTCTCTACTTGCAACCGGACTGAGACCACGGCTCACTTCACAGGGGCCGCTGAACAGGTGTCAGACATGCTAATCACCTCAGTGACCACCGAAGGATGCTCTGTCATTTTTAAATGGCAGGGAAATGACGAGGACGTTTGATGTCATTTCCCATCTGAAACCACACAAGAAAATTTACCCACTGTACCTTGAATGTAAACTTGCCTTGAACTTCCAAAGAAAAGGCAGGAGCCTAAAATGAATGAATAATAAATAAATAAATAACATTTCATTTCTGCATTTCAGGGCAGGCCAAAAATGCAAAAACAAAATAAAACAGACATTTTTCCCATGCATGCTCCTAATACAGACTCGACCTGGATTTAAGCCAGCAGCCCAGGGGTGAAAGGCTTAGTATCTCTATGATAGTGCACTATGCCATTCAGTCCCCCAAATAGTACCCTTAACTAGTGTATTCATCTAATGAATATGAACTTATATAACCTTAGAAGCTCACGCGCTGCATCATTTTTGTCCTTTGCAGAGGTGCCGAAAAAGGTATCACATCCTACAAAGGCTTTAAGTCTCGTGCAGGAGTAATATAGCTACTGCAGCTCTGCACCCCTTCAGCGGCTCATGTCTTTTGCAATACCAAACAGATGTGCCAACTGTCAGTGAGTTTACTGACAGCTGTGACTGCCAGTCAGCGAAAACTGTTTAATTTTCATTCCATCAATGTAATCTGTGAAAAGAGAGAGGGCGAAGGCATGAGCTATGCCTTGTGATTATGACAGGCCTCGAGTCATGCAGGCTTCTGAGACAACGGTGGTTAATATGCTGGAGGAGGTGAAATATATTTATATGAAAATAATAGCTGCAGCATTTGAAATGCTAAAGAAAAACAGTTTTAGGTATCCGATCTTCCCATTTTTCACGAATGAGATACTTAAACCAATTTCATTGCATCGGGGTCACCTGTGATGGAGCAATAACCTCATTCTCTGTCTCTGGGCCCCACACTCTGCTTGATTTAAGTACAGAGAAAATGCCATTAAAAGAAATAGGAAAAAATATTTTACAGCAAAAATGAACAGAGTTGTTTCTTAAGGGAAAAAAGAGGACCTTGACTGGGAAAAGAGATACCCTGAAGTGCTTAAAATCATTTTGTGCAAATAAGGAATTGAGATTTTGTGTGTGCTGTGATTTCTAAGTCAGACTTGCTGTATTGTGGTAAAACAAAATCATTTTATGCCCATAATAAAACTATTTGTATTCCAAGCTTCAAATTAGGGCTGCTGGGATCTTTGCATAGCTGAGGTTTCCACGACTCACAGGTTCTTGACTATGGAATGCATTATCTCCCTCATTCATTCATCATCCCTTTCTGGATCTGCCCCCCCCCCCCGCCCCCCGAATGACATGCATTTCTGGAGAAATGGTGGAGCTAACCATTGCTCTCATCATAGCAGAAAAGTTAACAGTGGTTGCCCCGTCTTCCGCCAAAAATAGGGGGGGTGCAATCTTAATTTTGTCCCATAAGCACCTGAAATTCACAATGTGGGCAGTGGAAAGGCTGCGTCTAACCCCCGCCCGCCCTTCCCAATTTATTGCACTCACCCAACTTCATCCGATAACAGTTTATTGTTGGAACAATAAGTGGCCGCAGCCCATCAATACGATTAACCAGCAATAAATAACACAACAACAACATTAACATAAATAGTAAAATAACATAACAATTTATTAACTAACTTTATGTGACCAGCAAACACCCCCCGCTTCTAGGTGCCAAGCATTCCAACTTCAGCCAAAAATAGGGGGGTGCAATCTTAATTTTGTCCCATAAGCACAGGTGTGTAAGTCAGATGATCTGCCTCGAACACCTGAAACTCACTGTGAGGAAATGTTTGTGTTGTTCATTGGAAAGCTCTGGGTAAAACCTTCGGAATTCTTAACAGTTCCGTTGCTGGAGAAGACGATTGAGAAAGAGCCGTCATTGGGGAAGATTAATAAATGACTTTCTGCTAGAGCTCGGAAGCCTTGGATGAGGCATACAAGATATTGATAAGCTTCAAAAGTATAGCTTATCATTTTGACTCCTGCCCTTCGTGGCTTGTCAGAACGTTTAGGCAGGTGCTATTAGACTGGCTTATGAAAATAACGGATACCTCACTAAATGAAGGAATTGTCCCTGGCCTTTAAAAAGAGCTATGTTTCATCCAAAAAAAAAAAAAAAATCATCTCTTGATGCCACTAAATTTGAAAATTAAAGACCAATATCAAATCTTCCCTGCTTGGGAAAGCTGATGGAGTGAGCAGTTGTCCATCAAGTACAAGATTTGTTAGACGGCCGTAGGATCTTTGGCCCCTGCCGATGAGGCTCTCACAGGCGTCTGTTTTTGTTTTCCCTTGTAAGCAGATTACGACAGGGGAAAAGATGGAGGTGAAGCTGCTTTTGTGATCCTCCTCCATCTGTTCTCTACATTTGATACACTGGATCATTTGACTCTGCAATACTGGACTGGAGGAAATTGATTTAGGAGGGACTGGAGTCTTGCGTGAGAGGTTTCAACGAGTGATGGTTGCAGGAAAACATTCTGCACCAATTTCACCATCTCATGCAGTACCACATGGCTCTTTTGTTATCGCCCCTTCTTTTTAACAGTTATCTTTATCTTTTAGGAAAAATTATTCAGACACTTGGCATCCACTATAGGGTTTATGCTGTTGATGTACACATTTTTCTGCTGTTGAGTTGACTCTATTGGCAGCAAGCTGTAGAGAGTGGAGTGGAGGGACAGCCTAGTGCAGGGGTGGCCAACTTCGGTCCAAAGCATTCGGGAAATCTCAGTGGCCATATTTTGAAGATAGCGAGATACGCCACATTGAAACAGTGACAGTGCCAGGCTGAGGTTTCCTGAGTGGTTTGTCATTTTGTTTTTGATTAGAATACAGCGAGACAAGTTCAAGACTTCCTTCAAAATAAGTGGCAGTCTATATAAATTCTAAATCAGTTCCAACTGATGGCCAGTTTTCCCACTGTAGACTCGTTGATTGGAGTTTGGCTTGCTTTAAGTCAGTAAGGGTGTCAGTAGTACGATGACACATACAGAGAACTGGTTTCCATATTCTTTTCATGTGCACAAAGAAAACTCATAAAATACTGGGCTATGATACCAGTACAGATCCCGAGCTGAATGTAGGCACAGGCAATAACAGGCACGTGACGTGGGCACCAAATTCTGAAGATGCCTTAAACCTGGGATTTCCTCTGCTGCTGCTGGTCCTCTGCCTATGGGTGCCATAATCTCAAATCCAGCCCTGTACAGATCAGGAAGTGTTTTGATTTCTGATCAATTACATGGCAGCACAGCACAGGGCAGAGCGCGATTGATGCCAACATGCCAAGTGATTCGGTTTCTGGTGGGAGGCTTCAAGTGCCTGCATACAGTGGGGGAAAAACCAGGACTGGCCATGCCTGCCCAGAAAAAATGGAGCCGGTTGGTCACCGCAAACAGGAGCTGGAATTTACAGTCACACCTGGACAACCTGAATGCCTCAGGCTTATGAAACGTCTCAGTTTTATCACCGGAGAAATACTGTGATAACGGTGCATAGTTCTGTAGCCCTTGAGCTGGCCATTTTTGTTCCCAGCAGCTCTGCCATGTGTAGGGGCCCCTTAAAAGGCAGGAAAGAGACATTCCCACATTTTTCCGAGATGCGCTCATCATCAGTACATGTGCAGTTTCTCACACAAAGAAGGATCATGATAAATATGCGCTTTGAAGATGCCAATTTAATCTTTCGGGCTAAACTTAGATCTTGGACACCTGCCTCTACAGCGCTCTGTCTCTTGATGTCATGAATTTCGTACACAGCTGCCGCTGCTGTCTTTCAGCTGTGTACACGGCCTGGCTTGCATCCCAGTCAGCTCGAGAAGCCCGGGCCTGACAGATGGAGATTTCCCCTTCTGCCAGAAATAAAAAAAAGATAGAAAGTAAGGTTTAACGGCCCAGTTTTTGAAACCATCTTGTGGTTGCGCATAGACTGCCTCACACGGGTCTGAGGTTTAGAAAGCACCCTTTCCTCATGGAGCGTATCAGCAGACACAGGAAGGAAGACCAGACTTCTGCCTTGGATGATTCAGTTTAAACCAGCAATCAGGTACATGGTACCTGGTCTTTAAAAAGGTTGGGAAATGTGGCTTGTCCTGTGGATTTCAAACTCTTGGGTCCTTGATGCAGCGCAGGGTAGTACATGGTTTAATATAAGGTATGGGAAATGCTTATAAAACTTGTCTGCCTTACTTTGAGATTTCCAAGTTGCAAAAGGGCTGCTAAGAAGACATGCATGCTCCAGAGGCGTACCTGGAGAATTTGGCACCTGGGGCGGACGGATACTTCTTTGGCAACCCCCCCCGCCCCAATATATAATTTTAAAATTTCCTAAACAGCGATAAAATATTTCAAAACAGCAGCCAGATAAAATAACACCCAGTAATTAAAAGTAATATGGATTTTAAAAATATCCCACTTTCCATATCTGTCATCCTAAGATTGTTGTAGACTGGGGGCACACATGTGTGCGCACACACACACACACACACACACACACACACAGAATATGCTTTCTTTCTCTTATACACACACATGCATACTTGGTGAGAGACACACACACACACTTTCTCTGTACCTCTCTCACACGCTAACACACACACACACACAGAATATGCTCTCTCTCTCTTATACACACACATACATGCTTTGTGAGGGACAGAGGGTGCATGTGTATCTGTGAGACACACACTTTCTCTATATCTCTCTCACATATACACTTCCTCTGTGTCTCTCGCACATACTAACACACACACACGCTTCCTCTATCTCTCTCACGCACACATGCAGACAAAAACTGAACTGGAAACTACAAGCCGTATTCTGTATGCAGTGCAACAATGGAAAAGCAGAAAATCGCTATTCCTCAAAACACTATAATCAAAAAATATAAATCAAACAGAATACTAAAACCATACTAAAAAATATACATTTCAAAACAGCTGATGAATAGAATAATACTCAATAGAACCCCCTGTACAAATTTTTTAAACATTGATAAAATATTTCAAAACAGCAGACATCAAATAACACCCAGTAATTATAACTAATGAGGATTTTAAAAATCCCTCACTCTCCATACCTGTCACCCTGAGATTGTTGTGAACTGGGAGTATACACACACACAGAGACACAAACAAAATATGCTCCTTCTGTCTCTTCCACACATACACATTTGGTGAGAGACAGAGGGAGCTTGAGTGTGTGTGTGTATGAAAGAGACAGACAAACAAACACGTTTCCTCCGTCTCTCTCTCTCACACATAGATACTTCCTCTGAATCTCTCACACAAGAGTCCTGTCTCACCCAGGCAACACACACTTGCTTCCTCTCTCTCACCTCTACCCCCGCACACAGGTACCCTCTCATACACGCCTACAGGCACCCTCTCACTCATATGCACCCACAGGCACCCTCTCATATATATACACAGGCACACACACACATTCTCTCTTCTATAAACTCACTGTCTCATACACACACAAGCATTCTCTCATACACATACACACACACACACACACACACACACACACACACACACATCCTCTCATTCACACCCCCACCCAGACTCATACAGATACACACACACTCATAGGATCTCATACAGACACACACATATGCACACACAAGCAGGCTCTCACTCATTCACAAAAGCTCACATACATCATGGTCGCCTGTTGTCTTCAGGCTGTGGCGGGATGAGCTCCACTACAGTCCAAGGACCTCCTGCTGTCTTCCGGCCATATGGCAACAAGTAGCAGGAGAGGCCGTAGGCTGGTTAGGCTCTGCTGGCAGCCCGCAGCCTCTCCTGCTGCTGCCGGTCTGTCACCTCCCTAGGTGTGCCACTCCGGGCCTGTTCTCTTCGGCCAGCAGGGCCCACCCGCTGCTCCTGGCTGGAACGCGTCCTCTTCGGTCGGCAGGGCTTGGGCTCCCTGCCCGCCCGCTGTTCCTGGCTGGAATGTATCTTCTTCCCGGGTGACAAAAGGTTGATTGGTCACACAGTTGTTGGCACCCCCCTCCTTGCCGACCTCTTAACATGCCTCTGGCAATTCTACTCCTCAAGGGCTGCAAACCATTTGGGTTTTCAGGATATCCCTAATGAATATGCATGAAAGAGATTTGCATGCACTCTGCCTCTGTTATATGCAAATCTCTTTCATGCATATTCATTAGGGATATTCTGAAAACCCAACTGGTTTGTGGCCCTCAAGGATCGAAATTGCCCATCACTACTCTAATTGTTCTTCTTACTGAGTGGCATTTTGCATTCTGCATCTTTTTTCTTCCAAATTAAAAAAATCTTTATTCACATTTTGATTCTTCCTTCTTCATCTACGGGACAATTATCTCAAGTTATTACTGATGATCTTGGGCAGCAAGAGAAGCCTCTTCTGAGGCTGAGCCCTTCAATTTTGTTTGTGTGTCAGCAGGACTTTACCTTCCCCCACCAATGCCTTTCATCAGTGCATCCCGCAGCTCCACTGGACAAAAGTGTCAACATGCCACAATACACAGCACTGCACACGAGACAAAGTTCTTCTTACCTGATTTTTCTTTTTAAATAGATTTTGATTAGCAGGACTGGTCCAGTGGCTTAGTGGCTATGCTGTGCACTGAAAAGACCAGAGTCTGAGTCCTGGCTCAAGTCTTCTGCTGCTGTCTAGCTGGCCAGAGCAGGGTATTCACAGCCCCCGGGACAGGGAAGGAGTCATAGTCACTGTCATTGCACAATGGCGACTCCTAGTGGCCAGATTTAGGATTCCGGAAGAAGCCCTGGTGCATGGCTCCAGGCCGAAGACTGCCTATGCAGTGACTGGAATAAAGTAAGTTGGGAGAGGTGGTAGAAGAGGAGAAAAAAAAAAATCCTTGGATAGTTATGATTGAGGACACTTCCCAGCCCTGCTCCAACTGAGGAGCAGCAGAAACTTCTGACTCAAAAATTAAATCTTTTCGTTAGCAGGCATATATGTGATAAAATACAGTGAAAGTGAAGTTACACATACTAGTGCATGAATGAACAACATCTTCTAACTTTGCAAATCACCAGTAGAAAAGTAAAGATCAATTGCTGGTCGAAACGCTGGCATTCTTCAGACACTGTAGCCGCAGAGCCAGGCGGCGCAACTAAGCATGCTTGTCATGTAGATTATGTTCCCAGCGCCCTCCCCTATGCGGCAGCCAATAGAACTGCACGGGGTCAGTTAGACAGACGGACAGCAGCTGAACATAAGCCGTTCTTCTTTTTTAATGAAGAAGGTCCAGAAACTGAGAGAGAAGGTGCACTTTTCCGGTAATGAAGAATACAGAAGGGGAGATAAAAAAAAAAGGAAGGAAAACAAAATGACGACTGCAATCAAGTTGTTACATTACCTGGTATTTGATGCAAAACGATCCAATAGGCTTGAATGTTTCATAGATGGTTGTCTGTGCTTCAGCCAGTAACATATTGATAAAGAATTCTCTGATCAAGAAATGCTTCTCATTAGAACACATTCCCCTAAAGCATTGGCTGTCATTGTACGCAAGTGCCTAGGGCTTTTCTTTACAGCATGTTCATATCTGGAGGTTTACCAGCTTTCCCCTAAGCAGTGCTAAGTTTACTGCTCCACATCCACAGCACTTTCTTTTTTTTCATACTTACTCTCATCCTTAATCTCTAAAAAGCAGAACGGAATATTATTGCAGCAATGGTTACATGGACTAGACATAGTTTTTGGGTACCTGCCAGGTTCTTGTGGCCTGGATTGGCCACTGTTGGAAGCAGGATGCTGGGCTTGATGGACCCTTGGTCTGACCCAGTATGGCATTTTCTTACGTTCTTAGGGGGAATAAGAGCAGGGTTGGGTGGGCTTGCCACCGTGCCCGCTCATGTTAACCTCGAAACCCCTCCAAAACTCAATTCCATCTATGCCCTAGATTGGAACTAAACACTTCTTTGCAGAAGGTGGATATTCTTTCACTACCCTATCTAACCGACTTGCTTTTGGGAGATATGGTATTTCCATGGAACCCTTAAACCCAGATCGCCTTACAAAACATAGCCTTGACAGTCAAAAAAATGTTACAAACCACGGAAGTAAAAAACGAATCCAAGGCTAAGTGGGTTCTTCTTGAAAGAGGAAGGCGATGAATGTTAGGTGGGAGGAGGCCATGCAGGATTTTTTAATTCACTTTGCTTTTTTCATTTTTATTCCTTTTACCCATTTTAGTGCATGATAAAAACATTTAATGCATACTTGGATGGAAAAATTAAATGAAACGAAACAATGCATTTCGGGGCTGTTTTTGTATCGTTTTCAAACAAAAGCACATCCCTATTAGGAGGGAGTTTATTCCAAAGAAAAGGAGTGGAATCTGGAAGATATTTGCTTAGAAGGTGGATGGACACGAAGCGCACATCTGGAAGAGCGCAGAAGGCGAGAAGGGCAGGAAGATGACATGAAGGAAATATGGGAAGGAAGGAAGGCCCACGAATGTGTTTAAAAATCGCCTCACATGCAGTGGATTCCCTCGTAACTAGGACGTCACAAGTGGCATCCTGCAGACTACACGAAGTAATCAGATGACACTCTTCAAACACAGCTGTATTCAGATGTGGAAGGGGAAGGGGGGCGTGAACTGTTGGGTTACCATTTAAAGAAATATAAAAAGTTAAAGCCAACGTTTTGAACTTGATGGAGGATGTTCATTAATGCTCGCCAAATTTCCTTTTGAAATTTGCCCAGTACATCGAACACACAGATCGTTAACAGCCAGTCTACGCCACAAAGCGCAGTTGGTTTTATTTTTGGAGACTTCGGGGCTTAGTAATAAGCTCAGAGGAATTATTTTAAGTACTGTACAGAGTAAAAAGCCAGGTGTAACATGCAACTAATTATACCATGAGCATAACGATTTTTCTTTTTTTGCTGCCCTACAAAATTCCTACAAAGGAATCAAAATGCAAAGGACTGAAAAACAGGGAGAAGAAGATGCAAACTCTGATTTATAGCTCAGCAATTTCATCTAATTGCTGTTTGAACATATTAATTTCTCCTTTGATGCTTCAGTGAATGCCTTCGGCATATCCACATCCGTGCCAGGATAAGATGATTATCTATGGAGAAAGAGTCAATGGTGGAGACATAATACTTGTGAGTGGAGTATCATGATCTATAAATGCATATCTGCTCCTGAATGAGACAGCGGGGGACCTAACACGCCACTGGAGGACAGCCTAACCTAAAATATTATAAAATCATACTTCTTTCTATAGAGGTAATATTAAAAGGAGTTACACGGGTAAATGTAACAAAAAAAAGTAATTTATGGGCGGAAAATGCACCCAATGGCATATATTGTAGCAATTTTCAAAAGCCAACTTACATTGGGTAAAGTGCATTTACATGTGTAAAACCTAATTATAAGCGTGTAAATGCTTTTTAAAATTAGGCCCTGTGAGTAACAGAGATGCCCAGCTCTGATCCTCAAGGGGCCGCAAGTAACCAAGCAGTGCAATGTCATCTGGTTCTCACTGTCTGATGTAGATTCAGTGTGGAGATCCTGAAAACCAGGCCTGTCTGTGACCCTGAAGCACCAGGGATTCGCGAGCACTCCTGTACTTTAATAGGTTCCGGGCATGCCTGGGACCGATATGGAGAGCAGTGGTAAGAAATGGGTTGGCAGTTCAGATAAAATACACGGTAGAGGAAATGGTTTTGGGTTGTTCTGCCATTATTTACTATGTTACTGTATAAGAACATTTTCTTTAAAATGGCATCTTTTCAGAACTCCAGGATCTTCTTGGAAGTAATTAATGTTGTTAAAGTATTTTGCTTCAGTGATGTGGAATATATTTGTTATAGTTCAGTGGATCTCGGCTCTGGTCCTCGTGGCTCCCTGGACAGATCAGGTTTTCCAGACTCATCAAAAAGGTTCAAAATAATCCATTTGTGGATCAGGCACAGGCAAACATAGCTCATGCATATTCACTGAAAACCCAACCTCTTTGGGGTCCATGAGGACCGGAATTGGGAACTGCTGTGATAGGCTAAACGTATTCAATTGTACGAAAATGAATGCTAAAAACATTTGTTAGGTGACCTAACCTAACGAGGCCACACAGCAAACTGGAATCGTTGTGATGATGTCCTGGAAATCATGATCAGCTTGCCAAAAAGAAATCTCAGCCTTGCTTCTTAGGGCTCATGCAGCAAGAGCACACAAGGTTATGCCCTTTGCCTGTTCTTCAGTTCCAGGAGTCTTGCCATGTTATCTGCGGCTTCTAGAGACATCCAGAAATAATACAGGCTCCAGTGCCAACCTGTTAATCAACAATCCTATGTTGCTGTATTGACCAGGCCAGACAGATCCTCAAAATGTTCCCTTCATCAATCAGCAATGACCAAAACCGCAAAGAGCTTCACTAATTAACTATAAGATAAGCCATAGTGATATTGCACTCAAAACACCCCTGTTCTCTGATGTTTCCTGACCAGTACAGAGCTGGTCTCAAATTAATTTGTTTTTGAGGCATACTGTTTCTGATGACTAGGAGGAATGTTTATTTAAGCATGAAGGGATGAATTCAGTCTGTACTTGCACAGAAGTAATTCGTTACTGTGATTACGAACGGGCAGGCATTCAAGTCAGAAAAAAGTAGGCTAACAGCATGGGCTCCCTGCTCTTTTGCTCCAGCTGCGTTTGTCGGAAGTACCGCTTCTCGGTGGGTTGGATTATTATTTTCCAGGCATCAGCTGAAAACTTTTTCCCCGTTGATTGCACCTTCTTCTGCCTGGCACCAGAGCAGAGTTTATAAGATTCGTTCCTGAGGCAGTGATCGGGGGAAACCTTTCTGAAACTGAGTGGCCAGGATCTCCTCCCCTCCTTGCGACCCCAAGAGAATGTGTAGAGCGAGGATTCTCAAGTCAGGCCCTTCGGCTCCCAAACCAAAATGAGCAAACTAACCGATTCTTGGGTGGAATGTTTTCAAATATATCTCGCGCTGCTTCTTGAAGGACCAGCATCAGAAGAAGGGGCTTGTGTGGTCTCAAAAGCTCTTTTGTTAGTCCTATGAAAAGGTATCGCAGCCTGCAAAGATTCCAGATATCCATTGTGGCTATCCCGAAAAGCCAAGGTGTCTGGGTACTAGGATCAGACTTTGAGAAGCTATGACATGTGGCAGGGATTCTCAATCCCAAATCGGATCCTCAAGAACCCCAAAAGCAGGCCTGGTTTTTAGGATATCCCCAACAAACATTCCTAAGATGTACTTTCATGCCTTCAGTCTGATAACCCTGTTACTTTGCAGGCTTGGGTATCCTGACGCCAGATCTGCTTAGGGCTCTCAAGGTCCAGATTTGGGATCTACTGGTATATGGGCTTCGCAAACAGTCTTTCCTGACAAGTAAATCTGGAAAGTTTGGCTGGCTTGGTCCGATGGTGCTCATGGCTTTAACATTCAAAGCCATAAGAATAGCGATTCTTCATTTTACAGGTGGAGACCCAAAAGTGGCTTGGGAAGGATATACAACGTTAAATAAACAACGATTGAGAAAACTGGTTCTGAAGAGGACCCCCCACCACTACCAATAACCTGTTCTATATCTCCACATGCAGTCTTATTACTTTATTATCTTAGTTTTGTGCCTCTTTCTGCTTCTTCGTACATTATATTCTGTATGTATCTTATTGTTTATTTGTGGGAGATGGGGTTTTTTTAATTACAACTTTCAAAAATTTTCTTCACTTTTGAAAAAAATAATCTGTTTATGAAATAGAAAAGATGCCACTAAGACACTTTACTGTAGGGCCATTTCATAACCTTTGCTAGCTCGTATGCATGATCTTGAATTAATTCATTTTCAGGCTAACTCTCCCTGCAATCAGTAGCCAACCCCATAAACTCACTGTTAAGGCTTTGGGGGCCTGTGTTTACAAAGGGATTTTTTCACATGTGCAAAGTGAAGAGAACACCTTAGAAAACAAAGGTGAACCGGTAGATGTAGTGTATTTGGATTTTCAGAAGGCGTTTGACAAAGTCCCTCATGAGAGGCTTCTACGTAAACTAAAAAGTCATGGGATAGGAGGCGATGTCCTTTCGTGGATTACAAGCTGGTTAAAAGACAGGAAACAGAGAGTAGGATTAAATGGTCAATTTTCTCAGTGGAAAAGGGTAAACAGTGGAGTGCCTCAGGGATCTGTACTTGGACCGGTGCTTTTCAATATATATATAAATGATCTGGAAAGGAATACGATGAGTGAGGTTATCAAATTTGCAGATGATACAAAATTATTTAGAGTAGTTAAATCACAAGCAGACTGTGATACTTTGCAGGAGGACCTTGCAAGACTTGAAGATTGGGCATCCAAATGGCAGATGAAATTTAAATGTGGACAAGTGCAAGGTGTTGCATATAGGGAAAAATAACCGTTGCTGTAGTTACACGATGTTAGGTTCCATATTAGGAGCTACCACCCAGGAAAAAGATCTAGGCATCATAGTGGATAATACTTTAAAATCGTCAGCTCAGTGTGCTGCAGCAGTCAAAAAAGCAAATAGAATGTTAGGAATTATTAGGAAGGGAATGGTTAATAGAACGGAAAATGTCATAATGCCTCTATATCGTTCCATGGTGAGACCACACCTTGAATACTGTGTACAATTCTGGTAGCTGCATCTCAAAAAAGATATAATTGCGATGGAGAAGATACAGAGAAGGGCAACCAAAATGATAAAGGGGATGGATCAGCTCCCCTATGAGGAAAGGCTGAAGAGGTTACGGCTGTTCAGCTTGGAGAAGAGACGGCTGGGGGGGGGGGGGGGGGGGGGGGATATGATAGAGGTCTTTAAGATCATGAGAGGTCTTGAACGAGTAGATGTGACTCGGTTATTTACACTTTCGAATAATAGAAGGACTAGGGGGCATTCCATGAAGTTAGCAAGTAGCACATTTAAGACTAATCGGAGAAAATTATTTTTCACTCAACGCACAATATAGCTCTGGAATTTGTTGCCAGAGGATGTGGTTAGTGCAGTTAGTGTAGCTGGGTTCAAAAAAGGTTTGGATAAGTTCTTGGAGGAGAAGTCCATTAATGGCTATTAATCAATTTTACTTAGGGAATAGCCACTGCTATTAATTGCATCAGTAGCATGGGATCTTCTTAGTGTTTGGGTAATTGCCAGGTTCTTGTGGCCTGGTTTTGGCCTCTGTTGGAAACAGGATGCTGGGCTTGATGGACCCTTGGTCTGACCCAGCATGGCAATTTCTTATGTTCTTATAAAGGTCACTGGTGTGTCTTGCAAGGGTAGAGATGGGTTTTGGCTTCAGTATGCTCCATCAATCATAATTACATCGCCCTTTTCATACGAAGAATGTGTGGACCAGTTCCACAGAAAAGACTGTCCCTGCTCCATGGAGCTTACAGGAAAAACAGACAGACAGACAAAAACCCCCCTCAAAAAACAAATAAGAGTTAAAACAGTGAGGTCGTGATAGGCAAGAGTTAAACTAGGTGGGTTATAGGTGAGATTAATTGAGGAAAAGGCAAGTCTAATTGAGCAAAGCTGCAACAAATGAGATCACTTCAGAAAAAGAGCCAATGCACTGGGTGGGTGTGAGGGAAAATGAATAATAAAAATAATAATACTTCAGCTTGTTTGCACAAGAGTCGCCATCTGCGCTTGGGGATTTGATTTGTCTGGAAATTCTGAGCTTATCAAAATGTCAATTGAAGTTCTAAGAAATATCTTTCATAACATGTATTTCTATTCAAGCAAGTATTTTGCTGGATGAACACTAGGCCGGGAAGAAGTATTAATTCCAGCTTAAGAAACACACACAAACGCAGCCCAGGTAAAATTCCGCCAGAATGATGGACAGGAGGAATATCTTCACTAGTTCATTTCAGGCTGAGTACAAGGCCAAGACATTTTCAGGCTGAATCCTCTACCTCTTACAATTTTATGTTTAGTGGATGGGGCCTAGGATTACCAACTGCCTCCACTTCTGTTGGCCAGACTGAGCCAGCCCTCATGGCAAACATGGGCTTGCAGCTCTGAGGTCACTAAAAAAGGTGGTGTTACCTCTGTGTGCATGCACTGGTGTGAAACTAGGGCTGGATGGGCAAAAAGGGAGCCAGGAAGCAGCTCCATGTTGGGGAAGGGGTGGGGGATGTTATTGTGGAAATCTTTACCAGACCTTTAAACCTGGCCCTGAATTTTCTGATCCACACTGAAACCTGTTTTTGAAAGAACTTTGCCTTCTGCAGAAATAAATACTGTAGCAATATTTTGGATTTGCAGCCCACCTTTCCAAATGATACTAAAGCTATCTAGCAGCATTATTAGAACTCTAATACCAGTCCCTTCCCTAAAGCGCTTACAATCATAGGGGCTGAATTTAAAAAGTATTTACAGATGTAAAATTGGGTTTTACACGTGTAAATGCACTTTACTCAAGTTAATGGCTTTTGAAAATTGCTGTAATAGTATAATCACATTTACGAGCGTAACTCCTTTGAAAATCACCTCCTAAGTGTACCTGAGGCAATGGAGGCTGGTGCAAGGTTGGAAAAAAAAAAGTGGCAGTGAAGAAAGTGGGATTTGAACCCTGGTTTCTCTGGCTTTTAGCCCATTTCTTTAATGACTAGGCCCTACAGCAGGGGACAATGCCTGTGTCTACCATATGCAAATAACTTGAGAAAACATGTTTGTGAGCCAGACACACCAAGCACCATTTGCATGTGGAGAGAACAGGAGACAGACTGAACCTGAAAGTAATCTATCCACTTTAACTCTTAAATTTAGACTGCTTATTTATTTAGATTGCCGTCACAGAAATTAATCCTAAACTTAATCTGTTAGGAAAACAGCCTGATTGAAACGTTCCAGGTTCTGTTGCATTGTTATAGTCCTACGACACAGCGGTCAGTAACTTATATCCTTTCTGCAAGAGGCAGATTGACCTTGGGCCTCTTTTCTTGGCTAAGATCCATGGGTCTGAACCATCAGCCCAGGGATGGCCCCTTCTTGGCTGAGACTGAGAATCTGTACAAGGGGGTGGGGGGTTAATGCCCGGACACTCAATCCCCATTTGGGGACACAAAAGTTTTTTGATCCTGGTGCTTTTTGTGTCTGTGTATTCTGGACAGAGTTTGTGCCGTTCCGGAGCTGCTCGTCCATAACCTTCGGAACCCCTGCCGTGCGTCTCCCCGGGATGGCTCCGAGGGACAGCTGGGAGCCGGAGAGGTGCGGTTTGTGATTTTTCTGTCTCCAGCAAGTACTGTGCAACCACCTTGCCTACTAATTAAAGTGCATGAAGTATCTGATCATTAGGGACAATTGATGGATCTCAGATTTAGCACTGCTGTCACAAGCTCCCTCTTATTTAGCTGAAACAGAGGTTACTCCCGTAATTATAGATTATTGCCTTGTCTCTTTCAGAGCTGTGGAAAAGTTAAAAAAAAAAAAAAAAAAGGAGAAGCCCAGGAATGGTTGTGGATTTAAAGGGTAGAGTTTTAATAAGCAGAGCTAAGAGCCTGGGGCATTTATTGCAAATAGCTCTCTGATCACATAAAATAAATAACCTTAAGTGACGCAGGGATGGGTGAGGCCAGCATTACCCAGCCAATTGCCTTCTGGTTTGGATCGTGGTTCATAGCCTCAATTTAATTTTTTTTTTTTTTATTATTATTAAATAACATTCATATTTACTTTTCTTCTTCAGAATTATGATCCTCCCTTAAAGCAGGTCTTTAGAGATTGAAGTTAGCCATTCTGTGGAAATAAGGCCTAAGGGGAGAGGGTGAGTGAGGCTTCTCTGCGACTATCAGGTCATACCAGGTCAGATAATAGCTATAGTAAAATGGTTTTGTTTGTTTTTCATTTTTACATTATGAATTGTGTTCTCATCTGGGGGACAGTTCTTTCCTGGAGCAGCAACTTGAGAGACAGAGCAACTTATTATCTGCTGACACTAATATAGGAGTCCCTTGCTAGTCTGTGTGTCCCATTTACAAGGAAATATTTGGATGCATGGAATCTGTGGTATGATTTATTTGTACGAGGCCCCTTTCTGTGTGTGCCAGAGTGGAATATGCCGGGGAGGGGGTAAAGAGACTCCTAGGGCTCTAGAGCAGGGGTCCCCATACTCGGTCCTGGAGGGCCACAATCCAGCCGGGTTTTCAGGATTTCCACAATGAATAGGATATGCATGAGCTCTATCTGCATGCATTGTCTCCATTATTTGCAAATAGATCTCATGCATATTCATGACGGCCACATTCGGAGAGGGGGGGGCGGACCCTTGCTGTAGAGAGTTCAGTGATGTAGGATGCAGGAGAAAGGGAGAAGCTGCAAGTGTCCGTGATCTTTCTTCTAAAATGTAAGGACGGGGAAAGCAAAGCAGAAGCTTTCCATTCCCAAAGAGTTGAATAGTTTTCTAAGGCTGAGGCCCACGAGGAGTGAGAGTTTACCAAGAACTGGAAGATAAGCTCTTGCTCTAGATAGTCTTCAGGGAAGGGAAAGGCCCTCCTCTCCTCCCCGAAAAAATTGCTGGGGCCAGGGACCTCTCCGGCCCCCGCTGACCCCCTTCCATGGGGGTCTCAGACCAGGAACAATGCACCTGCCCTGACCTCCACTGTCTAAAAATGGTGGTGGTGGCTCTAAGGTTGGTGTCAAAGCGATATCATCTCAGGGACAACATAATGGCGCTGGCCATTCCTGAGATGTGCGCTAAGGTGACATCACTTTGGCATTGGCCTCAGGGTCACTGGCACCAATGTTTAAACAATGGAGATCGGGGCAGGAGCCAGTGGGCATTGCTCCTGCCCTTTGCACTTCAGGGACTCACCCCATGAAAGCGGGAAATGGGAATTGGGAGGGGGGTCCCCGACCCTGGCAATGTTTTGGGGAGTGGGAGGAGGGTTGGAGGAGCAGAAGGGCCCCTCGTTTGTCTCTGCAGGGCAGGAGGAAGGGTCAGAGGAGCCCAGGGGGTCTCCATGGTTTTCTTAAGAGATGGGAGGGGTTTGGTGAACCGCAAGGAGGCCATTTTTTTGTAAATGAAACAAAAATACTTTAAAATGTTTGGGTACTTTTGTCAAAGATCATTTTCGGATCCATTCAGAATGAACTGAAAATGGCCTTTTTTGGTTCAGCTGTGCTATTTGTTTAAAATGAATGCACATTCCTACCTGGTAAAATAGAGTTCGGTATTCAAAGAGTTTGTCTGGGTAACTTTTTGATTTACCCAGACAAAACCCATGAGTTGAGTATTTTCCCATTTCCCTGCTGTCTGGCTACATTTTGTCCTGGTAACTCATTACCTACACAAAATTTAGCCAGATAGAAAGAAGAGGTGATGATGAAGGCTTTCTGGGGGCATGATTAAGTTTTAGCCAGGGAGCGCTGATATTTTGTGCTGCCCAGCTGAAGTTTCCTGAATAAGTCTGATCGGAAAAAACATCTGTCCCACAGTTATTTGGTTAATTTTATCTGGGTAACTTTAAGAAGGTATATTCAGCGGAGTGCTTAGCAGGGTACGCTCGGTGGAATATCTGGGCAACTTTCCTGCTCACTGGCCTACTGAACATTGACCTCATAGGAGAGGTCAGTTGTGCCGATCCACACTGCTAAGGATGTAATCCCAGCTCTAGACGTCGGTACACTTGTAGGCCATTGCTCCTTTCCCAAGTCAAGTTTTGCTGTCTTACTCTTTGGTTTTCCTCTGTCCTGTCCAGATGAGCATCCAAGTTCCTACACTTAATTTGTATGGAAAGAAATAAACAAACAAATAAATAAATAAATAAATAAATAAGGCGATCCCATTTTATTGGACCAACTTAACCCCGGAAAGCTCAAAAAGAAATGTATTAACATTCCCTTCCTCAAGTCCAAAACAGAAGGCGCAATAGATGACTGCTGGAAAATACAACATTATAATGGCAAGGTGAAGAGGAAAGGGTGGAAAAGGGAATGGGGAAGGGGTTGCTGCTGCGTTGGAGTGATAAGAAGGTGACAGAGGCAGCAGAATTATTTCTGGTAGCCATTTAAAAAAAACCCAAAAACCCAAAACAAAACAGCATGCTTGCTTACTCTGACACCTCACTCTTCCCTTTGTCTTATCACGCTTTTAATTATCAGCCGCAGTGTATCAAGGATAACTTTAATTTTTCTTTAACTTATCATGTCTATATTTCAAAACAACTTGCCATCTCCACCCATCCATCTCCCAGCATGCACCTTCAGTTCCACCTCGCCCTCAACCCGAGGGGATACCATGCAACCTACTTCTCCTTACATTGCTTGCCTCTGGACGTTTTCTCTGACGAGATGAGGCATCTTCTTTCTGCAGGAAAATCAGCCTAGCCAACATTGGGGAAGGATGACTTTCTTTTTTTTTTTCCAGTCAGAGAGTGCTTTTCCCTGCTCGTCTGACTGAAAGTTCTCGCTGTATTTGGTTCTTCCTCTCTGCTTCCCTCTTCTGGCCATCAGTCTGTCTTGGCTAACCGAAGGCACTTTTCTTTCCATCACTTGCCTTTTCGTTTGCTGCCCCCTTTCTGCTTTAGATCAGAAGGGAGAATGAGCTGTTGAAAAATCTTAGCCGTTAGGAGCAGAGGATCCTTTAGGCTCCACGCATTCAAGTCCCAGGGGGTCCCAAGTGATCAATAACGAGGTCAAGTGGTCAGAGCAGGGGACTGGGAGCTGGATGTCATGTTCATTCTAACTCTCTCTGTGACCTTAGCCCTCATCACTTTCTCTTCTCCCTCCTCATAACCTAATAATTATTGAACAGTGATAGCCTGTTCCTTCTCCCTGCACCCACGTACAAGATCAGTCAACAATTCTTGTAGCCAGACTTTGCGCGCCAGAGGAGATTATAGTATGTTTTCGCTGTATTATGCAGGGCACCGTGTGGATAAAAACTGACATATAATTTCGGATTATGACTGAAGAGAAGACATAGGCATTAAAGACACAAGGCCTGGGCTTCCAGGGACAATCTCTCCCCTGGCATGCGGTATGAAGGAGCGGGGTTCCCTTCAGTCCAAATATCCCAGACCTGTGGCTTCTGAAGTTTTAGTCAACCTATGGTGGGATCATTGCCCTTGGAACACCACATACATGAGCTCTGAGATGCAAATAGCAAAATTAAAGCATACCACGCATCAGCTTGGATAGATCAAGAATGTGGTATCAATTGTTGTTTCTTGTTTTTGTAGTTACCGATGAAACAACACGCCTCTTATTTTTGGTTCATAATAAATAAGGCCTCGCAGATGCTGTTTTTTCACTCTCTTACTAGCTGTGATATCAAAACATGAGAAAGACTGTAGATGACCACAAATAAGGACAAAGTGGCCACTCAGTCCACCCGGCTGTCTTCCTTTCTCGTTCTCTACCATTTATTTACTATTTATTTATTTGCTTTTATATACTGAAGTTCGTCAGGAACATCACATAGGTTTACAATGTAATAATGGTACCATATTGGGGAGATGAGCAGATAAAAGTCCCATACTTAAACAAACACTAGCTCTCTCTATATCTTGTACGCAACCTCTCAACCCTGTCCACAGCATTCAGAGACCAGGAGGAAGGATTTTAAAGATCCCATTTAGGGTATACCTTTAAGAATGCATCTCTTTTTAAATCATGATGAAGGGACCCTCTACTCAAAAGTTGAAGTACTGTTTTCCCATCCTTTCTATTTGATACTCTGAAATATAATAGATGCTAACCTTATAAATAATTTCAAAATCTATGGTATTTCAGTATTGGTACACACACACACACACACGCCTATATACATATATGCACATAGATATAGTTATCATTACTGTGTGAGACTGGATCATGAGTCTGACCCTCATCCAGGTATTGTCAGGGAGAAGGGGGGAAGGTTTGTAGATCAGATGAATATGATCCCTCAGACTTGAAGCCCTGATCCTGTTATGAAATCTCTCCTCATCCTTGCCTGGATACTAGGTAACAGGTCCTGCCATTCCACAAAGCACAAGGTGAGGCACAGTTGCAAACTGGTAAAATCTGAACAATACCTTGGCGCTCCAGTAAAATGGGAGCTCAAACACTGTTCTAAAAAAGCACTTTTCTACTCTCTTGCAGGCCGATACAGTACAGTGCGCTCTGGCGGAGCGCACTATTAACCCGCGTTTGGACGCGCGTTTTCGACGCGCTAGCTTTACCCCTTATTCAGTAAGGGGTAATAGCTTGTCGAAAATGCGCGTCCAACCCCCCTGGAAATTAATAGCGCCCACAACATGCAAATGCATGTAGATGGCCCTATTAGTTATTCCCACGCGATTCACTAAGTAAAATGTGCAGCCAAGCCGCACATTTTACTTTCATAAATTAGCGCCTACCCAAAGGTAGGCGTTAATTTCTGCCAGCACCAGGAAAGTGCACAGAAAAGCAGTAAAAACTGCTTTTCTGTGCACCCTCCGACTTAATATCATGGCATCGGAGGTCCCAAAAGTAAAAAATAATTTTAAAAAAAATGTGAAAAAGGCCCGCGGCTTGCAGGTTGAAATCTGGATACTCAGTTTTGCCGGCGTCCGGTTTCCAAACTCGTGGCTATCAGCGGGTTTGAGAACAGACGCCAGCAAAATTGAGCGTCGGCTGTCAAACTCGCTGACAGCCGCTGCTCCTGTCAAAAAAGAGGCGCTAGGGACGCGCTAGTGTCCCTAGCGCCTCTTTTTACCGCAGGCCCTAATTTGAATACATTTTTTTTCTGAATTGCGTGCACAGGAGAGCGGGCACTCGCCCACTCTCCCGCGATTTTTACTGTATCAGCCTGATTGAGAGAGGGTTAGGAACTCACTATGGGGCTAATTTTGTAATAGCCTGTGTAAGAAAGTTAGTAAATATGCACATAAGTTATACCAATGTTCAAAGTGGGCTTGTGCGCATGTTCACTAGGGGAGGTGCACAGACACTTTTTTTTTTGTTTTGTTTGCTATTTAATTTCTTTTAATTTATTTAAAATGAATAAAAATGAAACAAACAACATTGAAACAAAAAAACAAAGAAGAAAAATGATAGGAAAAACAAACAAAAAAAAATGTTGGGCCCTGTCAGAGAAGGTCCGATTGGATTTCCCCTCCTATCCTGTTGAACCCCTTTTACCATATTTTAGTTTCTTCACAGGGCAGGAGAGATCCTCGTTGGCTCCTGCTCCGCTGGTGGTTTGCTTAGAAACGGCACAAGCAGACCAAAGGTGGCACCAGTGCTGATTTCTTCCATCCAAAAGGTTGCCAGCCTGGGTCTAGCCAGTGCCATCATGTACAGAATAAATTAAAATTGGTACCGGCCTCAGTCTACCAGCCTGATTTGTGACTGCAGCACCAGCAGGGCAGGAATGACCGGGAATCACTGCTGCTACAAAGGAAAGCTAGGGGAACTGGGGAGGCTGAGGGCGGTTCAGTGGCGGTCCTGGGAGAATGTTTCTATTTGAGGCAGACTGGTGGCCCTATTTTGTTTTAGAACAATATTTTAATCATTTTTCTTCCGTTTCATTTTAAAAAACGAATTGAAACGGAAAAATGCGCATTTCTTATTTGTTCAAAAATCTTTTTTATTCAGCAAGACAGGGAATACACACAAAGGGGCAGATTTTAAAAACATCCGCGCACACATGGACTCGTGATTTTATAACATGTGAGCGCCAGCGCAATTTATGCACAGTGACGAGATCGGGCCTCTCCTCGTTCCCTCCCAGTCCGCTCCAATTAAGGAGCGGACTGGGAGGGAACTTTCCTACCCCCCTACCTACCCTCTCTCCCTCTTCCCCCCAACCCCTTAAAATGCCCTACCTTGTTTTTTCTCTTTTTTTCTTTAGAGCTTATGCCATCAGGCTGCCGGTGCGCGATCCCCCAGCACAGCAACACTGTACCAGCCACCCTCCAGCTCCACTTCGCCCCTCCCTGCCCCAGGACCGCCCCTTTTGTTTGGCCCGGCTCTTGTGCGCATAATGAGGGTTATGAGTGGGGTCGGGCCAGCCACGAGCATAACCCCCATTTTTTTACATGCGCCGGCCATTTAAAATCAGGCCAAATAGTATACTAGTAACAGCAACAGTAGAAAACAAATATAGTATATCTCTGTCTTATTATTATTTATTTAGACATTTTATATACCGTCATTCCATGTATAGATGACAACGGTTTACAAAGTGACATTCAAAGTAGTGATTCAACAAACAATAATTGGTTTTAGAGGAGGTATTCATAGACAAGTATTAATATTTATCAAGTAAGATTATCTATTACGCATTAATTATTGATCTAATACTTAAGGCAAAATAAAACGAGATGATAGTTTTCATATGTTAGTTAGATTGTTCTTTTGAGAATCTTACATTCTCTCATCTGGTTTATTCTTCTTTGTTGCTCTGTATATTCTGATGTTTTTAAGTTAGATTATTTGCGTATTTGAATAGCCATGTTTTTAGTTCACATTTAAATCTCTTTCTGATTGGTAAAATTTGTAGCATTTCAGTCATTGAGTTCCAGAGCTTTGGGCCCGCTATGGAAAATACTCAGTCTCTTATTTGCGTCAGATGTGTGTTCCTTAATGTGGGAATAATTAGTAGTCCTTTATTTTGTGATCTTAGTGTTCATTGTGGATTGTATGGTTGTATAGTCACTCCTAACAAGCCAGTGTTATTGGAATGAATGATGTTGAATATAATCATTAAGACTTTATAGTATAGTATTACATGAAATAACTCCTCCCCCTATCATCACTCATCCCAACTCACTTCCGTTAATACACACCCTTATCCCCTCCCGTGAATCAAGTCCCATATTTTTTTACTTCTTTCCAGTCCGATTCATACAGTTCTCCAGCTGTACTTTTTCAATATGTGGTAATGCATCAAAGAAACACTGCCAAGTCTTCACATACTCCTTAGATACCTTGTGTGTAATATAGCATACATCGTTTCTTTCCATTTTCATAATGACCATCATTTGTTGTCGCCAGGAATCTAAAGAAGGAGATACCTCTTGTATCTATTCCCGCAAAATACATTGTCTTGCCACCAACAAAGCTACAATAAGAAACCTATAATGCCCCTTGGACAGATGAGGAAATAGATCTTTTAATTGGTCAACATCTCCCAGTACTAAAATTTCAGCCTGCATTGACACTGTCACCTGAAAACATATATGTAAAGAAGAGAGAATAGCACACCACTATTTAAGAATGTTGGGACATGTAAAAAAAAGATGCAATAAAGAAACCACATCTAACTTACATTTGTGACATGTTGCCTTATCTACAAATCCTATTCTATGTAACCAAATACAGTCTGCCTGGAAATATAGAATTTTATATTGCATTTCTCTATAATTCACTGTGATTGGATATTATGAATTGCTCCAAACAGTGCAGTAATCTTCTCAAGAGTGATGGGTGTTACACTTTTCCATTGCCAATATTCTGCCACTTCTCCTATTTATTTATTTATTTATTTATTTATAATTTTTCTATACCGAAATTCCTGTATGAGATACAAATCAATCCGGCTTACAAGTAACGGTAACTCGCCCGGGGCTTAATGGGCCGGGGCTTTTTACATTAAACAGATAAACATGGCTTAATTATGGCTTAAATACTGCTTCAATACTTTAAACAGTTAATTACAAAAATTACAATAAATGAGTATTAAACATTGAGATAACATTAAACAGATAACTATTTATCTGATTAACAAGGCAGAATAACATTAAACGGTTATCCAGGCTTATTTATATTACACAGTTAAGCAAATAACAAGACAATTAACGCCAGTGGGTTCGGTAGACTGGAGCAAGGAGCTTCTCCTAGCTTATGTTGCACATCCCGTCCGCACTCGGTCCGTGCCTGGGCCTGCTCACCTCTCCAGCTCCTCCAAGGGTCCCGGGCCGTCTTCTCCTGCAGCAGTGGTAAGCACAGCTAGGCCTCGGCATCCCGCGGCGGCAGTCGCCGGGCCTTCGTCTTCCAGCCAGGCCTCACGGCGGGGCTCGGCATCCTCCGTGGCGTCGGCCCAGCCCCTAGGCGCGCGAACGGACCTCTACCTTAAAGGGCCAGGGGCAGATCCCAGCTCTGTGGTGCGCCCTGATTGATCTCACTATAACAGGAAGCTCCTACCCTCACTTCCTTGCCTTGGCAATTGGGTTGATCACCTAGTGATTTCTAGATTGCCTATGCGTTCCAGTCTCGTTCCAGCCTTGTTCCAGTCCTGTTCCAGTCTCCTTCTGTTCCAGCATCCTTCTGTCTCCTCGTCTCCCCAGGTAGTACCTCGTGGACTATCTTCTCGGTACTGACCTCGGCTTGTTCCTGACTACAACTGATCGCTGCCTGCCCCTGACCTCCTGCCTGTTTCTACGACCACATCTGTATGCTGCCTGGAACCAACATCTGCTTGATTACTGACCATGTCTGCATGCTGCCTGGAACTGACCTCTGCCTGAACTCGACCATGTCTGACTGTCTCCTGGAACCTGACCTCTGCTTTGGCGGACTACCCTCGCACTTACTGGTATTTGACCCTTGCTTTGCCTGACTATCCTCGGACTGATTATTGGCTCTAATCCTCGCATTGGCTGACCACGCTTCCTTGAATCTGGCCTTGATCCTTGCTATACATTCAGAGACTCTCTTCTGGCCTCCTCAGGAATCCCGGACATTTGGCTGGAATATTGACTTCGCACCCTTGATCGTGGTGGGCACACCTCTGAACTTTCTATCTAGGAGATCCTGCGAGGCCCACCCAAGACCAGGCGGCCAGTGTACCCAAGGACTCAACCCGTGGGGACCCCGGGTTGCTAGTGGTGAAGCTCCATCTAGCCTCTGTCTCCTATTGTGCTCCGCCTCCTGGTGGCAGGCTCTCTCTGGGTCCGACCAGGGAGCCTACCAATCCTGCACTAGGCCAAGGGTCCACCTCCTGGTGCAACAGCTTAGTAGAGTCTAATTTAGTTTTACAAAATCCATACCAGTTTGATACAGAATTTTTGCCTAGTGCTATTTGCTCCATCGCAAGGATTAATCTTTTATCGGATTTGATAGCTGTAGTAGAGATATCTAAAGAGAGAAAATAGTGTCTTACCTGTAAAAAAGCGTGAAAGTGCTGATTGGGAATAGGAAACTGATTGGATTTGCTGAAAACTCAAACAGCTCCCATCATCATATATCATTTTATATATACTATGAAGACCCCAAATTTTCCAATCTTTAAAAACCAAATTTTCATTACCAGGTAAGAAACAAAAATTATTTTGAATAGGTAATAGACGCAAAGCCCCTGGTTTCCCACTCATTTTTTTTACTTAGGTATTTCCATGCTGCCAGAAAGGGTTTCAGCAGCACGTTTCCTTTCATGTCTTTGGGCAAAGATGCATGAGATAAACGAATAAGCTCTACCTGGTGTGCTGATGATGGGATGGAGCGCAATTGGGAGCTCTCCAGCGTGGGATGAGGAGAGTGTGTGCCCTTGCGGTGTGAACAGTCCAAGTCTGGGAGTCAGGAGCCTCGAATCCTCCACCGACCTGCACGCCCATGAGACCACCAACGCAATGGTGGTCTCTGAGTGGTCCTCCGACTACTCCAAGCCCTTTTGGACCTGCCACAGGGTGCAGCAGAGGCGTCAGGCCAGATAGAGGTCACAGTGGGAGAAGGCTGAAGGCACTGGAGCTTGGAATGAAGACTCAGATGTGGCCTGAGACGACGACAGGATACAGAGAGGGATGAGCAAGACTCTCAGGCGCCCTACACATCTGATTCTAATGCTCCAGGTCCTGTAGGACCCGTGCCTCTGGAGATTCCTTGCTTTTAATCCGAGCTTCCAAGTTCCAAGTTTTATCTTCATCTTTCCTGTCCCAACTCCCTACACAGCCGGGCGGCTGGTCATGGACCACGAGGGGAGTGGGAGGCTTAGGAAGTCTCATAGCGCAGGACTGAAGGAACCCCCTCGGATCCTTCGGAGTTGGGACAGGAAAGATGAAGATAAAACTTGGAACTTGGAAGCTCGGATTAAAAGCAAGGAATCTCCAGAGGCACGGGTCCTACAGGACCTGGAGCATTAGAACCAGATACATAAGGCTGAGGATCACACGGAACTTGGAACATCAGGAACATCACGGAACATCAGAACAGAGACCAGGAAGACACAAGAAGATCCATGGATGAAGATTAGAAATGCCTGGCTAGGAGCTGGAGACGAGGAGTGCATGGGAGGACTAGCCCCATGGATGAAGATTAGAGGTGCCAGGCAAGGGCTGGAGACGAGGAGTCCCTGGGAGGAACAAGCCCCTTGCCAAAGCAAGGACTGAATGACTGAAGAGCCCTTTTATAGGGCTTAAGAAGGCAACTCCCTGGGAGGAGTTCAGGAGGACCACACCTGCGTTGGCTCTTTAAATCTCAGAGGAAACCACGGGCCCGCCCCCTAGGAAGGAAGGGACAGGACCCTGAACAGCAGCCATGCTGCCGCTGCGACTCCAAGTCTGAGAGGAGGAAGTTGGGTCTCAGAGCAGGCCCCTATGCTGGGAGGCAGCTCCCCTGCCGCCGAAGGAAGGGCTGGAGGCGGCTTCCTTGGCTGCAGGCAAGTCTGGGGATGCAGCCTCCGGGTCGCGGAACAAGATGGCCTGGTCGGTGACGTCCTGCCGCAGGGAGGTCTGGGGATGCGGCCTCTTGGCGGCGAGACAAGATGGCATCGGGGGTCAGGCCGGCTGAAGCAACAGTCAGGCGGCTCCTGCCGCCAGGAAATTCTTGGGGATGCGAGCGGCCTCTGGTGCAGAGGTAAGAGACCTCCCATGGCTCTGGCCGCGGGAGGGATCGCAACACCGGGGAAAAAAGTGATGCGAGCTCCTCCACCAATCGAAATGCATCATATTTATATTTGCCCTTAATATTTTCACCAAGAAATCTTGCTTGGCATGCCCTATTGTAGTAATGGAAATTAGGAGCATCTATACCCCTCTGTTCTTTGCTCTTTATTAGTTTTTGGTTGTTTACCATGCCACAAGAAGCGAGTAAACAGATTTAAAAAAAGCCAGGTTGGCTGGTAACAGCCAGCATGGCAGCATTTGGAGATGATACAGCAATTTTGGTAGCAGGATCATTTTATATAAGGCATTTCTGCTGAAGAAAGAAAACAAGTAAATCCCTCCATACTTGTAACTGATGTGCAAACCTCTCCAATAAGTCTTGGAAGATGATCTTAAAAAAAAAGATATAATGTCATAAGGATTTTCTGTGTTGCCCTATTAAAAGGGAAAGGGCCTTGCCACTTTTTGGCCAGTGTACAACTCAAAGGTAAAGCTTCAGATTTATCAAAGTTTATAGTAAGTCCTGCAAAAGATTTAAAAGCAGCAAATAGATTCATAATGGGTCCCATTGCTTGTATAGCATTTTCCAAAAACATTAATATGTCATCTGCAAAGAGATATATCTTAAGTTCTTGTCTACCAATGATTATTCCTTTAATACTTGCCATCTGTCGTATCCCTATTGCCAACGGTTCTAAAGTTAGAACAAAAAGCAACAGGGACAGAGGCATCCTTGCCTTTTTCTCCCTTCCAAATTAAAGTCTTTAGTAAATATCCCATTGGCCAGTATTTGTGCTGTGAGCTTTTTGTATAGCAATCTGATCCAATTGAAAAAAAAGAGCCTTCGATACCATATTTAACCAAAACATCCACTATCAATTCACCTTTGTCGAAGGCTTTCTCTGCATGAAGACTCAGGACCATACCCAACTCATCAGATTTCTGTTTAGTGCCCAGAATTGTCAATACCTTCCGAACATTGTTAACTCCATGCCTACCAGGCACAAAACCCGTCTGATCCTGACCAACTAACACGGGTACAACTGTTCCATGCCGTGTGGCTAGAATAGATGCCAGTATCTCGGTATCCACATTTAAGAGTGATATTGGCCAATATGATGCAGGGTCCCCCCAAGTCACTTCCCTTTTTTGTGAGAACTATTATAGTAGCCTGGTTCATGGCTGAGGAGGCAAAGCCATGTTGAAGGGCTGCATTATACATGTGCTGTAGGGGATTAAGCACCTGAAATCTGGGAATTTTATAAAATTCCAGATCAAATCCATCATCTCCTGATGCCTTACCCATTTTAAGGCATGTAATCGCCCTAAACACTTCTGCATCTGATATTGGGTGATTCCGTTTTTCTAACTGTGGGCCTGAAACAGTGGGAAGATGGATACCCTGAAAAAACTGATCCCTCTCTGCATGGTTTGATACCTCAGCACTATACATGTTTTGATAATATTTATGAAATACTTCCAAGATTTTGTCTGAATCAGTAAAAGGACATCCAGCAGCATCCTGTATTCCCATGATAAGTTTTTTTCTTAGTTCCCTTTATTAAATGAGCCATCATCCTCCCCACTTTGTTGCCATATTTATAAAACTGGAATTTAAAGAAACCGATGGAGCAAGCAGCTTTAGATGTAGTAAATGATTTAAAGAGGCCCTGGTGGCATTAAATCTTTCTTGTACATTTCAAACATGGAAGCAATATGCATTCTCTTTTGTTCCTTCATTAAATACGTCAACCTGAGAATTTCTACATCCCTCTGTCTCCTCTTTTTAACTACATGAGCCAATATTTCACCTCTCATAACAGTTTTCCACACTTCCCATAGAATTGTGGGAGTTATTTCATGAGTGTCACTGAATTTCAAATACTCAGACCATTTACTTCTCAGCAATTCACAAAACTCATCTTTTTCTAGGCCGAGATTCATACGCCATGCAGAAATTGTAGCTTTCCGTTCCCCACTGTCAAAATTAGGTCAACCGGAGCATGGTTGGAAACTGTGGCATTGCCAATATGTGAACTATTCACCTTTGGGAACAATTTTTCAGTTATTAATTTTGCGATTCCGCTTGTGGGAACCAGCCCACAAGCGGCCTCTCACCTTCCCCGGCATCTTCAGCAGCCTGGAGGCAGCCGGCATTTCCTACGCGTGGCTGGGAGCCACGGCCTACCTTTCATCTTTGCCGCAGACTTCGGCCTCCGGCAGCAGCACAAGGCCACCAACACCATCTTCGGCGGCAGGAGCCGCCTGCTGTGCTTCGGTGCGGCAAGGGGTCGCTGACATAGTCTTCGACAGGCCTGAGGCCTGCTCCGCAGCAGTAGGGATGCCGCCTTGCTCCGCCTCTCACTTCGGGGCCTGCATGGCCCAGCTCCAGCTCCTCCTTCCTCAGCAGGGCTGCTGTCCGGGGTCCTGCTGCTAACTCCTGTTTCCTCTCCTTAAGCGCGGGGCCGCACCTCCTTCCTGGATTTCAAGGGCCAGTAAGGGAGTGGCCCTCCTGGCTCCACCTGCTGATGTCACTGGGAGTCATCCTTTCAGCCTACAAAAGGCTTCCACCGTCATTCCAGCTTCGCAAGGAGTAAGTCCTCCTTAGGACTCCATGTCTGCTTCTCCTCCTAGGCACTCTGTTCTGTGTGGGATCCCGTGTTTTCGTCATTGTTTCTTCTTCCGGTCTCTGCTTTGATGTCTTCAGTGTTCCATGATATACTTGATGTTCCATGTTGTCCAGATGTCCTGATGTCTTTCTGTTCTGATGCCTTCAGCTCCGCTGCTCCGTCTCTCATGGTCTGCGACCAGCCCGACTGGGTTGAGTAGGGCGCGTAGTGGCCCAGTGGTCTGCGACCAGTCCGGCTGGACTATGTAGGGTGCTGGTGGGTCATTCCATCCAACGGTGCCATGGAGTCATCTCAACTCTTGTCTGACCTGCCTTGTTCCTGTGTCTGCCTTGATGTCCGTAAACCTGATGTCTGCCTTGCCTTGATGTTTTTGCCTGATGTTTCCTTCCCTAGACAGGTCCTGTCCTTCAGTGTGGTCCGCGACCAGTCCGGCTGGGCTGAGTAGGGTGCCAGAATGGACATTGTTTGCCTGGAGGTTCCTGACTTTTAACCACTGGCTTTAGTCTTGCCTTGCCATGCCTTATGCCTTGCCCTGCCTTGAGTCTTCGTCTGTCCTGCAACATCTGTCTTCATCTGCCCTGCCTGATGTCTTCGTCTACTTACATCTGAGTCTTGTCCTGTGCCAGATGTCCTCTGTCCGACCTGCTGCTTCTTTCCACTTCCCAGCGGCAGTCCGAAAGGGCTTGGAATGGTCGGAGGACCATTAAGAGACCACCATTGAGTTGGTGGTCTCAAGGAAGCATGCAGGTTCGGTAGAGGATAAGGGACGTCTCACCGCAAGGGCACACATCTCTTGTCCCGCACCGGGGAGCGCCCCCTGGCGCTTCCTTCCTTCTGCAATGCAACAATTCATATGTAATCAATTCTAGAATAACTTTTATGCGGGTTACAGAAGAAGGTAGACTCTTTCTCTCCTGTATGTGGTGTTCCCCAAATATCTAAAACTCTTAGTTCTCAACATAGTAGATTAACTCCTTCTTGTCTTCCCAAGACTTAGGTCACCTAGGTGGCCTACAATCATCTTCACTGTTTGCAACCACGTTGAAATCTCCCCCCTCACTAGATTATATTCTGGATACTTCAAGAGGATAGCAACCAGCAATGAGAATAAATCAGAAGAATACACATTCAGAGCATAAATGTTACCGAAATTGTATTTAACACCATGTAGACTCCCCAAGACAAAAATAAATCTGCTTTCCCTATCTTTTATGTTTTTTCCCATGATGAAAGGTAGATCCTTGTGCACAAGTATCCCCTTTGCCTATGTGAGTAGGATGCAGAAAAACAGGAACCTACCCATCCTTTAATATATGATGTTCCTCTTCTGAAAAACGTGTTTCTTGCAGAAAAGCGATGTGTACACTCTCTTTTTAGCATCGTAAGGATTTTTGTTCTCTTTCCAGGGAATGGATGCCATCAACATTTATGGTAACCAATTTAAGCTTATCCCCCATTACCAAGTCTGCAGTATATATATTACATTACCCCATTTAGGGTTCTATTATTCATCGCATTTTCAGAATTCTGTGCCCCCCAGCTAAGGCACAGAAAGCTTATTTCACTGAGTCAACCCATATAAAAATGAGAAAACCCATTTTCTTCTTCCCATATGAATACTTTGTGGAATGGAATTTTCTGTGATACAAACACGACCTTTCCTGCATCTTGAGACATAAAACCCCTTTCTGGTTTCATTCCATTCTCCCCCCTCCCATGCATCCTCCCAAGCATATCCACAAACACACCATCCACACCCATACCATCAGTTTGCAATGTTATGCTCCAAGGGATTTCCACCCATCAACTACACCCATCTTCCTCTTCTTCTTGTTAATAAGTGGACCCATGTGACTCCCCCCCTGCTTCCCTGCACTTCAATAAGAGATTCCAATCATTGAATTCCACTCTGTTCTCTACCTAAGCAGTAAACAGTTAACCTTCTGAACAACATCAAATGCAATAAGGTAATTTAAATAAGAAAAACATCCTTGCCACTAAATATGAGATGTATTATCATAATAAATCTCAATATACCCTTGCTGTCAGCTGGCGTTATTATGCCAAATCTGTATCGATTATAGTATAATATAAGGCCTACTTAAACATCATGATTTTGTCCTCAGATATCAACGCCCCTCATAAGGCAGGCATCTTAAGAAGAATGTTTATGTTGAATCATCTGATGTAGCTACCCAAGATCATGTATAAGCATAATGGTAGTCACTATGGCCTCAGATCTGTCCAGGGTGCTCCAGCATTAAGGGAAAGAGTCCACCTGAAATTGGTCATGAGAAAATGCCTAAAGACACTGTCTATTATCGTGCGATATAGATTGGACGAATCAGCATCTTGAAGCATTCATCAAAAATAGCTAAATGTCGTAATCACTCGGTAAGCTGACATATATTCCCCTGCAGAGCAAATCATTCCTCTTGACGCAGTTCCAAAAGACAGGCTAGTACTAGCATCTTGTATTGTTGGATGCATCATTACAAGGACAGATTTTGCAGAAAAGCCTGGATTTGCTCCTTCCATTAGGAACATAGTTTTACCAGCATACTGCATGCTCAGCTTAGCAGGATACAGCACTGACAAACATATCTCCTGTTTTTGCAGTTCAGTGCACACAGGTGACAGTTCCCTCCTCTGAGCTGCGACATGCACTGAATAATCATATAATCATTAAAGAGTAGAATCTGGGTCCCCTTGGATTCCAATGTTCCTTTGGCTTGGTAGGCTGTACAAATGTTCACCCAATTTAACTGGTCTGGGCTGATTTTTGTCTGTCTCCCTCAGCTGGCCCTCTCGATGTGCCCGTTCACACACAGTTGGTCTTACCGCCATATCTAGGCCTAGCATCTCCGGAAGCCACTTTTCGAACAAGGAGATTAGTTCTTTAGCTCTCATTGTCTCCGGAATCCCAATAATTCTTAGGTTGTTGCGCCTGTTTCTGTTTTATTAAATCGTCAGCTTTCTCAATTAAAGCTGCATTTTCTCTCTGTAATGCCGTAATTTGCATATCAACTTGCAGTGCATGGTCTTCCTGTCCAGCGACTCATTGCACCATCTCTGTCAGATGACATGTCTGTGCCTCCAAGCACTCTTTAATCTCATGAATTGTCGATTGAATTTTAGATAATCGATCCTCCAAAACTGCAGAAACATTCTTAGAGAGCGAATGCACCATTTCATCTGACATAACTGCGACAACCTTTTCTGTCTCGGCTTTGGGTGTGTCAGGCGCCATTTTGGAGTCTATCAGTCTTCCTTTCTCTCTTGTGGAGGGGACTGCGCTTATGCTCATCACTCTTTTTTTTTCTTAATAACAAAATTGTCCATCCAACCGAAACGAAAGCACCAGAAGATCAAATCTGATAAATATCGCTAAGTAAGCCGAGGTAAGTGAAGTTCAGATGGGGGGGGGGGGGGGGGGGGAATCCATGGGACTCACCCTCCACACATCCTTTCAGTCGGCGTCCATAACCAGAAGCCTCACGCATTTGTAATCACTTTGAAAATTATCCCACCAAAACAATTTGCAGTCAGTTACATCTGCTAATATGGGTGCAGAAAATTTTGGGGAAAAATTATATGCTTATTTTTTTAAATTAAAAAAAAAAAAGTGCCTAAGTGCACACTCCATTCAGATTGGGTGCAGGACATATCTGCGTAAGTTTACCCTCATATCGGGTGCACAACTTTATAACAAGCTTTACTTTATTTCATTTCTCAATTGACTGCAAAATCATAAAAACATCAGTGAGGTACTCTAAAAATATAATTGCATAAATAAAGCCATTTCCGTAGATAAAGCACTGTTTTTGCTTAAGGAAATGCCTTTGAAAATTTGCCTCCCTATGTCTTGCTCAAACTGAACCAAAATTGAGTGAGCATGTCACTTAGCTACTATTTGATAATTAGCCATTCAGTTTATTGCTTTGCACCTTCCTGGAGCTCAGTGTGTGCATCTTGCTCCTGGCAACCCTTTTGGGCTCTGTGGGCCTACATTCACGGGCCACCGAGTTTCACTACTCCTAATTAATCCCCACCCTGGCTGCTGCAGTGGCAGCTCTTCAGCTGAGCATCACACATGGCAGCTCTCTTCAAAGCCCGGTACAGATGTATTGTTGTGTCAGCCAGTAGGTGTCACTCTAGAGCAACAGACAGGTAAGCTCCCTCCCTGGGGCCTGCAGAGGTTGCCTTTGCAGCACACCCAGCCTCAGGCTGGCCTAAGGGTCGCAACTCTGGATCTAGAAATCTAAGCTGGATCTCCTGTGTCAAGGCTGCTGGGCCACTGGGCCAGCCCTACGTATTGCTACACTCACTTTCATAGAGCACAAAGCAGTCCTACTCTCTTTTGGAGTGATGCCCAGTGAGTGCTGGGTTTTCATTTCAAAATATGGAAGAAACATTAGGGGGCCAGCCCAGCGGCTCAGTGGCCATGCATGCGGAGGGTGATCAAGTTCAGTTCCCATATCGGGTCTTCCGCACTCCAGGTCGACTGGGGCTGGGCATACTGTGAAGGCAGCATTTACAACCCTGAGTGAGGGTTGGGTGGGATTAGGGAGGACAAAGCTAAAGTCATCAACAAGAGGGACAACTGGTAGCAAGATTCAGAATCCATGATATGAAGTTTCAGAAGGAGCCCTGATTGCTTGGCTCCCAGCCTCAGGACCATTGCTACAACGGACAGACCCTGAACGGTAGGAGGCTGGGCCCATTAAAATAGGAGAACTATCCCCAGATGGTTGTTAATGAAAGCTCATGGCGCCAGAATCCCAGCCTGGGTTCCAGTCGAGCTGGAGAGAGGAGGAACCATCGGGTCCATAAAACCCACTAAGAAAATTCTATGCATTTTTTGTTCACTTTTTTTTTTTTTTTTTAAAGAGCAGGAAGATTATTATTTCATCTCAAGGCACTCATATTTGTTACAGTCCTACCAATGAAGGGCATAATAAGATTTACACGAAGCTCATGTGAATTTTACAAGGCAGCTCCAACAGGTTAATTAAATATCAAGCGAGAGTTCCAGGACCTTTCAGATTTATTGAGGTAAAAAAAGAGATATATCCACAGAGGCTTGAATTCAATTAATTTCATTTTTATTTCATTTCCTGTATTTCTTACACACCGCCTTACCAGGTAAGAAAACTTGCCCAAGGCGGTGAGCAGCAAAGATTAAAATTACATCATATACACATTCCCCTGTCTCTAAATCACCAGACACGGTCTTATGTAACCCACCCCCCAAGATCCATACCTCGCTCACTCACAATCACCCTCCCCCATTCTCCATAACCTCCTCCCTCCCCCACTCTCTAACCCTTTCCCCTAATTGAAAATCATGTGCACGTCCTTTCTTATAAACTATCACGCACGTAGGGAACATCACCACTGACCTTCCTTATAGCAAATCAAGGTGATAGCCTGAAGGACCCGTCCTCCAAAGACATCCGTCCTGCCTTCCGCAGGACTTACTCTGTCTGTGGCCTTCTCCCTCCTTCCTCCTGCCACTAGGGGTGCCTTGTGTCTACCCCATGTAAATACTTGAATTTTACTTATAACACACCAAAAAATAGTTGGACCATCATAATAAACACTACCAGTCAACTGACCTTCTTTGCTTTATACATATTAATCATCGGTCCTTACAATGTTCACTTTTTCTTATCTTTTTTTGCCGTATTTAAAACTATTTTTCAAATATACACACACACACTTATCTTATGTGCTGCACTGATGTTCTTTCGATTCTCCCGACACGCGCCATGTTTCAAGTGTTTATTTCTGCGTCAGGAGATATTCATCATTTTTTCAGCAGCATTTAATCTGTAAAAGAAAAGGATAAAGAAAGTTAACATAGAATTCAGCTTGTAGCACCGGGAGCAAAACAACACTCTTACCATCCATTTTGAGACCTCTTCTTCAGGCTTGATTCCAACTCAAGAAGTGCATGGGTTACCTTTTGACTCTAAAATTTTTTTTGGAAGTTACCAATGAAAATGTCAGACCTCAATGACATCACCAGTAGCCAAGTATTCTCATTTTTCTTGGCACAACCAATCAAATCAAAGCAAATCAGAATGTATTCTGACATCATATGTATCCATCACTGTTAAATTAACTTTCTGCATTTAGACCTAGTTCTTCCCAAAAATTCTCTTCTTTAAAAAGGATTGTGTCTACCCCATTCCCATCTACGGTCTTGTCAACCAGCAATGGTCCTTCTGAAGTATTTGTTTAATATGTCTGCCATTTCTTCGTCTGTCTTTACACATTGCTCCTCGTCACCTTCCACTTTCACTATAACCACTTCGGGCCTTCCTTCTTTCTCTGATACAACTGAAAAATGTATGTATTTATTTATTTATTTTGTGTTTTTCTATACCGGCATTCGCGATAGGTATCACATCATGCCGGTTTACAATTAACAAAGGGGTGTAAAAAGAAGATACAAGAAGAACATAACAGGTGTGGAACGAAAAATGTTGCAGTTACAATAAAACAGGAAATACACTTGTCACCTCTCATTACCTCTTTGGCAATCCTTTCTTCCACTTGACCTTTGGCTTTTCTGGTTTCTTTCTTCGTCTCCCTCAGTTTCACCAGGTATTCTTTCTCTGGGTTCCTCTTTTTGGGATTCTTTATACTTCCTGAATGCTGTTCTTTTTGCCTTTATTTTTTCACCTACCTCCTTTGAAAACCATATCGATTTCTTTTCCCTTGTACATTTGTTTACTTCTCTAACTTAAAGATTTGTTGCTCTTGTAATAACTTTTTAATTTGGCCCACTGTTGTTCTAACTCACCCATTTTCTCCCAGTCTTCTAGTTCTTCTTCTAGGCACATCCCGATTTTGTCAAAGTCCCCTATTTTTGAAATTCAAAACTCGGGTCTTCGTGTGACATCACTGTATCTTATTTGTGATTATCAAACCATACCGTCTGATGATCACTGGTGCTCAGGTGAGACATTATCCCCGTTAGTGAGCACTCGCTAGAGGATCACACTCTCCCTTGTGGGGTTCCATTACCATTTGTTTGAGCAGAGCCCCTTGCAGGGCATCCACTGTCTCTCTACTTCTTGAAGATTCCGCAGAAGGGATACTCCAATCTACATCCGGCAGATTAAAATCTCCAACGATCAACACTTTTCCCTTCTTTCCCACCTTTTGGATGTCTTTCATTAGATCTCGATCCAGAAATCTGGTGATGGAAGGGAGCACAGATGGTTGGAAGAGCTCTTCTAATAGTTAGAAAAGGTGGAAGGAAACACAAGCATTGGTAGAACTTTTCTATTGGAGAGAATCTTTAGAAGGAATGGCATGCAGCTGGGAGAGCTCTACTACTGTTGTAGGAGGAATCACAGACCGTTGAAAGACCTCTTTGAAACATAGAAACATAGAAATGACGGCAGAAGAAGACCAAACGGCCCATCTAGTCTGCCCAGCAAGCTACGCACTTTATCCATTTTTTCTCTTTTTTTTTTCTCTCCCACCTGTTACTATTGGCTTCCAGTACCCTCCAGCCCTAATTCCCCTCCACCCCACCACCAATTTAGAGAGCAGCGCCGTATCTGCATCCAAGTGAACGTCCAGCTCAATTAGGGGTAGCAACTGCTGTAACAAGTAGGCCACACCCCTGCCCCATACTCTTACCCACCCCTGTTTTTATTTATTTTTTGTTTGTTTTTTTGGTTTTTTTTGGAGATAGCAGCCCTCCATCCTTCCGCTCCGTGAAGGTGGAACACCAACTACTGGCCACTGGCATCCCGCTCTGTGAATGCCTCTGTGGCTACTGCCGCTCCGTGCAGTGTTTGAATGCCTCTGTGGCAACTGCCGCTCCGTGCAGTGTTTGAATGCCTCTGTGGCTTTGGTTGTATGTAGCATGATGGATAGAAAGGAGAGTTCTTTTTTGCTGAAGAAATCTATGCATGCTGCATATCCAATCTCTCCAAATTTTAACGAATCACATTTTTTCTCCTATTCCTAGGTGATATACACAGCAATATAGTAGATGATAACAAAGAAGATCACCTGGGCCCATCCAGTCTGTCCTGTTCTTCCCTGTCCACACCGCTGCTTATCGAAGACAGATTTTGTCATCTTTCTCATTTCTCTTCTACTATCTCAGGTGGGTTTTATGGTTTGGATGCATCTGATGAAGAACATATGTTCATAAGTTCTTCATCAGATACAGCCGAACTATAAAACTCACCTGGATGCAAATGCATACAGAATGTAAAATGGGCTTAAAATTCCCAGTCCAAGGGAGGCCTCTCACCTTGAGGGAAAGGAAATGAATGAGCTGTTTCACCTATTTCCATTTTCATCATCCTAGAGCAATCAGAGGCCCATTAATAGGGCATTAAATCTTGATAAATGCTGCTTTTAACAATCATCTGAGCTTTAATTACTTTGCAATGGCTGACATTTAAATGTAAATGAAGGAACTATGCGAGGCAGTCTAGTTGAAGTTTTAGTGAGTGGCTGCTAATGGACAGGTCACAGAAAGAATGTGGGCACTTTCTTTCTTAATCACCGGTGTCCACCCCAAATTTGTTAGGGATGTTTCAGGGCTCCATTGCTGAAACTGTCTGACCACCTGCTATTCGAACGGACATGGAATATTTATGTACAGTTCCCCTATGGTGCTCTACAAGCAGATAAAAAAAGTACAAAAATTAATTAGAGGCAGTATCAGTGACAGTTTAGAAATAGATAATAGACCTGAAGACCCATCTAGTCTGCCCAGTTTTGTCCCCCTGGTAGTGCCACAGACGGCACTTGATCTCTGGCTGGGGATCCCCTGTTGGAGATTCATATTCAGCGACGCAGGGAGTGGAAATCACTACTCTTGAAAACCATCTCCAGAATGGGTATCTCCTGAACATCCTCATTAGTAGACACCAAAGCAAAGAATTCATTTAGTCTTTCCGTGATGGCCTTATGTTCCCTAAGAGCCCCTTTAACCCCTCTATCATCTAACGGTCCAACCAATTTCCTCGCAGGTTTCCTGCTTCATATATATATAAAAAAGATTTTATGAATTTTTGCCTGTATGGCCAACTTCTTAAATTCTCTCTTTGCCTGTCTTATCAATGTTTTACATGTAACTTGCCAATGCTTATATGCTTTTTCCCATTTTCTTCCAATTTTTGAAGGAAGGTCTTTTGGCTAAAAACGCCTCTTTCACCTCCGTTGATCTTGTAATCATGGCCACTCCCCCTTGTTCAATACATTTATTTCTAGTGGAAAATGTTTGCATCCTGTGCATCATTAATACTCAGCTGAAAAAGGCGAGTTTTGCATTTACTGCAGAAAATGGATAGTGAGGAGAATTCCTAGATGGCAGATAGCATGGAAACAATCAGTAGTTTGTTTTCGACAGGGAGAAGGGAGAAGACAGGGGGGTAAAGGTGATGCAGAGTGTGAGATTGTTTTAGAGTTAGACCATACAAGGCAGGGGGCCCAGTAAAAACTACCCCAGAGCTGAGAGCTAGTGAAGAGCCAGACCATGTATACATTTGTAAGTGAGCACCAGGAGTTTGAACTGAGCACAAAACTTCTGCCAATGGAGGGAGCAGAAGAGAGGAATGACAGAATTGGTGGGATTGGCTGATGAGGTTTTGGAATGCCAGGTCCAGCATGCAAATGGTCAAGAAAAACATTGATGTCTCACCACACCTTTTAAAATCATAACTTATCAGTTATTTGTTACAATGTAACTTCTTTCTTCTGATTTCTCTTCCTCCTCTCCACTTTTGTTTTATGTAAACCGATGTGATGTCCATACGAACATTGGGTATATAAAAATGTTTAAATAAATAAATAATAAATCAATCAATCACTTGAAAGCTCTGATATCCATAGAATAATTTGTGCTAGTCTCCTGCCTCCTACATTTATTCTCCAATTTCAACTAGGTGGAGTTTATTGGACATCCTTGAGCAGTCAAACAAGTTGCTTGAAAAATTTTGATTTTCAAAGATTTTCAATGTAAAAATATAATGCACACATGACGCTATACCTGCATTGTGTTGTTCTCAACCTTTTTCCCATCGTGACACACCTGACAGACCATGCTCACATGCTCAATGTGTCACATGTGTGACACATTGCTCATTACAATTCACGGTGGGAAAAAAAAAAAAAAAGGTCTGTTATTTTTATTGTTAAGAATGACACAAGGAAAAGATACATATTCTGTCTGAACAGAAATTGCATAAATAGTAAACAACCCACACCAAAACAACACCAATTTCCAGCACTTAAATAGTAACCACCTTACCTAAGAAAAAGCAACACTGAAAACATTACACCAGGCCTTAAGACACCAATACATCTCCTATTAGGAAAACGGACCAAGTCAGGCTGCTATAGAGCCCTACAAAGAAACTACACGCCAGCAGAAAACCTCACCTGAATCACATGTGCTGACCCTCACCTAACAAAGAATAAAGAGACCAAAACGCATAACTAGAAGCATGCAGACAAAAACTGAATAGGAAACCGCAACAAGGCAGAGAGACTGCAGTGTAACAAAGGAAAGAGAGAAATCTCACCAGTCCTCATAAAATAAATCAAGAAATATAAAATCAATAGCAGTAAAACCATACTAACAAAAAGAACAGATTATTTAAAAACAGTGGATGAAAGGAATATCCAATAATTAAAAACTCATATCAAAAATTTCTAGATACCAATAAAATATTTTAAAATAGCAGACACAAAGACCCAGTAATGAAAAATAATAAGGATATAAAAAATGTTTTGCTCTGCATACCTGGGAACGTTTGATATCCAGGTGCCCTGAGATTGTTCTGAATTAGCAGGAGGAGGGGTGGTTTGCTTGGAACTTTCTCCTCTCTCTGTCTCATACTGGCACTCAAATCGCTCACATATACACGTGCTTTCTCTCTCACTTATATAGGCTCTTAATTACACATTTACACACATGCTGTCTATCTTTTCAGGCTTACACACACAGCTTCAATCACACCCATACATGCTGTCCTTTTCTCTCACACACAGACTCTCATTCACATGCTTACAAACATACTCTCTCTCTCTCTCTCTCTCACTGGCTCTCAGTCACTCACATATACACATGCTTTTTCTCTCATTTATATAGGCTCTTAATTACACATTTACACACATGCTGTCTATCTTTTCACGCTTACACACAAACACAGGCTTTCAATCACATAAATACATGCTGTCTTTTTCTCTCACACACAGACTCTCATTCACATGCTTATAAACATGTCCTCTCTTTCTCTCATTTACACACAGGCTCTCAATCACATACTCACATGCTCTCTCACCTAAACCAGCTCTCAATCACACACATATTCTCTTTCACATATACAGGCTCTCAATCATTCACAAACATGCTCACACACACACAGGATCTCAAACACACATGCTCGCTCATTCACTCACTCTCCCCCCCCTCCCCCGAACTAGTGGCAGCAGCAGCCTCCTCCCAACCCTAAAGGCAGCAGCACTCTCCTTCATTTTCAGCCCTCGCGGAGAAAGGAGTCCCATCGGCCGCCAGGGTTGACGTTGTTCCTAATTTTACTCCGAGCTGTGCTGCTCATCCTTCAGGTCGCGCCTCTCTTCTTTTCTTTGGGCCGATGCAGCCCACACGAGCGTGGTTGCTTCTTCCCGCGCACGCACCTGCTGCTCATCAATTTCTCTTCCGGGCCGTGGGGGGGGGGGGGGGGGGGGGGAGAAGAAGATAACATGCCGGTGCCGCTGACTCCAGCTCTCCTGCTGCGTTCCGCCTGGGCTTAAACATCATTTTAAGCCTGGGCGGAGGACCTATTTCACTCGGGTAAGGGGAGCAGCTGGGTCAGCGGGGGGCCGGGAAGTGTGGCGACACACCTGCGTGTTCTTGGCGACACACCGGTTGAGAACCGCTGGTTTATACAATATGCTCATACCTGGGAATGTTTTAAGCTCTGGTCAACTTGATTAAAACTGCATAGATTAATGGTGGTGGTGGCTGTGGTGGGACTCATGCAAACTTTCTTCCTCCCTGCAGACTCTCTCTCTCACGCCAATTAAGGAGCAGACTGGGAGAGAACTTCCCTATCCCCCTACCTACTCTTCCTCCCTTTTCCCCCCTCACCTTCCCGACCCCTAACTCCCCCCTATTAGAATTTTTGATGTTGTAGAACTTACTGCATCTTGGCAGGTGAAGTAAGCTCCACATGCCAGCAGCTTGCTAGGACTCGTTTCCTCAGGACATGGCCTAATGGCCGCTGATCCCGGCTGGCACCTGCCCCACCCAGATTCCACCTCCGGCCCGCCTCTTTTGACCAGCCCAGCACTTCCGCGTGTACCGGCAGATACATGTGTGGCCGGTCCATTTGTAAAATGAGCTCGGCCCAGCTACGCGTGGTTCTCCTGGTTTTTGTGTGTGCTGGTGTTTGAAAATTCAGCCGTTTATGTGCGGTACTGTGTTTAGAACTTTGTTTCTCAGTTGATCTGTTTGTTTACCTTGATTATTTATTTATTTATTTATTTGCAAATTTTTGTATACCGACATTCGTTAGGCAAACATCACATCGGTTTCCATGTAACATAAAACTGGCCAACATGGCTTTACAATGAAACTGATAATGGAACTGGGTGGAGGGAAGGTGGGGGAAAACACAGGGAATTACTGAACGAAAAGAATATAGGCTATAAACATGACGATATATAAGCAATAAAATTATATACAGGGATTATTTACAAGTAAATTATTTGCAGTGGATGAGTTTAGGGTTAGGGGGAGCCGGGGGGGGCAGTGGAGGGGTTTGGGGAGGGTAAGTGATAGACAGCGGGGTTCATGTATAGGCTCGTGCGAAGAGCCACGTCTTGAGATTTTTTCTAAATTGTTTGGGGCATGTTTCATGGCGTAGGTAAGTGGGGATAGAGTTCCATAGGGAGGGTCCAGCTAGGGAAAGTGCACGTTGTTTGGTGGTTGTAAGGTGGTGGAGTTTAGGAGATGGCGTATGAATGTATGATGTGTAGGGTGTTCTGGTGGGTCTGGAGGGGAAACGGATATGTAGACTGTCTGAGAACCAGAGCATGTTAGGATTGTGGACGGCTTTATGTATGAGGGTAAGGGTTTTAAACTGAATTCTGGCAGTGATGGGAAGCCAGTGTAATTGTTTGAGGACAGGGGTGATATGTTCTTTTCTGCGGGAGCCGGTTAGTATCCGAGCGGCTGCGTTTTGTAGTAGTTGAAGGGGGGCAAGGCTGTTTTTTGGGAGGCCTAGGAGCACAGCGTTTGCGTAGTCTATTTTGGATAAGATCAGGGCTTGTAGGGCGGTTCTGAAGTCATTGAGGTGAAGGAGGGGTTTAAGTTTTTTAAGTGTGTGGAGTTTGTAATAGCAGTCTTTGATGGTGGATGTGATAAATTTCTGTAGATTGAATTGGGGGTCAAGAGTGACGCCTAAGTCCCTGACAGATTGGGAGAAAGTAGGAGGAGGGGGGGGGAGAAGTGGTTGCGAGTGTGGTTATTGAATTGATGGATTGTGGAGAGATGATCATGAGTTCTGTTTTGTTAGGGTTAAGGGCTAAGTTGAGCTGGGTGAGGAGATCATTGATGGATGTGAGGGCGCTGTCCCATCTTTTTAGGGCATTGGAGATGGAATCTGCAATAGGTATAAGGACCTGTACATCGTCGGCGTAAACAAAGTGTGGGAGATTAAGATTTGAAAGCAGCTGGCAAAGGGGGAGAAGGTATATATTAAAGAGAGTGGATGACAGGGATGAGCCTTGGGGGACGCCTCTTGTGATGTCAATTGGTTCGGATTCATGGTTATCTATTTTTACCTTGTATTGTCTGTCACTTATGTATGATTTGAACCAGCGTAGGGGAGTCCCAGAGATGCCAATGTCAGCTAGCCTATCGAGTAGAATCGTGTGGTTGATGGTATCGAAGGCAGCTGAGATGTCTAATAGAGCTAGGATGTAAGTTTGACCTTTGTCGAAGCCTCTGATGACGACATCAGAGAGAGAAAGAAGAAGTGTTTCAGTGCTGAAGCGCTTTCTGAAGCCGTGTTGTGAAGGATAGAGTATTTGGTGTTGGTCCAGGTAGTCCGAGAGTTGGGTGTTGACGGTTTTTTCAAGGATTTTGGCAACAAGTGGCAGGTTGGAGATGGGGCGGTAGTTGGTTAGGTCGGAAGGGTCCAGTTTGGGTTTCTTAAGACTCGGTTTGACAATGGCTAATTTGAGTTGTGTGGGCACAACCCCAGTGGCCATGGATATGTTGATGATCTCAGCTAGAGGTAGGGAGATGCTGTCAGGGATGGTCAAGAGTATTTTGGAGGGTATCAAATCATAGGGATGAGTCGAGGGGCGCATTTTCTTGAGAAAAGAGTGGACTTCAGTGGAGGATGTGTTTTCGAATGCATCCATTTTGAAGTTAGAGATTTTTGGAGTTGAGTTGGTCTGAGTGGGAACATGGGTAAAGCGGGAGGCGATGGTGGCGACCTTGTTGTGAAAATATTTGGCGATTATTGATGTCTATTTGTTAATTTTATCTATGGATGTTGTTGTTTATGTGAGTATTTTTGGATTTTGTAATGTAATCTTTGAACTGTATTGGGTGTTTTACTGATTATTTTTTGCATTATGTAATATTGGTGCTTTTTTTGTAATACCATTGCTTTACATTGTGTTGTACATTGCTATGGACAGTTTTTGAATGGTGATTAATACATTTTCAAATAAAATGAAATGAATTATTAACTGTCATTAAAACACTACCTGAGCACTGGAATCATTCACACAGTGAACGATTTTCTGCCTTATGACAGACATGTTATAATGAGTGACTGGCAGCTACCGAGTCTCATACATTAGATGGAACAGGCACTTCTTTTGGATCACCTGCAAGTTAATTTTTAGCCGATTCTCTAAAATATTCCAAGAATCTCATGCTTTCCAATAGGAGATTATGAGATTTGCTTTTCCTTTTTGTTTGTATAGCCCTCAGGGAACTTTAATTTGCTGGCTGTTCTGGTCCAGTCTTATTATGTTAGCATAATATATCACTATCTTTAGGGGTCGGTAAAGAAAGAGTTTAATAGTTATGGACTTCTGGCGCCATCTTGTGGAAGCCAAGCATACTGTAAATCAATTTTTAAAACCGTGCACAACCTTATAATGCTTTAAGACAACAGACAATCATTGCAGCAAACATTTTGTATTTGTAAAGATGATAGATAAAAGAAGGATAGCCTGCCAGGTTATTTTATAAGCTGCATGGTCTGGAGTTACAATTTTGTCAGGTTGAGTCTCTGTAATTGTGTTTGCTTTATGCTTGTAACTGAGCTCCCAAATACATGTATTATTTATTTTGTAAACCCCCCCCCCCCCCCGGGCTTTAATGATAGGGCTAGTAATCACATTGAACAAATAAATAAATATTTCAACAAACATTCAAGCCGATGCAATACAGTATGCTGCGGCCAGCACATGGCTCAACACTCAACAATTTGTAAATAATTGATACAGTTATCTAGTTACTGTCTGCTATTTCTTCCTCTTCCCAGTTCCAAGCACCCCTGTTCATTGTAACTTTTGTATTCTCTATACCATGTTAATAGTTAGTTAGGTTACGACCCTTGTTATTTGTAAACCGACATGATATGATCTGCATCATGAATGCCGGTATAAAAAAAGCACTAAATAAATAAATAACACGCGATTGGACACATGTTTTGGATGCGCATCCATAACGCCCGATGCAAAAGGGGGATTAGCGTGTCCAAAACGTGCATCCAACTGAGTACATAGCTAATAGCACTCATCACATATAAAGTAGATGCAGATGAGGCTATTAGCTAATTCCCGCGTGCAAAAAAATTTCCCGGGCAGCCAACCCAATGCACCCTTGCAGCACAGTAAATTTTATGCCAGCCAGAGGCGCCAAATATGCACCCATAATATACACGGTCCAGGCTGTGTATATTGTGGATGTGTATTGTGCCAGTAGTGGGAGAAAACAGAAGCTCATGTTCAGTGTCCATTTCCTAACCTGCTACTGACAGCCACCTTTCCTGGGTACCCGATGCCGAGGAGGCGCTAGGGACGCACAATTTCCCCTAGTGCCTCCTTTTTACTGCATCACCTGATTTAAATATTAAATCGGGCGCTCGGGAGAGAGCGCTCAATCATGAGCATCCATTTAACATAAGAAATTGCCATGCTGGGTCAGACCAAGGGTCCATCAAGCCCAGCATCCTGTTTCCAACAGAGGCCAAAACCAGGCCACAAGAACCTGGCAATTACCCAAACACCAAGAAGAACCCATGTTACTGATGCAATTAATAGCAGTGGCTATTCCCTAAGTATAATTGATTAATAGCCATTAATGGACTTCTCCTCCAAGAACTTATCCAAACCTTTTTTGAACCCAGCTACATTAACTGCACTAACCACATCCTCTGGCAACAAATTCCAGAGCTTTATTGTGCATTGAGTGAAAAAGAATTTTCTCCGATTAGTCTTAAATGTGCTACTTGCTAACTTCATGGAATGCCCCCTAGTCCTTCTATTATTCGAAAGTGTAAATAACCGAGTCACATCTACTCGTTCAAGACCTCTCATGATCTTAAAGACCTCTATCATATCCCCCCTCAGCCGTCTCTTCTCCAAGCTGAACAGCCCTAAACTCTTCAGCCTTTCCTCATAGGGGAGCTGTTCCATCCCCTTTATCATTTTGGTTGCCCTTCTCTGTACCTTCTCCATCGCAACTATATCTTTTTTGAGATGCAGCGACCAGTATTGTACACAGTATTCAAGGTGCGGTCTCACCATGGAGCGATACAGAGGCATTATGACATTTTCCGTTCTATTAACCATTCCCTTCCTAATAATTCCTAACATTCTGTTTGCTTTTTTGATTGCTGCAGCACACTGAGCCGACGATTTTAAAGTATTATCCACTATTTATTTATTTATTTATTTAACATTTTTCTATACCGACCTTCATGGTTAAATACCATATCAGGACAGTTTACATCGAACAGGGATAAAAATAATTAGGTAAAGGAAGAGACAAAGTTACATTAAACGAGGACCGTGAACTTGGAAGCTTAGGTAGCTGGAAGAAAAGAGATAAAGTTAAGTTAAAGAAAAGAGAAATAACAAATTCCGGACTAGAGATAGTTCAGAATAGAATTAGTCCACATGTTAGAGTTGGTATCCATGCTGTCCAGGAATCAGATGAGAGGAGGTATAATTGTTCGTATAATTGTTCGTGAGTAGATAAAGTCTAATGTGTATCCCAGGGTTCTGGGAAGGCTAGGCGGAACAACCACGTTTTGAGTTTTTTTTTAAAAGTTAGCAGGCAAGGTTCCAACCTGAGTTCAGCAGGGAGGTTGTTCCAGATAGCTGGGGCTGCTGTTGAAAATGCTCGGTCCCTGGATGCAATGAGTCGCGTGGCTTTGGTTGGAGGGGCTTGTAGTGTTCCTTTGGATATTTCTCTCATTGGCCTATTAGAAGTATGGAGTTTTAATGGAATTTCAAGGTCGAGATAAAGGAGATCGTAGATGGATTTATGTATTAATGATAAAGATTTGTGAAGGACTCTGTGGTTGATTGGTAACCAGTGTAGATTTCGGAGGATGGGTGTAATATGATCACTCCGCTTGGTGCTTGTTAGGATTCTGGCAGCAGCATTTTGTATCATCTGAAGTGGCTTAATGGTTGAGCTGGGTAGACCTGTGAGGAGAGCGCTGCAGTAGTCTATTTTGGCAAATATCAAGGATTGAAGAACTGTCCTAAAGTCGTGGAAATATAAGAGAGGTTTGAGTCTTTTTAATACCTGTAGTCTGAAGAAGCAGTCTTTGGTGATAGTGTTAATCATACTCTTTAGGTTAAGATGGTTATCGAGTATTACCCCCAGGTCTCTAACCTGAGTATGAGTGAGGGCGTGGTTATGATGGGTCTGTGATTGGAAGTTGTCTTGATTGGCGGAAATGAGAAGGAGTTCAGTCTTGTTAGCATTGAGGACCAAATTTAAACTGTTGAGGAGACTAGTGATAGATTGTAGACAGTTGTTCCAGATCGAGAGTGATTTGGTAATGGATTCCGTTATGGGGATCAGGATCTGCACATCATCTGCGTAAATGTAGTGAATAAGGTTGAGACTTGTTAACAATTGGCACAAGGGGAGGAGGTAGATATTGAAAAGTGTGGGGGACAGGGAGGATCCTTGAGGTACTCCTAGTGATGAATTTGTTGGTGGTGATTCTTTATTATTTATTCTGACCTTGAAGCTTCTATCACTAAGGAAAGACTTGAACCAGTTGTAGACTTGTCCTGAGATGCCTATGTCTAATAGACGATTCAGGAGAATGGCGTGGTTGACAGTATCGAACGCCGCTGATATGTCTAAGAGGATTAGCAGAAAAGAGTGTCCTTTGTCAAGTCCCATAATAATATGGTCAGTTAGGGAGATGAGCAGGGTTTCTGTACTGCGTGATTTGCGGAAACCATACTGTGAAGGATATAGTATATTGTAATCTTCTAAATACTCTGAGAGCTGGGTGTTAACCACCTTTTCTGTGATTTTGGCTAAGAATGGAAGATTCGATATAGGGCGAAAATTAGCTAGTTCACTAGGGTCTAAGTTGTGTTTCTTAAGGAGGGGTTTGAGAGAGGCGTTTTTTAGGATGTTTGGGTACAAACCTTGGGTTAAGCAGCTATCTCTTTCCTGGGTGGTAGCTCCTAATATGGAACCTAACATCGTGTAACTACAGCAAGGGTTATTTTTCCCTATATGCAACACCTTGCACTTGTCCACATTAAATTTAATCTGCCATTTGGATGCCCAATCTTCCAGTCTTGCAAGGTCCTCCTGTAATGTATCACAGTCTGCTTGTGTTTTAACTACTCTGAATAATTTTGTATCATCCGCAAATTTGATAACCTCACTCGTCGTATTCCTTTCCAGATCATTTATATATATATATATTGAAAAGCACCGGTCCAAGTACAGATCCCTGAGGCACTCCACTGTTTACCCTTTTCCACTGAGAGAATTGACCATTTAATCCTACTCTCTGTTTCCTGTCTTTAACCAGTTTGTAATCCACAAAAGGACATCGCCTCCTATCCCATGACTTTTTAGTTTTCATAGAAGCCTCTCATGAGGGACTTTGTCAAACGCCTTCTGAAAATCCAAATACACTACATCTACCGGTTCACCTTTATCCACATGTTTATTAACCCCTTCAAAAAAATGAAGCAGATTTGTTAGGCAAGACTTCCCTTGGGTAAATCTATGTTGACTGTGTCCCATTAAATCATGTCTTTTTATATGCTCTACGATTTTGATCTTGAGAATAGTTTCCATTATTTTTCCTGGCACTGAAGTCAGGCTCACTGGTCTATAATTACCCGGATCGTCCCTGGAGCCTTTTTTAAATATTGGGGTTACATTGGCCACCCTCCAGTCTTCAGGTACAATGGATGATTTTAATGATAGGTTACAAATTTTAACTAATAGATCAGAAATGTCATTTTTGAGTTCCTTCAGAACCCTAGGATGCATACCATCCGGTCCAGGTGATTTGCTACTCTTTAGTTTGTCAATCTGGCCTACTACATCTTCCAGGTTCACAGTGATTTCGTTAGTTGGTCTGAGTCATCACCCCTGAAAACCATCTCTGGAACTGGTATCTCCCCAACATCCTCATTAGTAAACACGGAGGCAAAGAATTCATTTAGTCTTTCTGCAATAGCCTTATCTTCCCTAAGAGCCCCTTTAACCCCTCTGTCATCTAATGGTCCAACCGACTCCCTCACAGGTTTCTTGCTTTGGATATATTTAAAAAAGTTTTTATTATGAGTTTTTGCCTCTATGGCCAACTTCATTTCAAATTCTCTCTTCGCCTGTCTTATCAATGTTTTACACTTACCTTGACAATGCTTATGTTGTATCCTATTTTCTTCAGATGGATCCTTCTTCCAATTTTTGAAGGATGTTTTTTTGGCTAAAATAGCCTCTTTCACCTCACCTTTTAACCATGACGGTAACCGTTTTGCCTTCCTTCCACCTTTCTTAATGCGTGGAATACATATGGACTGAGCCTCTAGGATTGTATTTTTAAACAATGTCCAAGCCTGTTGAACATTTTTAACCTTTGCAGCTGCACCTTTCAGTTTTTCTCTATTTTCCTCATTTTATCAAAGTTTCCCTTTTTAAAATTTAGTGTTAGAGCTGCAGATTTACTTATTGTCCCCGCACCAATACTGCATTGGCCTGATTATTAGCATAGGTGGAGAAGAGGTTACATGAGCATTGTTAAAAGTGGGGTGGGGAGTTGCTGATGTGTTTTAATGTGTGTTATTTACAGTTAATTGCGTATGATGCATCATTATAGGTTGTTCCTCACCTACAGCACTGATTTGTTATGGCAGGTTATACGTTTAAACAATAAACTCCAACAGAGTTATTCTGGGTGTCGAAATCACTAATATCCAGACCAGCTAGTCCGGTGGCGAAATTGTTATCACCTACCCATTGTAACAAATTTGCAGTTCTTTTTTTTTTCAACCAAAATTTCAGTTATCTGTCGTAACTTCATTTCTGGTCCCATTTTATCTTCTGCAGCTGATATTCAATCTGATTCTGTTTGGGATTCTTTTGAATTGATATCTGAAATGGAAATTGTCCATATTTCAGCCAGGATGAATTCATCCTTTTGCTTCTCAAGTCACTGTCTCACCGCATTAGTCAAGTTGATGAGTGACAATGTCAGTGGAACAATCGCTGACATTGTGAGTTTAACTTTATCATCTAGTGTTCTGCCCAGTATACTCAAACAGGCCTCTGTTCATCCTCTCCTTAAAAAACCAACTGCTGATCCGCTTGCTGTAGGCCAATATCTTCTTTGCCTTGCTCAGCTAAGATAATTGAAACTGTTCAAACCCAGTTAACAGATTTTTGTTGAGAAATAGGCAATCACTGATCGCTTTCAGGTTGGCTTCAGAAAGTTACACAGCCCAGAAATCTTTTGTCTAGTTTTGACAGTGATGCGGACTATGCTTTATTCTCTTGGATATCTCCTCTGCTGTCGACACCGTTGATCACGGGATCCTTTCAGTGTGCCTAAAGTCATTAGGTATATGTGTTTTCAATTGGTTTGCCTCATTTCTGTCCAACAGGACCCAACAAATTAGGCTTGAGAAAAGCAGCTCAAACTGGAATGCGGACGTTAGGAAGAAAGCACAGGACTGCTCCTGTGGCCAAATCCAAAAAAAGCAAAGCACGTTCAAGTAGCAGCACTGTCTGAATTATCAGGAAGGCTGTTCACCCTGTAAAAACGTTGCTGGCAGTAATTTTTGTTATGGGTTTGACAGTTGCTTGGTTTGATTTGTAAATATTACCACCCTAAATAGAAGGCATGGGGGTAACTTGCACGGAGAGGCAGGTATTACCAGATACTACTTGCTGGGCAGACTGCATGGACCATTTGTTTTTTTTCTGCCGTCGTTACGATGTGATGGGTGTGCCTCGGGGGCTCAAGCCCTGTTGTCAGCTCTCTTCAACTTTTACCTTGCTCCAGTCTGTAAGATCTTTGCTTGTCTTGGTGTAAACTATGGAGTTGACGCCGATGTTGCTCAATTTTTGGTTCCGTACTCATCATCCTGGTCTGAGACATTTAAGCTGGTCTCTTTATGTTCGCATTGTGTCAGTTGCTGGTTATTGCATAACTAATTATTGCTAAATATTGCTAAAACCAAAATCATTGTTTTAGTACATTTCTGTTGCGCAATAATCCATCTTCATTTGACTTTAATCACTGTAGCATTCCAGTTAGTCAGCAAGCGCATAGCCTGGGGATGCTCGTTGATTCCAAGCTGTCATTAAATACCTCAAAACAAAGCTGTTGTGAAATCTCCATTTTTCAAATTGCACATGACCGGGAGACCGTGGCCACTTCTGGAGCCGCATGATTTCCGAGCTGTCTTCCAGATCTTAATATTGTCCAGGCTGGATTATTGTAAAGTACTTTATGCCGGTCTTCCAGCAAATGCAGCGCAACCATTACAACTGGTCCTGAAGGGCTATGCTGAACGCACATCTTAACTCCTGATGCATTAGCATAACATTAGCTTGCTGCATCAGGAATTTAAAAAAAAAAAAAAAAGTAGCTTGTGCATTAGAAGAATGGGTGTCAGAGTTGGATCGTGGTATGGCGCGGCCTGCGGCATGGGAACATGTCCGATATCTCCCTTCAGCGTCTGTGTGCCGGATATGATAAAGCAGGAAAATATGTGGATGTGTTCAGGTTACCTGTTAAGGGACCCAGAGGAGGAAGGGGAAAGTAAGAAACCAGAGAAGAAAACGGGCAAAGAGTCTAAGAGAAGGCACAGGATTCCTAGATCCATAAATAATTGAGTTTTGGGGTTCCACATAATGGCCAGTATTGTTGGGGAAAACAGGCTCGAGTTACATCTGGTTCATGGAGGTACTCCGACATGCTTATTAGAGCCCACAGGATATATGGGGGGAGGGGGGGGGGGGATTTGAGCTTGGTTAAATTATGATTACACATTTAGAAAGAAGCTGGCATGTAGCAAGACAGCAAACTGGGGATTCAAGGACATAGATTTATGGTTCAGTGAGAAGACTCAGTGGCAACCTCAGTCCTTTCAGCCGGGGTCGGGTCTTTAGGAGGGCCAAGCCAGTCCTTACCTGAGGGCTACGGAGCCGGGCAACATAAGCTGCCCCCTACGCTTGGCCCTAGAATGGGTACCGCCGACACACCCTGTCACCAGTACAACAATGGGCAATGTGCTTGGATGCAGGCCTGCAAGTTTAAGCACAGATGTGCCAGCTGTGGAGGCGGACATCCAGCCACGCAGTGCCAAAGGAGGGCTCAGAGGCCTTCACTCCACCCACAGCATGCCATCTGAAAAGGCGGAGACCCCAGTCTATTATGCACAATGAGCACATGGCTAGATAGGTGTCTGAATCATGCGGTCGTATGATTATTAAGGGAAGGGTTTTTTTTTTAGGCTGATTCATAACCTCTCTTTTCTGCTCAGTTCAGTATGCGTTGTTTGATACTGCGGTCGCACCGGACAGGGATTGCAGGCGTGGGACTTTGATGGTGAAGACGGACATTGAGTTGGTTTTTTGGCTATTACTCATATACTCTGATTCCTTCAGATTGCTGGGTTTTACCTTCCAGGGTTAATAAATGCAAGCAGTTAAGCGGCTGGATCAGTTTGGCAGGCTGCACAAACAGAGCGTCTAAAACTATCGCGGACGGGCATAGCCAGGTCGGTCTGGCAGGTCAGTGGCAGCCAGGCAGGCATGCTGGCAGCTAGCGACGATTTAGGGTGACTGTATAATTGTCGGAATGCTATATTGTAAAGCTGGACCATAGGTAGTCAGTTAAGATGCATATGATGTAACTGTACTATTGGCAAATATGAATTTGCAGCCAGAATTCTTCTACAAAAAACCTGCAACCTGACTCTTACTGTATGCTGGCTTGGGGTGCAATGTATGTGTATGTGTGTGTGTGTGTGGTGGCTTTTGGGATGGGAAGTAAGCAAGTATTGCCATGCTAAGACTGGACCTATCGTGCCCACTTTAAGTTACTGTACCATACGTCTCCCTCTACAACCTGTCTTACCCATGATAAGGTGCACTACATTACTTTTGCATATTTTTGTCTGAAATTGTTCTGAATCACCGCAGATTCATTTTACGCATCCTGCAGAGAACGTTCCCAGAAAGGCTTTCAATTTTACCTTTTTTTGTATTCGTAAGCTCTCTGAGCGCAGCAGCAGAAGAGAAGATTGCCACCAGCAGGCTGATAGCGTGAGCACAGCGTCATCCGGGAAAGCGATGCCCGTGTGCCCAGGGATGGCAGCTTTTAAGCCGGCGCGCAGGCGCACTTTGGCACACGTGCACCAATGCGCGCCCAGACACGCGGCCATTTTATGACTAGCGTGCACGTGTGCGTGCCCATTATAAAAAAGCCTGGCCGCGCGCACGCACACGCGTGCCCGGTTTTAAGGGGGTGTGCGCCAAGCGCACAGAACTCCGATTCTACCACGTAAGTCGGGGTATTTTATAACGAGTGCGCGTCCACGCCACCGCCAGTTTCACCAGTTCCTCCACACTCCCCCAGTTACCCCAGACTCTTTAAACCCGGCAGAAAGGGCTCATTTTTTTTAAATTTGTAACCCTCGTCTTCTGAGCGGCATCTCCTCTAAGAGCACACAAAAGAATTTAAATCTATTCAGGGCTATTTTTCCTTTGCCTCAGGTCCCCACCATTTGTATCAGCCCCAGGGGTGAGTTCTTTCTCTGGGGGCAAGCGGAGGCTCGTGGCTTCCTTTCTGGTGTGCAGCCGCTTACTGTAAAATTCTGATGCTAAACCAGGACAAGACGCGCAGGACACAGGCTCGGGTATTCAAAATTAACTTTACTGATCCGGTGAAAAGGTAACGTCCAGGTGATGTCAATGTCTGTACGGTGAGTGTCCTTTCTCTCTCTCTCTCTGTGTAAGTGCTGGACTCCGGGCTCCTGAGGAAATCCAAACTCCCTTTCCTATGAGAGCTTCGTAGTCCCCTACACCTGAAGGCTCCCAGGCTCCCTTTGAGAATTATCACCGTCCTACCTGGATCCAGCAGACTTCACACCGTGACGCAACCTGCGCCTGTGCCCCGTGCGAAGGTCCTGCTGAGGGTCTTCACTGATGCTCCTCAGTATCTTATTTGCTTTTTGTTCTTCTTCTAAGCCTCCTGAAAGGGAAGGCATGAAATCACTCAAAATGAGGGAAAGGGTAAACAACCTCCCCTCACCTTAAGTAGGGATTCTCACTGACTGCTTCAATATCTTCTCAGCCCACGGTCCCTGCAGCCCCTTCTTGGCTGCTGAAGAGTACTGACAGGGCCTAGTGACCTGGTCTCTGGATCGGGGGGGGGGGGGGAAGTCTCTCCTCAGAGCTCCAGTCTATAGCCCAGACAAAATAATCCTTACTACAGCCCAAATCCTTATACACGCTCTTAATTTCTCTCTCTATTGATACCTAACCTGGCAGAGAGTGCACGGGCAGGTGTTTTCCCCCAAAGTATCTGAGGTGAAGCTGTAGGGTCTCACCAAAAAGGAAAGGGACCCACTCCACTAGGGCTCCTCTCTCCTCAACCTCTCCCCTCGAATCCCCCTGAATCCAGCCCTAGTCCCCTAGTTATAGCAGGGTCCACCCATTCAGTTACCTCACAGAGGAGGAGCTGTAACATGGTATTCCCTCCAGCCAGTTGTTTTTCAACAGGGACTGGGTGACATCTAGTGGTCAACCAGGGGCGCGTAAGTGTTTACATGCTCATCTCTTGGCCATGCCACAAAATGCCCCCACTCTGCCCAGACCATGCCCATACCTGGGAATTCTCCGGATTTGGCCCGGAGTCTCCGGAATTGTAAAAGAATTACCGGGTCTCCAGGTCAATACCGGAAACCTCCGGGTGCTGCAGCAAAACCAATCTGCTTGGGCCCGGAAAGAAGAAAGGAACGTCATTGGTCTTGCGCGGCTGAAAAAGGAGGAACTCGACAGTGATTTCTACCATCTCCGGACCTTTTTAACTCTTAACTTCGCTTCCTCGTGACACCACCTGCTCCTGCACAGCCTGTTTCCTGTATCCAGCCACTTGCCCGCCCCATCCTGTTTGCCTTGGCCAATCGACATTGTGATTTCCTGCCCGTGCATCAAACGAGGAGTAAGAAACAGGCAGCGATCGCTTCCGCAGCACAGGAGGAGAAGGAAGAGGCTGCTGCTGCTCCAGGAGCCCAGGTTAGAGTCTGCTGTTGCTAGTGTGTTTAGAAAGGGGGGAAGAGAGAATGAATGAGCAGGTCTGTGAGAGTGAGTGAGTGAGTATTTATGTAGGAAGAAGAGATCTGAGAGTGCATGTAGGTGAGTAGGTGAGTAGGAGAGAGCTGAGTGCAAGTGAGCATGGGTGTGAAAGTGAGTGGGCATGCGTATATGGAAGAGGGAGAGACGTGAGTGAGTGTGAGTGTGGTGGTGGGAGAATGGCAGAAGTAAAGGTGTAAATGGACATGTGAGAAGGTGAGAGAATGAGCAGTGAAAGTAAGTGTGAACATGGAAGAGTGTTTATGAGAGCAAATTTGTTCCCAGGTATGACCATGCCCCTTTTTGAAATCAAGTGAGATGTGTGTGCAGCAGGAGTTACGAGCGCCATTTGGGCAGCTTTTAAAATTCAGTGGACATCTTCGATAGGTTTCTGCTGTAACCTCTCGGGCGAGTACAAAAAAGCTGCCAGTCATATTGTGGGTTGCACAGCTGGTGAAGATAGTAACAGGCCAGCGCGCACCACTGTGGAGGTGACTCTGCGTAAAGGAGCCTCTGCAGGGTCTGGAGGCAGAAAGTTCGGACCTGGCTTTGGATACACGCCAGGTCCTGCCCGCCCTATCCCAGTGGGAAGATCAGAACACCAGCAGAGACCCAGTGCCTCCCGGCCCAGAAGAAATCTAGCAAACTCCTCTGGGTCCGAGCCAAGAATTCAGGAGTCAGACTCAGGGCAATCAACTGGTGCCAGAGCAAGCTTGCCACTAGCTGGTTGATCACCAAGGCCCTTCCCCTGAGGGACAGCAACTTGAGCAGAGCCGTCCATGACCTCAGGTGAGCGCCTACTTTATCTTCCAGCTCTCGCGCCAGTTGACAGGGGCTGTGGCCTCCGCAGTCGACAGGTAGACTCCTAGGTATTGCTCCAAGCTAGATAACAAAAAAGCTTCGGGGAGCGTATCCACCTACTAAAAGCCCAGAACATTTGGCCTAGTTGATCCTTGCTGAGGAAATGGCAGAGTTTACCTGCTGACACTCCTGCGTCCTCACTAGATCAACCGGGTCTCTAGCCACAAGGAGTATGTCATCAGCATATGCCAAAAGAGTCACCTGCATCTTGGGTTCCTGCAGCACCAGCCTGGTGAGCCTCCTGTGTAGGAGGTGCAGGAAAGGCTCGACGGCCAGTGCATATAGTTGCCCCAACAAGGGGCACCTTTGGCGTACCCTAGCCTGAATGCTAAAGGTGCCATTAGGGACCAATTGACCTTCACGAAGCACTCTGCAAAGCTGTACAGGAGTTGGAGAAGACCCACAAAGTGTGATCCAAAACCAAATGCCTGAAGAATTTCCATGAGGTATCCATGATCCACCCTGTCGAATACCTTCTCTTGATCTAGGATGAGAAGGGTGATTGGCAGACCAGTCCTGCGCGCGAGATTGGCCCTTGCTGGTAATTGGTTCTGGATTCTCAGAGTCCGATTCCGAGTCCCTTGTCCCATAAGGGTCCAACATCCTCCTCCTGACTTTGGGAGCAGGCTTTTCCTCCGCTGTGCACTTACCCCACACCCAGTCCACCCATGGCTCCTCCCTTTCCCTCTTTCCAATCTTTATTTCTCCTTTTCCTTCAGCAGAGGTGTTGACAAGGGGAGAAATGACATAGAAGGGGTCAGGAGGGTTCGATGCTTCCTCCATAGGGGTGGACTCAGGTGTGGATATTGACAGGGAAGGCATTTGTTCTCCTTCCTTAAGCCGCTCCATTATCTTTTCGGCAGCTGCTGAATCTCCAGAGGCTGTCCCCATCCCCCCCTGCTGAAATTGGGGGGTGGCTGAGTCCTTGCTGATAGCGGTGGCATTGGGGTGGCAGCCACATTCTCACTAGATGCAGTCCCCTGCATGATGGAGTTCGCAGGGGTGGCTGCCACATTCCCATCAGTCCCCTGCACGATGGAGTTCGCAGGGGTGGCTGCCACATTCCCATCAGTCCCCTGCACGATGGAGTTCGCAGGGGTGGCTGCCACATTCCCATCAGTCCCCTGCACGATGGAGTTCGCAGGGGTGGCTGCCACATTCCCATCAGTCCCCTGCACGATGGAGTTCGCAGGGGTGGCTGCCACATTCCCATCAGTCCCCTGCACGATGGATTTTGCAGGGCTGGTTGCCAGTTTCTAATCTGAGGCAGTTCCCTTGCAAGTTAGAATTTGTGGGGGTGACTGCCACATACTCATAGGGGGCAGACCCCTTTGAGGTGGATTCTGCAGGGGTGGCTGCCTCATTCTCATCCGAGGCGGTCCCCTGCAAGCTATTGTTTGCAGGGGTAGCTGCCTCAACAGTACTGGGGTGAGGAGCAGGCCTCTTTGGGATGGTGAGTGGAGAGACTGCATTTTCACCATCACCCTGGCCTGCCCTGCTAGTTTTCTTTGTAGCTTTTTTTTGACAAGTTAGAGGAAGTTGTCACCTTATTGCCATACTTGGCCTTCAGGGGTTCTGGCTGTGATGTCCCTGGGGACCCCAGAGATGGTTTTAGCGGGCCCACCCTATCAAGGCCTGCTGTTCCTCGGCACTGGCAGTTATGTTGGGGTGATGGGCATCTGCAATTTTGGCAGTGGAGGGGGAAGCCCGAATGGTGGTAGGGATGCTAGGACCTTGGCCCCCAGAGGTACAGGTGGAGTTTGGGGTGGAGGGTTTTGTAGCTTCCATAGTGTTAGTAGCAGCCACAGATGAGGGGTCAGAAGAGGAGGGCAGCTCGGGGGCGGCAGACTTATTGGCTTTCTTTGCCTTGGGGCATACTTTGCGGGTCTGCCCCACCTCCCAGCACAGGAAGCACCGAGTGAGTGAGAGTGTGAGAGTGTGTGAGTGTGTGAGTGAGTGAGTGAGTGTGAGTGTGAGTGAGTGTGTGTGTGTCCCCCTCATGTGGAATAATAAAAGAGCCCTCCACTTCCACCCTCCCCTGAGGCAGCTTCATGGTCACCTGCAGTCTATAGGAGAGGACGTGGTGCATAGTCCTGTGCCTGCACCCCAGGGGTATCACAGTGATGGGAGAGCAAACCTCCCCCAGGGTGCGCAGGGGACCCATTATTACTGCCTCAGGGTCATAGGGTGGCACATTTAATAGCACCACCTTGGTTCCGGGAACCTCCAGAGGCTCAAATGGTATGAAGACCCCTTCCCACCACTATGCCCTTTACAATTGCCATATGTGTGGCAGCCAACGATCGGAGGAAAAACACTATTTTTCTGTACATCCTACCAGCCGCCACGATGGCTGCAGGACCCACCAATTTGACAGTACTATAATGTAGTCCTCAATAGGTGCCCCTCCCATTGCTGGACACCTTACCCCATGCCTCCAGGTTAGCCCATGGAAGGGATAGATGATATATCTTATTGGGTATGGAGCCCCTCTACTGCCTGATCCTGGCTGATGTGGTTGCCCTCCATCCCCCCCGGTACAGCCTCCAGCTGCTGCGCCTGACTCCACCGCCACATTGGATCTTATTTGCAGCGGACTGACTGCAGCAGAGGTGGATGCGATGACAGGGGAGGAACGTGGGCTCTGAGGTCTTTACTGTGCCCTGCTGCTGCTGCCCGAGGTGTTTTATTAATTTCCGCAGCAGCAGGGACAATGCTTGTCTCTCTGACTGGCGATGCAGCCACCTCCAAGGTACAGGGCGGGGTCCTACCGGCCAGAGTGGCTGCCTCAGTATTAGATAAAGCTGAGGCAGGAATGAGGCTTGCAGTGATTGGCAAAGTAGTGTCAGCCTCTGAAGGATCTCTGCCCCACAGATAACAGTGCTGGGACAGGAGGACTGTGCCCAGCAACAGCAGAGATGTCATTATTAGCTGCTGCTGGATTAGATGCCACATTTTGAGGGCGTGAAACGGTAGGAGGTACGGGGGGCGGGGTAGGGGAGCAGCTTTTAGGGTGCCAGCCAGAAAGTCACAGATGTTCTTCTTTGGTATTGACTTCCAGCTGACACCTTTTTCCCCACAGCTTTCTTAGGGCCTGCTTGAGGCTGCTTCTTCCCCAGTATGGCATGTTCTTATAGACTTAGTTTTTGGGTACTTGCCAGGTTCCTATGGCCTGGTTTGGCCTCTGTTGGAAACAGGATGCTGGGCTTGATGGACCCTTGGTCTGACCCCATATGGCATGTTCTTATGTTCTTCTTAATGCCCAGCCTGTTCTTTCTGTTGAGGTATAGGCAATGGGGACTGGGATTGAAGCAGCCTCTACTGAAAATAAAAGAGAGGTGAAAGACTGCTTAAAGAGTGACTTTTTTATTTTTTTAAATAATTAAAAGTGTAAACATAAAATAACAGCAAAGTCTTAAATGAATCTGTGCTCAAAAATTAAAAAGAGAGTGCACAGGGGAGTGAGACGTACAAAAAAATCTGGAAATAAAACTTCCTTAGAAAAGAAGGCTCCTTGGCTGGTCCTGGAAGGCTTACAGCAGGCGTCTGATTAGAGCTCAGCCAGGCATCAGAGTTTGTGGCCTGGCTGAGTGGCTGAGCCCTCCCCCTGCCAGAGCTCTAGGAACCTTAGGGTTAGATTTTTAAAAAATACATGCGCATGTCCATGTGCACGCGTTACCCGGCGCACGCACATGGACGTGCAATTTTATAACATGCAAAGGGGGGGAGGGAATATTGCAAAATTGCACAGCGACGAGATCGGGGCAGACTGGGAGGGAACTTTCCTGTACCCTACCCTCGGTTCCCCTTCCCCTCTCCTCCCCACCCTCTAAAACCCATTTTTAATTGTTTTTACGTTTTGTTTTGCAAGTTACTTCCGGGCCTGACCAGAAGTAACTTGCGCATGCTGGCAGCCGGCCGGCGCGTGAGGCTCCGGGACAGCGAGGAATGGCGCTGTCCTGGGCCGCCCTGCCCCCTTTTGAGGCCCCGGCACTTTCATACGTCCCAGGGTTTACACGCACGGCTGGGCCGGTTTGAAAATTGGCCTGGCGCGCGTAAGGCCCGGCCGTGCGCGTAAACCTTGGGATTTACATGCGCTGAGGTTTTACAATCCGGCCTTCAGTGATTAAATAACAAAAATAAAATGGTAAGAGCTTGCTGCTCTTTTAACTTATACAACTAAAATAAAATAAAAAAGGAAGGATTGAAATTAAATACTACATCAAATAAAGCAGTTGAAATAAAACTCTGCCTTCAGCTCCAATGGGAGGCTGAAAGAAAGAGCACAACAGAACTTAAACCTATAAAGCAAATAAGAAAGGAAATGTGCCTTGAAATTAACCCTGCCTAAAACAAAACTCACACTAAAAGTGTAAATGTATGTAGTAAATGGGGAAAGGGAAGAGACTGCAGTCTAAATAAATGAAATAAACTCTAAATAAAAGCGAGGACTGATGCCTCAACAAAAACCTAACTAAAATATATCAAGATTATAAGGCTAAGGAAATGAAAATACCTGAAAATAAAGGGTTTTAAATATCTGCCTCAGGAGCACAAGGTGCACACAGCCTCTCTCCAGGAGGGAAAGCCAGGGATGGATCAACCTCTTCAGCTGACCTGGGATGAGGTTAAGAACCTTCTCTGCGGCCAGGAGGACTGTGCAGAGTGAGAAATGCCTGAAATATTTTCCTCCTGCATTATTTCGTCCTTTCATTGCCAAGCACCCTCACTATTTCACTAAGGCAGGATGCCGCGCCGAGATCACCATCCCTGCCTTTAAACTACAGCAATGCAAGCAAAGAGGGGAGAGGGGAGAGGGGAAGGGAGAAAGGGGGGGGGGGGGCAAGGAAGAGCAAGAGAATGTCAGCCAATCAGGAGCGGGCGCTCCCCGGCCAATCAGAGAATGGCTTGCATCTATGTCTGTCAGGTGGAGCCCCCGCATCGGCTTCTCTGCCCCTCATCCTTATTTCTCTCTCTCTCTTTTTTTTTCCACCTTTTGGGATTCTTCTTAATTTCCAACATGGCTTGCGTGCGGGGATGCAGGGCCTGCTGCTAGGCTGCGGGAGAGCTGCCGCTGCACGGCCGTGTCATCCTCTCCAGCCCGGGCCCAGCGCCGGAGGAAAAGGCAAAGCTTTGGAGACTGCGGGGAGAGGGGGAGGGGTCCCTGCAGGTGGTGATATCCTACGAACTGCTGTAGCTGGCAGCTGAGAGTGATTTTATTTATTTTTTTGTATATCAAGGTTTTATTTCTGTTGCTCTGCTTTTATCACTATATGTCATTTGTGCTATATAATTTTATTGCTGTTACCTGCTAGGAACGTATACTGTGATCCAGCGGGCTAAAAATCGAAATACATAAATATATCCATGCAGTGTGGACTGGAATAACTGGGGCAGACTGGGTAGTCATTTTCTGTCATCGGCCATTGTGCTACTCAGGGTCTGCCTTTGCCTCCTTTCATCTCCATCTTGCCATTTCAGTACCTGTGTCCTGTTGGTGATATGGGGGGGGGGGGGGGGGGGAGATATGAGAGAGAAGGCCTGTTCCTTCTTGCTTATACAAACTATCAGGTATCATCTCGGAAATCCAGTTTTAATCATTGCTTTAAGCCGCAGCAGAGCTTGCAAATCCTTGCCGGGCAGGGCCCCTTCTATGCTGCCTCCTTGCCCCTGAAGACAGCACCCCTAAAGCTGGCCCTGCTGCCATGCTCCTGGCAAAAGTAAACCTTGCTTTATAGCATCATTGTAAACATGTCTAAAACCGTCAATAGTTGGTTATAGTATGTGTCTGCCCATGTTCTCTATGTTACAGGTGCAGATTTGGATTGCATTTGAAACCATCCATCCTGCTGCTTTGGTGCAAACATGGGCTTACTCAAAAATTATGGGAGCCAAATAAAATCATGATCCTCATGATCAATCCAGTTTTCATCAGTGTCAAAAGCCCTCTCAGCATGACTCATCCTCACTTGCTGGTTGAAAACTTTTTTTTTTTTTTTTTTTGCTCTTGCCAATTATTTGCTAAATAGTATTAACTGAATGCAGAGAGGATGGCAGTAAGGGTGCATGTAAGCAATGCCCTAAACCTTAATGTTGGAACTGTCTACACTCTGTGCCTTGTGACTGTCCTGCACCATCTGCTATTGCAGCTGACCCAATTGTGTTAGTGCATAGGGACTTCCACTCTTGTTATTTTTATAATAGGATTATAGCACTGCAGGGAGCACAGGCAGCTTACATCTCACTTTGCCAGTGCTGTGTTCATAAAGTACCTTTCAGTACTGTCTGCAGCTCAATGGTACGGCAAGGTTTTATTCTGATTGGCCACATCCTACAGTGCAGTATGCTGATGGCTAGATATGTAGAGTAAAGGACCCTTAAACCTTTAAATGAAAGGGCAAAGCCTCGCTCAGTGAGCAAACAGAAATTGATAATTTATAATAATAATAGTAAGCGTTTTAATTTTGTTTTAGTGTTGCCAAGTTCTGGCTACAGTCAGCTTGTCCGCTTAGGGAAATTACCTATAATGCGATGGGAGTTGCCTCTGTAACATCACCTCCTCCAGTGTTTGATCTCAAACAAGTTTGATACTGAGAGCCAAGATTACTAAAACAATTGACTGAGTTCTCCTTGGTGTTTTGTTTTTTTTTTTTAAATGGAAGCTGAGTTTAAGGATGTTGCTGCTTTAAAACTGCTAATTGTGAGGTCACGTCTGTTCTGTCTTTTGCTGTCTTCCAGTTGTCTGGTGTGCATCATGAGCGGTGAGCTGAACGTCCCAGTGGGTTCCTCCACACCTGTCTGCTCTGAGCGTACTAACAAGGGCATGGATTATCGAGACTGGGTGAGGCGCAGCTATTTAGAGCTGGTTACTTCCAATCATCACTCTGTCCAGGCCCTCTCCTGGAGGAAGCTTTACCTCAGCAGGGCCAAGCTTAAAGCCTCCAGTCGCACTTCGGCTTTGCTGTCTGGTTTTGCAATGGTAAGTGTTAACCTCTTGCTGGTGCAGTGCTGAATCTTGGTGAATCTTTGATTTCTATGTTGTTGCCTGGGAGGCCTGGGCTTGATCTCTGGCTTCCTGCTTCTTGGCTGGCTGGGAATGTTGATTAACATGCCCTGGGGAGAAAGAGGCACATAATTCTATCATTTTGACGCTTGTTAGATGATGAAAGAGGAGCACCGGCAGCTATTTTTAAGGGAGTTGCTGCCAGCTCTCATCAACCAGAGGTGGCTCCTGTAGTAAACCTATGTGGTTGGGGCACTGGGACTCAGGCATGCGGGCTCAAGGACATTATTGCAAATCCTTTCCCAGACCCCAAGAAGGTGTGTGTGTCCCTGATGAAATATATTCTGCCACCTTTGGGGAGCAGTAGACCTTCCCCCTAAGGAAATCCGGAAGCCCAGCCAGTGTATGAGTTTTGAAAAACATCTTCCAGTATTTAAGGAGGAAAAGAGGCGTCGTGTGATACCATGTGGCTTGCATGCTAGAGGTTGCCAACTCCTGCCTTAGAATTTCTTTGGGTTGAAGGGTTTGATGATGTATGGTCTCAGCAAGCAGGGCTGGAGCAGAGCTGCCAATTTTTCCAGTTTTAGGATGGTGATCTTGCCTTCTTTGGCTGCTGGAATGTCGAAGCTTTGTAATTTCTGTCGTGTTTAACAGTTGTGCAAAGTCGGGAGCTCCATGCATATGGCGCTTCTCCTAGTTCACCCCTGTAATTCTGTCTGCAGAGATCACTTCAGCTGTGTTCAAGTTGATTAGAAGACTACATGACTGCTGGGATGTAGTGACAGTATTTGAGAATGTGTGCAGATGAGCTGTGTTGTGCTAATACGTGCACCTCACTACTAATAAACTTCAATATTTAATTTTAAAACGTCACTATGAGGTCAGTTCACTCAGACTGGCAAGGAGACTGAGATAAGTAACTGTTTGGAAGGGTTGGGTTAATATCTTATTGGCTGTCCTGAGTTTGAAAAGCAGTTCCTTGGGAGTCCAGAATGAGATTCAATTTATTTGATTTAAACAGCTTTTCCTGAAGCTCAGGGCTAATGATGAGTTTATAATGAGGGATTTTGTACAGGTCTGTGGGGCTGAAGGCTTTATCTGCCTCATTAAAATATGCATGAGGTTCATTCATTATTCCTTTTCACACATGCAAAGTTGGTTTGATGATGCCAGCAATATTTGAAATTGGGTGGTGCAGGTGTACAGAGCATGCTGAAGAAATGGCATCTGCTCTAAGGACAAGAAGCCATAAACAGCTAGCCCACACCTCAAATCCCAACCTCATTTGAATATCTTTGCATTTACTTGGCCCAGCTCCAGAGAATGCAATGGGAGGAGGAGGGCAAAGAGCCAGCATTGAAGCACATATAGAAGATGCCTTACTTTAGCCTTAAACACACCTGCGATGGCTCAGTAGGGTACAAAGCATGAAGAACTGCTAGCATGGAAGGACAGTTGTGTGAAAATATTACAAAATGCCTTTTGTTAACCAAGTTGAGTCCTGGATTTATGCACGGGCACACTAGGTCTGTGCCTAAGGTGGCAAAATTCTGGGAGTGACAAAATTCCCACCCTATACCATCTTGCAGACCTCCAATCCCTTCCCACTACGGCTCCCCCTAACGCGCAGGCCTCCAGTCTGAATTAGATTTCCCTCTGGTGTTGCTGTTATCCCAAGGCACCACACAGGGATTGGCTAAGCTCATGAGCCCAGGCCTAGAGGCCCGGCCTCTTGCATGAAAGCCAGGAGAGGGGGCTGGGACACTTCCGTGCCTGTTTGCTCAGAGCCACAGGCTTAGTCAGTTCCTGACCCAGCCTGAGCTTAGTTGAGAGAAAGCAAAGAATTGGAGGAAGAGGTGGGAAGAAGAAATTTCAGGTAGAGGGGATTAGAGGTCTATAGTAGAGGGCCATCCTCAGAAAACTAGAGGTCCAGGAGATGGAGGTGGGGCACACCCCCATCATTGATAGTACCTAGGAGCGGCAGAAGGCAAAATGCATCAATAGCTCTCTCTTATCTTTTCTGTTCATCATTGAATGAGATGTCCTGCCCTATAGGTCCCTCAGCTGGCAAAGGAAGACCATGCACTACTCACCCCTGCACTACTTTCATTATTTTAATGAATTTTATTTTTATTTTCCTAGCGTGTAGACAGATGGACTCAGGACTCAGTGGGTTTATGCTCCCCTGCCAGCAAATGGAAACGGAGAAACTGATGTCACAGTATATATAGCCCTGCAGTGACCCCAGCCTGCCAGTGCTCTCCCTTTCCAGCAGATGGTGGATGTGCAACTCCCTATGGGGATTGCTTTGAGCTTTTGGAAGGAGAAATTCTAAATTTAGGAAAAGAAAGCCCTGCTCTTCTGCGGTGATAGCTAAAGGTCCCTTTCCCAGTTGAGAATTTCTAAGGCGATTTCCATGGTCCCTCAGAGGTGTGCCTTGGTCCGGTAGCTGGGTTGCCTGGCGTGGACTTAGCTGCTAGATCAGCTGAAAGGCAGCGGGTGCAGGAGGCCGAGCGAGGCAGTGATGGCAGATGCCCTCTTCCCCCGCAGCTGGAGACTGTCTCTGTACTCAGCTGGTAAACGCTGAGTTCAGGTAAGGTTGAAAAAAAAAAGGTTTTACCCTAAATCAGAGACAGTTAGGAAGTCCTGAAACCCCTCTCTTGTCTCCGTTCTCGGTGCGCCGCACTGACGTTTGTTCTTGCTCCCGTAGGGGTTGGGGAACTGGGCAGCCTGGTGGGTTGAGTGGCCTCTGGCGGGCTAGGCCCCACATTTAGGCTTTTTTCTTGCACGCCATGTGGTAGGCTGTGGCTGCCGTTTTCACTCGCTCTTGTGCGAGTTCTGCTGCCCTCTATAGGCCGTCAATGTGCGCAGTGTGTCGGCTCTGCGCACATGAGCACTCGGTTTTTGGGTGCGTTTTTTATGCCCATAAACCATTTTTAACGCTTAACTTGGCGCACAGGTTGTGCGTTCGCCTTACTGCGCTTTCTTCTAGGTGCTTATTTTTTGAGCGCATTTCATTTTGAGCGCAAACTGTTACATCGCATGTTTACCACAGCGATAACATCAGTAAGCAAGAAGCCTAAGTGTCTTCCTATTTGTGTTGCCAGTCATATTAGGGCTTCTCAGCCTGACCTGGCTTCTAACCTGTGTTGGCACTGCTCAGACGCTCAGGGAGAATTGTCTTCCTCGGAGTTTGCTAAGCCTGGCTCTTCCCATTCTGATGATGGGTTGGTCTCTGCCTTGACTGGGGGGACGTAAGATCTTTGTTCTCCCTTAACTGGCTCCTCCGCTGGCAAGGGCAGTTCTATTGGCCCAGCTCTGGGCTTAGTCTGGACTCGGCTGCTTTTTCTTGGGTGGAATTTTTTCAAGGCGCAGTCCTCCACTTCCTCCATTTCTGTCTGGTTGGACCCTCAGCCGGTGGCTCCTCCCTCTTCCAGTCCTCTGCTTAAGTGCCAGGGCTTGCCCCAGCTCCCCGAGGGTGTTCCTGACAGGAATCCGGATGGCACTGATGAGGTAGATCCTGATTCCCTGGAAGATGGGGAAATTCCTCCAGGGCTGGAACCGTATTGAACCATGTTGTAGTTCTTTCATAGAGATGAACTGCCAGCCCTGATTTCCCATACCTTGAAACAAATAGGTGTCCCTGGTTTGTATGCTATGTCAGAGCCGAGGAAGAATCCCATTTTGGTTTCTTACCTCTTGTTTTTTCCCTGTGATGGATGCCATTCAAGAATTGATTGATCTGGAATGGGATGCCCCAGAGGCAAATTTTAAAGGGGGTTGGACGTTGGAAGGCCTGTACCCCCCTGGATCCGGCTGTGAGAGAGCATTTGCGTTTTCCCAAAGTGGATGCTCTTTTATGTACTGTTTCTAAGTGGACGACTATCCCCGTAGAGGGAGGAGTGGCCTTGAAGGATGTACATGATAGAAGGATTGAGGCTGTTCTTAAGCAAGCCTTTGAGGCGGTGGTGATGAATTTACAGATTGCTTCCTGTTGCGACCCAGTGGCGAGATCTTGTCTGCTTCTTTCTCAGGAGATTGTGTCTAGAATGAATTCCAGAGTGGTTATGGAGCCTGCTGCCACCTTTTTAGCAGATGCAGGCTGTGATTTGGTCCGGCCCTCAGCCAGAGGAATGGCTTTGGTGATAGCGGCCAGGCATCAACTCTGGTTGTGAAATTGGTCAAGTGACGCAGCTTCCAAAGCCAGTCTTACCAAGATGCCCTTTAAAGGCTCGCTCTTGTTTGGGAGCGAGTTGGAGAAACTGGCTAGTAAGTGGGGCGAGTCTCCAGTGCCTCAGTTGCCAGAGGATAAGAAACAGTTACAGAGCTCCTTTTGGTATGAGGGGTCGTTTCTGGGGTTCCAGGCATTTTCATCCCTACAGAAGGACGACCTTTCAATGGATTTGGCCTTTTGGTAGGTCTCGGTCCTTTCGTCCCTGACAGCCCAAGACAGGAGCAGGCTCGGCTGGTGGACCTTCCCGAGCTTCCCAATGAAGGTTTGCCGACCCACCTTCTGGAACAGGAAAGAGGGGGATGTCTCTCTTTTATTAGAGGTGGGTTGAGATTATGTCGGACCAGTGGGTCCTGGAGGTGATACGCGAAGGGTTTGCACTGGAATTTCGCAGTATTCCTTGGGACGTGTTCATGGTGTCCTCTTGCCACTTTCCGCAGAAGAATCAGGCACTGGAGTTCACACTTCAAAGGCTCCTCAGACTGAGGGCTGTAGTTCCGGTGCTCACGTCTCAAGAAAGTATGGAGTGATATTCCATTTATTTTGTTGTGGCCAAGAAGGAGGGCTCCTTTCATCCCATCCTGGATCTCAAGAGGATGAACTGTCATTCGTGGGTGATTTCTTTCCGCATGGAAACATTGGACTCGGTGATAATGGCCGTGCAGTTGGGGGAATTTCTGACCTCCTTGGATCTATCAGAGGCTTACCTTCATATTCCCATCCGATATGCTTTGTGGTGTTGGGGCGCCATTATCATTTTCAGGTGCTGCTATTTGGTCTAGCTACCGCTTCCAGAACATTTTCCAAAATTATGGTGGTAGTAGCGGCGGCCTTGTGAAAAGAAGGAATCCTGGTGCATCTATATTTGAACAACTGGCTGATTCGAGCCAAGTCTCAGGAAGAGAACTGCCTGGTGACACACAAGGTGATCTCCTTATTGCAAGAGCTCAGTTGGATGATGAACCTGACCAAGAGCAATCTTCAACCATCCCAGTCGTTGGAGTATCTGGGGGTCCGGTTCAACATGGGACAGGACAGAGTTTTCCTACCGGAAGTTCGGATCCAGAGATTGATGTCTCAAGTGCGTCAGTTGATGAACACCATATGCCAGATGGTGTGGTCCTACCTACAGGTACTTGGCTTGATGGCAACTACCCTGGAAGTGGTGTCATGGGCAAGGGTGCATATGCGTCCTTTTCAGTGCTCTCTGCTATCCTGTTGGAACCTGCAGTCTCAGGATTATGTGATTCGGCTCCACTTGCCGATAGAAATCTTCTCCCACCTCCAGTGGTGGTTACAGGAGGATCATCTGAGAAAGGAAGTTCCCTTATCCTCTCCAGCCTGGTTGGTACTTCCAACAGATGCACGAGTCTCCATGCTTGGGGGGCTCACTGTTTGGAGTTAACAGCCCAGGGATGCTAAAATGCCGAAGAGTCCCACTGGAACATCAATTGCCTGGAGGCCCAGGCGGTACAGCTGGCATGTTTGCAGTTTAGCTGCGGAATCAAGCGGTTCACGTGATGTCAGACAGTGCATCGAGGGTGGCCTATATTAATTGCCAGGGAGGAAAAAAAAAGCCAGCAAGTGTCGCAGGAAATAGACCAGTTGATGGAATGAGCGGAAGGTCATCTGCAGATATCTGCCTTTCACATTGCAGGAAAAAACAATGTAAGAGTGGACTTTCTCAGCAGGGAGAATCTGGACCCAGGAGAATGGGTGTTGTCAGCCGAGGTGTTTCAGCTGATTATGGCTTGCTGGGGCCTTCTGTTCCTAGACCTGCTGGTGACTTTTTGAAATGCGAAGGTTGCTCGATTCTGCAGTCGCAAGAGAGATCCATGATCCCTGGGAATAGATGCTCTTGAACAGGTCTGGCCGAAAGACAGAGTGCTTTATGCCTTTACTCCGTGGCCCTTGCTGGGTAGGATAATCCACAAGATCAAAGGCCACAGGGGGCTAGTACTCCTGGTGGCACTGGACTGGCCCAGGCATCCGTGGTATTTGGATTTGCGATGTCTCCTGGTGGAGGTCCCCCCTTCGTCTTCTGCCGCACATGGATCTGCTTCAGCAGGGACCGGTTCTTCATGAGGATCTGACTTGATTCTGTCTTACAATTTGGCCCTTGAGAGATCTTGCTTGTTAAAGCGTGGTTATTCCACTGCGGTGATTGCCACTTTCCTCCACGCTTGCAAATTCTCCACTTCCTTGATTTATGTGTGGGTTTGGAGAGTTTCTGAGGCCTGGTGTGAGGAACGGGGCGTTCTTCCTTGTTCAGTTAAGATCCCTTTTCTTCTGGATTTTTTGCAGGATGGATTGAATAAAGGCTTGGCCCTTAATTCCTTGAAGGTGCAAGTTGTGGCTCTTGCCTATTTCAGAGGCTTGGTGAGTGGTGTTTCTTCGTCGTCTCATCTGATGTGGCCTGTTTTTTGAAGGGAGTAAAGCATCTTAGGCCTCCCTTGAGGTTACTGGTTCCATTATGGAGTCTTAATTTGGTGCTGGACTTTTTGGCAGGCCCTACATTCCGACCACTTTGTGGCCTTTCTTTACGGTTGTTGACCTTGAAGACTGTGTTCCTGGTGGCTATATGTGCTGCATGTCGGATTTGTGAGCTGCAAGCCTTGTCTTGCTGTGAGCTGTTTCTTTGGGTGACTCTGGGGGCATTACAGCTTCTTACTGTTCCATCCTTCTTGCCCAAGGTAGTCTCGGACTTTCATTTGAATCAGTCCATTTCCTTGCCATCCCTGGATAAGGTCAAGGATGCGGAGGAATTTCGCCTTTTGTGCTCCTTGGATGTTAAGCGTCTTGTGCAGTATCTGGAGGCTCTGAGTCTTTTCGAAAGACGGATCGCCTGTTTGTTCTCCATGGCAGGAATAAGTAGGGTACTCCACCTTTGCGGGCTACCATAGTTCATTGGATTAAGGAGGTGGTCACGGCCGCATATGTGGATGCTGTAAAGCCGTTGCCTGCTCAGGTTAGGGCTCAGGCAGTGTCATGGGCGGAGGTTAGTCTGTTGTTTTTCTATTGATATCTGCCAAGCTGTGACATGGTCCTCCTTACACACTTTTTTCCACGTTTTATTGTCTGGATGTGCAGGCCCGGGAGGATGCAGCCTTGGCATGTGCGGTGTTGACTGGACTGTGGGCAGCCTCTTTCCCTATTGGGGATTAACTTTGGTATATCTCATTGGACCTGAGTCCATCTGTCTACACACTAGGAAATGGAGAAATTACCTGATAATTTTGTTTTCCTTAGTGTAGATAGATGGACTCAGCTTCCCGTCCTTGGCTGCTGCATGAGTGAGTCAATAGTCCTCCTGTGGGGCTCTGAGTCACAAGGGATTACTAGTAAGTGTTCATCCAGTCCCTAGCTTGGGATACCTAGAATCTTATGTGAGTTCAGTGTTTATGGTTGGTTGAGTACAGTTCTGGTTACCTATTTTTAATCATGTGTTTTTTGCAAGTCTGTCCACAGTTGCTTTTGAAGAGAATACTGGCAGGCTGGGGTCACTACAGGGCTATAAATATTGTGACGTCAGTTTGCTCCATCTCCATTTGCTGGCAGGGGAGCATAAATCCACTGGTCCTGAGTCCACCTGTCTGCACTAAGGAAAACAAAATTATCAGGCAAGTAATGTCTCCATTTGGCTATAATGTAGTGTCCTAAGTCTGGGTGCTGGACAAAAAATTTCATACAGATACTTTGAGTTCCTGCCCCCAATCTAAGCAGCCACTTGCAGCAAGGGGAGACACGACCCCCTATTTAGTAAAGCATGTTAAAAGCATTTATTATTGTGGCTGTATTAATGTGGTATTTATTAAAGCGTGTTAAGCTCTCAGTCAGTACCACGTTAAGTGGTTTCTATCACCATAATGTGTGCGGTCCCCCCTCGCTCCCCCATCACGTTCAAACATCTCTAAAGCTACCAGAAAAATTTAACTATACTCACGTCCCTAAAAATATTAGAAAAATAATTAAAATGTCTGTCTGTTGTAGTCTCTTCTTGTGGTGGGGGGAGGAGGCAGACAATTTATTTGTACGTGCTATGCTTGACTTCATGCCGAATGACCCACATTATTGCCTGTGCTGTGCTGAAGCATCGAGAGGCAAGCAGGGCTTTCTGTCATGTAGGTCATTTTCCCTGCGTGGGTGATGGATGTGCTGGGCTAATTCCAGGGATCCTGGCTGGCGTGACGAATAGGAAGGCAGGAGTCTCGCATTAGTTGGCAACATTTTGAACATCGGAGCTGGCTGTGGCAGGAGTGAAAAATTGCATCTGCTCATGAGACTCCCAGGCACCTTAGCTGTTCAGGTAGCGGGGGGCACCTAAAGGAGATGGGAGTTTAGGAGGAATAGGGAGATATGGAGGGCTTTCTGCAGGGGAAGATGGATTTCTTGGCCTTTGGTAGGAGAAGGGGGTCTGCTCAGGGCAGGAGGTCTGCTTGTGGGGGGGGGGGGGGAGGAGAGGGAGAAGCTTGTGGCAGAGGGTGGGGGTTTACTCCAGGCCATCTCCTGCCCTTTTCGGAGATTGACAAGGGGGGTGTAGGGCTTTGCCAAACATTGGCAGGAACGTTAGTTTGTCGATGCTATTGGCCAAAATTAACTATACCTGTGGAAGTGTCATTAACTTTTTCTGGCTAATGCACATCATATGGCTTAACACAATTTGCAATTAATCCATTTTAATATTAATGAGCTGATTTTCATGTATCCGCATGCAATGTAGCTCATTCATATTCTGTTTGTGTGGTTATCGCTAATATTTAAGCAGATATTACACCACATATTAAGTGCCAAATTTGGTTGTTGACATGTGAACACATCTCAGTAAATAGATCCCAAAGTGACTTATCCAAGGTCACCAAGATAGGAGAAAAAGAATTTGAATCCACATGTCAGAGCAGCATTGAGCACATCAACACCAAGAAAGCAAGGGTGGGAAGAGTCTAAAATGGAACCTCAGCTGCCACAGCAAAGCCTGCAGGACTTCAGAGGGCAACCCTTCCAGCAGCCCTGGCCTTATACAGGACTTCAGAGGGCATCCCTTCCAGCAGCCCTGGTCTTATACAGGACTTCAGAGGGCATCCCTTCCAGCAGCCCTGGTCTTATACAGGACTTCAGAGGGCATCCCTTCCAGCAGCCCTGGTCTTATACAGGACTTCAGAGGGCATCCCTTCCAGCAGCCCTGACCTTATACAGGACTTCAGAGGGCAACCCTTCCAGCAGCCCTGGTCTTATACAGGACTTCAGAGGGCATCCCTTCCAGCAGCCCTGGTCTTATACAGGACTTCAGAGGGCATCCCTTCCAGCAGCCCTGGTCTTATACAGGACTTCAGAGGGCAACCCTTCCAGCAGCCCTGGTCTTATACAGGACTTCAGAGGGCAACCCTTCCAGCAGCCCTGGCCTTATACAGGACTTCAGAGGGCATCCCTTCCAGCAGCCCTGGCCTTATACAGGACTTCAGAGGGCATCCCTTCCAGCAGCCCTGACCTTATACAGGACTTCAGAGGGCATCCCTTCCAGCAGCCCTGACCTTATACAGGACTTCAGAGGGCATCCCTTCCAGCAGCCGTGGCCTTATACAGGACTTCAGAGAGCAACCCTTCCAGCAGCCCTGGCCTTATACAGGACTTCAGAGGGCATCCCTTCCAGCAGCCCTGACCTTATACAGGACTTCAGAGGGCAACCCTTCCAGCAGCCCTGGTCTTATACAGGACTTCAGAAGGCATCCCTTCCAGCAGCCCTGACCTTATACAGGACTTCAGAAGGCATCCCTTCCAGCAGCCCTGGTCTTATACAGGACTTCAGAAGGCATCCCTTCCAGCAGCCCTGACCTTATACAGGACTTCAGAAGGCATCCCTTCCAGCAGCCCTGGTCTTATACAGGACTTCAGAGGGCAACCCTTCCAGCAGCCCTGGTCTTATACAGGACTTCAGAGGGCATCCCTTCCAGCAGCCCTGGTCTTATACAGGACTTCAGAGGGCATCCCTTCCAGCAGCCCTGGTCTTATACAGGACTTCAGAGGGCATCCCTTCCAGCAGCCCTGGCCTTATACAGGACTTCAGAGGGCATCCCTTCCAGCAGCCCTGGCCTTATACAGGACTTCAGAGGGCATCCCTTCCAGCAGCCCTGGCCTTATACAGGACTTCAGAGGGCATCCCTTCCAGCAGCCCTGCCCTTATACAGGACTTCAGAGGGCATCCCTTCCAGCAGCCCTGGTCTTATACAGGACTTCAGAGGGCATCCCTTCCAGCAGCCCTGACCTTATACAGGACTTCAGAGGGCAACCCTTCCAGCAGCCCTGCCCTTATACAGGACTTCAGAGGGCATCCCTTCCAGCAGCCCTGGCCTTATACAGGACTTCAGAGGGCATCCCTTCCAGCAGCCCTGACCTTATACAGGACTTCAGAGGGCATCCCTTCCAGCAGCCCTGACCTTATACAGGACTTCAGAGGGCATCCCTTCCAGCAGCCGTGGCCTTATACAGGACTTCAGAGAGCAACCCTTCCAGCAGCCCTGGCCTTATACAGGACTTCAGAGGGCATCCCTTCCAGCAGCCCTGGCCTTATACAGGACTTCAGAGGGCAACCCTTCCAGCAGCCCTGGCCTTATACAGGACTTCAGAGAGCAACCCTTCCAGCAGCCCTGGCCTTATACAGGACTTCAGAAGGCATCCCTTCCAGCAGCCCTGGTCTTATACAGGACTTCAGAGGGCAACCCTTCCAGCAGCCCTGGCCTTATACAGGACTTCAGAGGGCATCCCTTCCAGCAGCCCTGGTCTTATACAGGACTTCAGAGGGCATCCCTTCCAGCAGCCCTGGCCTTATACAGGACTTCAGAGGGCATCCCTTCCAGCAGCCCTGACCTTATACAGGACTTCAGAGGGCAACCCTTCCAGCAGCCCTGGTCTTATACAGGACTTCAGAGGGCATCCCTTCCAGCAGCCCTGACCTTATACAGGACTTCAGAGGGCAACCCTTCCAGCAGCCCTGGCCTTATACAGGACTTCAGAGGGCATCCCTTCCAGCAGCCCTGACCTTATACAGGACTTCAGAGGGCATCCCTTCCAGCAGCCCTGACCTTATACAGGACTTCAGAGGGCATCCCTTCCAGCAGCCCTGGCCTTATACAGGACTTCAGAGGGCATCCCTTCCAGCAGCCCTGGCCTTATACAGGACTTCAGAGGGCATCCCTTCCAGCAGCCCTGACCTTATACAGGACTTCAGAGGGCATCCCTTCCAGCAGCCCTGACCTTATACAGGACTTCAGAGGGCAACCCTTCCAGCAGCCCTGACCTTATACAGGACTTCAGAGGGCAACCCTTCCAGCAGCCCTGGCCTTATACAGGACTTCAGAGGGCAACCCTTCCAGCAGCCCTGGCCTTATTCAGGACTTCAGAGGGCATCCCTTCCAGCAGCCCTGGCCTTATACAGGACTTCAGAGGGCATCCCTTCCAGCAGCCCTGACCTTATACAGGACTTCAGAGGGCAACCCTTCCAGCAGCCCTGGCCTTATACAGGACTTCAGAGGGCATCCCTTCCAGCAGCCCTGGTCTTATACAGGACTTCAGAGGGCATCCCTTCCAGCAGCCCTGACCTTATACAGGACTTCAGAGGGCATCCCTTCCAGCAGCCCTGGTCTTATACAGGACTTCAGAGGGCATCCCTTCCAGCAGCCCTGACCTTATACAGGACTTCAGAGGGCACACTTCCAGCAGCCCTGGTCTTATACACGACTTCAGAGGGCATCCCTTCCAGCAGCCCTGGTCTTATACAGGACTTCAGAGGGCACACTTCCAGCAGCCGTGGCCTTATACAGGACTTCAGAGGGCATCCTTCCAGCAGCTGTGGCCTTATACAGGACTTCAGAGGGCACACTTCCAGCAGCCGTGGCCTTATACAGTGCTCAAGGCTTTTACATTTGTCACTCCTGCCAGGAAACTGCAACCTTGCACATTCCATCCATCACTCGCATTGGAGAAACTGACTTACATGATAACAATTACAAAGTATGACATTCTAGATAGCCCCCCCCCCGGTCAAAATCGCTCAGCAAGTTTTACAAGTGGAACAGACTGAGGTCATTCAAAGACTCTAACCTCCACACAAAATTTGGTAGAGTTAGACCCTTCCGTTTCAGAGTTATAAGGGACACACACACACACACACACACAAACTACATGTATGGTATTATGAGAAAACTGCCAACTTTGGTCCCCTATCGTGTCTGTTCCCTTTAATACCAACCACGAGCTTTTGAAAAGTGGAGAAGTCAGATGTCGTCTCTTGAAGGACCTATCACTACAGGAAGTTTGGTGCAGCTAGGTCCGGCCATTCTGAAGTTGTAAAGGAGGACAGACACAAACCACAATACACACAGACATTTTATCATTTTGATAAAATGATCTACTGAAGTAAGGCTAATGAGGCCTGCTCATTTCCCAATGTTTTAAACCAACACAGGGAATAATGCAGGTGGTCATGCATGCAGTCAAATCATGGTATGTACAGATAAATTGTCTCTTCCACCTTCTCCCCAACAAGAAGAGGCAACAATAAACCGAACACTTAAAACATTTTTTTCTAGTATTTTCAGAAAAACGTGTATAGTTTAAATTTTGCCTTCTCTGTGTTTTAAGTGATGTATGGACATGATTGATGGATGTGAGTGCAGGAATATGGATGTCTGTGCATAGTGTGGCTTCGGGTAATGCATGTACGTTAGAGAGGGTGTTTAGAGATGAGGTATTAGGCTGGTTGTGTGGTAGGCAGGGTTTGTTGAACTGCTTTTAAAAAGGCAGAAAAGGTGGTACTGTCTTTTTAAAAGTAGCACAAACGCCTGCTGAAAAAGTACCTTTGAGACGGGGCTTCCCAAACTGCCCCAGCCAGTAAATGTTATCTCATGCAACTACTATGCATGAGATAACATTTACATACATTAGAGCACCAGTAAATGCAAATTTATCCCATGCATAATACATATTCATTGTGGATATCCTGAAGCCTTGCTTTAAGCTCTAAGAGCTCTCTCCTGACACTTGTATCTCATTTCATGTGACTTGTATATGGCTGGCCTGCCTCCTGTACTTTTCCATGGGAGAAAAAATTAAAATCAGTTGAACAGATTTTGTCCCCGGGAACACAGGAACTATGTGGCACGAGGGAGGCTTAGCCAGACTTGTGGAGTAAATATAACTGGTATGGGATGAAACCTATGTAGGTGTGTGACTGAGCACGCCTTGCGGGCTGGTTTCGTGGGTGAGTGGAGGGTCTCTAGTGGTTTCGCTTTCTGTCCGTCCTAGATATCTTGGTTCGCATCATGAGTATTGTTTTGTCAGCCCCGAATGTCTCCTGAACCGTTCACTCTCAAGAAAGTCGCTGCCTGGGAAAACCGAAATAGCTGCTGCTGTTGGCACAAGGGAGGTTGGAAAATGTGGGCATATTTAGGGAGACCAGGATTTCTAGTGATCTGAAATATGCCCCACTTACAGTGGATGGAATATAAATCAGCCATTTTCAGTCTCAGTTGTGTTTTATTTAATGGTGTGCTTGCTGTTTCCTTTTTGCATGAGTGACTTCTTCCTTTCAAGTATTGTTTGCATTGCATTGGTTTTAATACAGTGTTTTGTATTGATGATTTAAACAGAAGGTGATGTGTTTTGGGAGATAACCTCTTGTAATAATGAATCCCCTGAGTTAGTGGATTTCATTGTAACAAGACTCCACATTTTCTGTGGATTTAAGAAATGAATCAGATTCACAGAGAGAGGTGTATATATTCTATTTACCTAGTCCGTGTCTGTGTCAAAAAGTAAAATCTAGTGATACCACTGGCATTTTTTCCCCCATCTGTCTGTCCCCCTTGCCTTCATTTTCCCTGGATAGTCTTTCTCAGATGAGGCAGTGCTGGCAAAGGGGCTGGAAGGGTTAGTATACTCTCAGGCTGAACTCTTCAGCTACAGTGGAATTTACTTTAGCAAAGATGGTAATAGCCAACAAAGAAAAAAAAAATTCAGGCATGCCTGGGAGACAGACAATGGGATCTTAATGATTGGTCAAAAGAGGGAGGGGACCCGACACGGAGTAGGATCTCTGGCAGAACAGCAGTCATGTAGAAATGGACAGATTGGGTAAACCAATTGGTCCTTATCTGCTGACATTCTGCTCTGTTTCTGTGTTTCACTCTGGAACCAGCAGAGGGTGCTGTTACAGCACAGTGTCATCCGGACTCCATCATCTCTGTGATACTCTTGAAACCCTAGCAAATCTTTAATTAATCTTTTTTTTTTTTTCTCCATATTTGTTGTTTTTTTTATACCCCTTCCAGGTTGCCATGGTGGAGATTCAGCTAGAGATGCAATATAAGTACCCACAGCTTTTGCTGATTGCTTTTAGTGCCTGTACTACCGTGCTGGTGGCCGTCCATCTCTTTGCTCTTCTCATCAGCACATGCATATTGCCTAATGTGGAGGCCGTGAGCAACATTCACAACCTGAACTCTGTCAACGAGTCTCCCCATGATCGGATGCACCCCTATATTGAGCTGGCGTGGGGCTTCTCTACGGCTCTGGGAATCCTCTTATTTCTGGCAGAAGTTGTGCTCTTGTGCTGGATAAAATTCCTTCCGATAGATTCCGCGCGTATCAGAAATGAGACAAGTACAGTGCGGGAGCCGCGCGGGCACGCCGGGTGGCAAGCAGCATTGATCTCCACCATTATTATGGTGCCTGTGGGGCTCATATTTGTCATCTTTACCATTCATTTTTACCGTTCTTTGGTGCGGCACAAAACAGAACGCCATAACCGGGAGATAGAAGAGCTTCACAAACTGAAGGTGCAGCTGGATGGGCACGACAGGGGCTTGCAGGTGGTATGAGTGCTCAACAGCATCATCGCGCTGCATGGTGGGCACCAATATGCCAAAGCAATCGGCGTGGCATGGAAAGGACTCTTTGAACAAGAGATGCCTTTGGCAGGAACCTTTTCCTTATCAACTGCACTGTTGGCGGATTTGCACAACTTTTGAGATCCTAATATGACTGACTGCCCTTTTAAGTGAGAGCAACTTTGTCCTCCGACTGTAATCCTGCATATACTGAAATACAGTGAAACCATGGATTATGCAAGGAGATTATAATTACTTTCCATACAGCGATCTTTCTCTAGGTTTAATCATTCAACGATTGGAAGCCATTTTGCTTTCTGGTACTGTCATCATTAGTAGCACCTCTGATGTCCCGTTTCAGTGTAAGAATAGTACTTTACTTACTTTTTAATGTAAAAGCCTGTTACTTCCTCCGAGATGCAATCATGGTGCAGTCATGCAACATGACGAAGAAACATGGCCTTGCCATTTCAATTGCCATGTATTGAAACCTGATGTCGTGAATGGTTTCATGGGCTAGCCACATCTCTCTTCTTGCTGCTAGGCTACCAAGGTCTTATGTTGTATGCTGCTCAAAGTGGGAGGAAATGGCAGCCTTCTTTTAATAAAGACACAATTCTTGATCATTAGATAAAAGAGCCTTGATCATGAAGGTATGAAAGATTTTTTTTTAATGTTCATGGTATCTCTTGAAATTGAATATATACTGTACACTAGAGATGACATATCTGTTCTTTTTGTTGCGCCAAGCTGAGAACCTCACCTGTGTCTTACAAATACTGTGGGAGCAAAGGTAAGAATGACTGAAAAAACTGGAGAAGTCTTTAATTTGTCTTGTGGCAAGTTAGAGTCTGTTAACGGTTTGTATATTGCAACTGAAATCATCTTCAAGTCAGTAGGTTGAATCACCAGATCACTGCTGCAAAACCGCCGCCAAACTCTTCGAACACAATTGAAAGGGTGCCGACTATCGACTGGAAGGACATGGGCATCCATTAGCGGGGGAGGCTCCCTCGGGCGTGCTGCGGCCACGCTCTGATCCATGCTCCTGAGATCTGTTACTCACAGGAGCGAAAGGTAAAGTCCTTTAAGGCCCTTAGGCTTCCTGCAGAAGTCTTCTGTTTCTTCTAGTAAAATAAACGCACAAGTCAGCTGCTGTTCAGAAATAAATCCTTTTACGGAATACTTAATTGCAGCTGAAGATTCACAGAAGCTACTCTTTTTTGGGCAGTGAACATCAATACAAAAAATAAAGTTTCGGAAAACAAATCACCGCCACAGTGTCTGGTAAATCTGCTGCACCGCCTGGCAGGAGGCACTCTTCACAGGGGACCCTCCCTGGGAGCTTCTCTAATGGTACCTGAAAACGATGCAAACTCCTTTCCCGTTGGAACTGGAGCCTCCTTCTGATCCAGTCCAGAAAGTCCTAAACTGATCACTTTCCTGTATGCAGCAGCCGTGTGGTACCTTCCTCCAGCAAGGCCCGCTCCCCTCTGACTCACCACGGTGAAGCCCCTCTTTCTCCAGAACTTTGAAGAAACCTCTCTCAGCAGATGGAGGAGTCTGGGACTAACCCTCCGCTCTGAGACCTCTTTTTCTGGTTCCTTGGAATATCTCAGAAGTCCACTCTTGGATCCCAAGGGAAATCTCCGTAATCCCTAGGACCAGGGGAACCCCCCCTCCTTGAGCCTCCAGGCCACCCTCTCAGGCTAGGAGACAGTAACAGAAGGAATCAAACTCAAGGGAAGGGAACTCAAAAAGAGTTTTGTTTTTCTTAAACCGCTCAGCCGAAAGCCACCTCTTGTTGGGGAGTGTCGGACACGCACTGACTTCCTACGAACGCATCTACTTGTGTCCGTGGAGACACCGAAGTCAACACTAAGGAACGCTTGTGTGACCCTCTTGCAGCTCCTAGATCTTCTGTTGAAGGAATTCCTCATGATCCTTGCTTCTCCTCCCTCCCCAGGGCTTTCTTTTTATTTTTTTATGATGACAGTGATTTATAAATTCCCAAACAGGATGTGTCATGTCCAGCCTTGTGAAATTTAGGGTCAGTTTTTGCTTAGGAGTCGCTGGTGGGGCCCAGAGCTGGCTCAGGAAATGTATATAAAAAAAATGTAATTGCTTTTTTTTTTTTTTTCTTCTAAAGCTATTAATTGCTTTTTATGAGTGAGCTGCCTTTGTGGAGCTGGAGTGAATTCCCAATTCCCAGTGTTTTAATTGAAAGGCTTAAAGCTTTATTACTGGATTAACAAGCCAACGCAGTAATTAAAGGGGTAATTTTCAAAACTTTTTTTTACTGTGCTTCATGAAGAATTTCCTTTAAAAATGAGCTTGCAACATGCCAACAAGCCCCGCAGCCAGTTTCAAAATTGTCCCCAAAATAAATACTCAGAGGCTTATATTAAAAAAAAAAAAAAAAAAAAAGCGCCAAACTGCAAAATTTAGGTGCGCAAATTACGACCCTAAGTTTTCAGCTGAAAATACACATAAATTTAGAATCCTAAAACATAGGCTTCTAAATGTAAAACCTGTATTCATTTGCCTAGATGTAGGAGCCTAAGTTAGATGGCTAGTGCTGAAAATCAGTGCCAAGCACCTAATTTGTTTCCCCACCCTAACTCTGCCTCTATAGCCACTCATCTTTCAGGGTCCTAAATTTAGGGACTCAGCCATAGTACATTTTCAAAAAGGCCAACTTAGGAGCCTAACTCCCAAAGTTAGCCTTTGAAAATCAGCCTCTTTGTTTTTATAAATTCTGTCTTTTCCTAACTTCAGCAAATTCTAGAACCACTGTGCTACCAAAAATGTCATATCATAACCATAATCAACTTGTACATGGTTAAAATGCAATGACTATTTGAAACCCTATATTTGATCCCAGTTGAGAGAGCAGGGTATTATCTAAGATAAAAGTACCAGCAAGTTAGTGGTGCTTGCCTTGTGATCCTGTTCTGGTCATTTACAATTTCTCTGGGGTCCTTTAGTTATACAATCATATGCCTTAAATCAGCAGAAACTGGCAAATAGAAGGTTTCCATTTATTATATGACTAACTGTTACCTATGAGAAATCAGGATATACAGAAAGCTCGGGTCATGGCAAAAAATGCCTCCAGCCTGAAATTTAAATTGGAGGAGGCCCAGAATTTCTTTGGAGTCACTGCCGGTGTGATCAGCCAGCTGCCCTCTATTTGGATCCAGCAGGAGTTAGAAAGCCAGGTTTCTAGGCATGTGCAAAACACAGAGAAATCTGCAGGGTATTTGTGCAGTCAATAGGTGCGCACACACATGTATATCATCTTTGTGGCTTGCAATACCTTTTAAAGGACCAACAAAAGAGATGCATTGCGTGAGATTTCCAAGCCATCTTTACTTTTTTTGTAGTCATATTTATTAATTGCTTCTCTTGCTTAAATCAAGGTGTTTTACAGAAATGGAGCAATTTCCCAGTCAACATTACATTAAACAACAATGTAAAATCATGGACAACAATCAGTAAAAAAAAAAATCCACATAGCAATGATAATCAATAAATACATATTCACATCAATATTTCTTCTGAAGAAGGAACATGTGTCCCAGCATTTTTTGGGATGGTCTTATAAAAGGCATCACAACCGACAAAGACTCCAGTTTTTCCCCAAGATCAATGCAGCTCCTAGAACTCTATGCACAAATATACTCAGTTTGTTTTGGAATTGCAATAGTACATTTAAAAAAAGGCCGCCGCAGCACGCTTCGACTTAAAAATGTCTTGCTAATTCAACTACTTTTATATAATTATTGCATCCTGCTATTTCATAAAAGTGCCTAAAGCAATTTTGTTAGTTTTCAGAGGGGGTAAATTTTCAAATGGTTTAGCTACTGAATTAGGCAGCTAGTTTGGCTGTTTTGAAAAACTTGCTGCTGTTGATTAGCTAAATATAATTTCTCTTTAGAAAATTGAGAAAAGTTCCTTGCACACAACAGTACCCACATATGGCAGCTTACTGAGTATTGCCTTGAGTATGTCACTATTTTGTATGAAGTTTTTGAAATACATTGCTTATGTTCTTTCTGTGCAGTTGCTTGTAAATCTGTTGCACTGGATTCAAGTCATAGAGTTGGACATTTATTAGCTGCCCATGTTTGTTTCCCATGCTTTAGCTAAGAAGTGGTGAGCCACTGTTACTGAACTTGGGTAAATTTATTCATGAATCTGAGGGGAAGTAATGTTAGCATGATGAGATACTACATACATTCCAGTTAAAAAAAAAAATAAAAAAATGCACAGTAGCTTGTACAAGAATTTTCTTATTCAAAGCACAGGAAAGGCATACACTGGGTACCAAAGAAAACTGCTTGTCTGAAGACAAGAATCTGAACAAGACTGGTTGGTTGAATGAAAGAAAGTAGTTTCAAGCTCTGTTCTTCTCCAAATGTATTGCAGTAGATTTTATTTATTTATTTATTTATTTATTTATTTTACCATAAGAAGCTAAAATACTAATTGTTTTGTATGTAGGTTGCCTTAAATTTGTACCACTTTCCTTCAACCGCTTGTTGGGGATTTCCTTAGTAAACAAGTCCATCTCTTTCATGCACAATTAAACTAATACCATTTTGAAACGTACAGCAAATGTTTTTGAGATAAAAGATAGAAAAACAATACAGTAATGTATTCCGTAGCAGATAAAAGGCATGCTCTGGGTCTTATGGAGAAGGATGTCCTGATCCAACAATGTCTGAGAGGGAACAGCCATTGTTGATTTATAGCACCAATCTAGGTTTTCAGAACGAGCTTTTGCTGAGGTTTGTTGACTTGTTAACCACCTTTGACCATACTGCACAAAGGAATAGGTGGCAAATTCTATCTTCGCTGATATCTTCAATCAAGCATTTAACCTCAACTCTTAACTGTCTCATATTTTAGGTACACAATGTGCCTTTTCACGTGCCCATGTCGTTTGAGTGTTAGGCTCCTTGTTTTTATAGCTTGCTGTGGACTTTTCTCAATTTATCTCATCAACCTGATCTGTATCTTTTCATCGATTGTAGGCTCTGCCATTTCTTTCCCCCTTTTCAGATCTCACTACTGGTCATTTAATTTTCTCTCTACTTTTCGCCATCTTGGTTTAAGAACACAGTTATTGACTTGCACCAGTGAAGAAAGAGCTTGTGGTTAAGCCTCTACAAAATATAATGGAGTTTCAATACGTTGTCAAGTTAGACTATTCAAATTCCCAGGAACTGTGCATATATGTTTAAATGAAAATGATTAGCTGAGGCTTTGCATTTATTGCTGTATAACAGTATTTTCAAGTGGCACCATATAGTTGAGACATCTACATTGTGCCTGTCATGTTGACCGTCATGCTGCTTCATACAGTTCCTATTTACCGTAGTCAGGAGTTGTAATGCATTGTGCTGTGCATTTTCAAAACAGTTGAAAATAACCAGTATGAAGATCCTATCCTCCTCTGCCCATCGTGAGGATTCCTTGTGCTGTACACCCTTAGTAATGTTGCTTCATCTCGCGTGATTCGTTTCTGCCTCAGTCAGATGTAGGAATTCACCGTGGTCCTGTTGCATCAGCAATGCTGTTGGCAGTGATAATTGCCTTTTTATTATTCGGTTCCCTCCAGTGCTAGGGAGAAGCCTAGAGGTCCCTGCATCCCATCTTCTAGCATTAGATTTGCTGATCAGCACAAAAGTCAGAAG